>NC_041388.1:500365159-500491362 GCF_002162155.2 Triticum dicoccoides | reverse complement strand
TAAGTTCTCTCTCTTGAGGACTTAGCTGCAGTCAGGCACTCGCCTAAGTTTGAAAAAAATCCTACCAAGTGGAGAGCATCCCTCCCACTCGGGGGCTTAGCTGTAGTCCAGTACTCGCCTAAGTTCTCTCTCTTGAGGACTCAGCTGCAGTCAGGCACTCGCCTAAGTTTGAAAAACAAAAAATCCTACCGAGTGGAGAGCAGCCCTCCCACTCGGAGGCTTAGCTGCAGTCCAGTACACGCCTAAGTTCTCTCGCTTGAGGACTTAGCTGCAGTGAGGCACTCGCCTAAGTTTGAAAAATCCTACCGAGTGGACAGCAGTCCTCCCACTCGGGGGCTTAGCTGCAGTCCCGTACTTGCCTAAGTTTTCTCGTTTGAAGACTTAGCTGCGGACACGCACTTGCCTAAGTACGAAACACATCCCACTCTGCAGTAACAAGCTGCAGATCGACGGCCACCTCCTCCTTGGAGAGCTTCGCCACAAATACAACGTGCACTCCATCCTGCTCTGCAGTAACGAGGTGCAGGTCAACTGCTACCTTCCCCTTCGGAGCCGCGCCACAAGTACAAAAAAGTTGTCTTGAAAGAAGAACTATTTCCACTCGACGGGGGATTCATAAAGATATTCAACGATAAACCGAGTTCAGATAAATCCTAAAGGGTCCGGACCACAGGTCAAAGTGCTCAGGCATTCAGCCCGAAAGAGTTTAACGGTTACAGAAACCACTCGGCATTCCGAGGCAAATTTAAGGTGGGGCATAAAAGTTTGTTCACTCCGCAGGAGGAGGGCTGGCAGGCTCGACGAACTCGTCCAGGTCGACTCCATCGGCAATCCGAGTGGCGGCAGCAATGAAAGTCTTCATAAAAGTTCGGAAGTCGTGCTTCTGGGTGTTGGCGACCTTGATTGCGGCCAGCTTATCTTGTCGCACCTCCTTGCAGTGGACACGAACCAAAGACAGAGCCACATCAGCGCCACACCGAGCAGAAGACTTCTTCCACTCCTGCACTCGGTCAGGGATTCCGTTAAGTCGAGTCATCAGAGACTCAAGATCGTTTTGGAGTGTGGCCTCTGGCCAAAGTGTCGGGTCGATCCGTGACATGGCGACCTTCAGTCGAGCCAAGTAGTCCACGGCACCGTCGATGCGAGATTCCAGTCAGAGCAGATTCATGGCAGTTTCATCTTTCACGGGAGAGTTGATTGGATCCAAACCTGGTTCGATCCGCCCAGTCTCCTCTTCAAAGTTCTGGCAAAACTCTGCATTCACGATCCAAGGATAAGTCAATTTTCGTACACTGAGTCGACACAAAAAAAATTAGTCGGAACAGAATGTGCACCTTCAAGCTTGATGAACAACTTCTTGGCAAGACTTCTCAGATAGCTCTCCAGATCATCCCTCCTGCGAGCAATGCTTTCCATTTTCTTGCCCTGGACGAGATTCGCCTTCTTCCAGCGCGACCACTCCTTGTTGGAGTCATTCAGAGCAGACTTCAGCCTGGTATTCTGTTCTTCCAACTGGCCGACCGAAGCCAGCTTCTGTTCGGCCAGAGCGACTCTGTCACCAGCTTCCTTTCGGGCAGCAGCCAGATCCTGGTCCTTCTTTGCCAGAGCTTCTCTCAGCTTTTCTGCAAAGAAATGGTGCTTGATTCAGAAAGAGCAGAAGGGTACTCAAGCCCAAGGCAAACCAGTCAACAAACTCATCTTACCATTGGCACCATCCTTAGCCTTTTGCAACTCTGTCTTGGCCAGCTCCAAGTCAAGGTTCAGTTGGATCTGCTGTTTCTCCAAATCAGCAAAGCGAGCTCCCAAATCACAAGATTTCTGCAATCAAAGAGGAGAAGTTATTTTATAGCGAAAAACAACAAAGGCAATAAATACTAAGACTACGGTCGACTGCCCGCAGTCCACCATAGTCTCGGGGACTACACCCAGTGGGTGCACTTTGCGTGTCCCCACTGGTTCTGATCCCACTCGACCGGCCTGCCGAAGTCGAGTCCAGGAAGTAAAAAAAAGGCAGAAAGAGAGAAAGTAGAACTCAGACTACAGTCGACTGCCAGCAGTCCACCGTAGTCTCGGGGACTACACCCAGTGGGTGCACTTTGCGTGCCCCCACCTGTTCTGATCCCACTCAACCAGACCGAGTGGAAGAGACAAACTACCAGTTTGGTTTGTACATTCAAAAAAATACAACGACTACAGTCGACTGCCAGCAGTCCACCGTAGTCTCGGGGACTACACCCAGTGGGTGCACTCAGCGTGCCCCCACCGGTTCAAAAATTTCAATCGACGCACCCAGTGGGTGTACAAATGCAAAGATTTTCGGAAAAGAGTCTTCAGATAACATATCCTAACAAAACAAGCAGTGACCAATTAACCTGAATATTGCTTTGGAGGGCCGAGCTGGCATCGTAGGCAGCCTGACTGGCGTCCCGCACCATCCTCATCTTCTCCATCATGATGCCCGCCTGACGTATGGCTTCCTTGGCAGCATTCGCTTCATCCTCCGGGACATGATGGGTCGCAAAAACTGAGGGTGGGTCGACGGGAGCCTGAGCAGTCGACGAAGAGGGAAAGGCACTCGACAGTGGCACAGCAAAGGTAACAGGACTCTGATTGGCGTCGCTAGTGTCCTGAACGACTGATTCCGTCCTTGGCGTCTACTGTGGCGCCTCACTTGTAGGAGCCTGCCTATTTTTCCTCGTCAAAGGCCTCTCGGGCTCTTCATCATCATCAGGGAGGTCAATAATGTTGGGAGCTATGCAAAGTTCAATCGTCAAAATCACATCACCCAATGGTACACGTTGCAGTTGAATCGACCAAAATAAAGACAGTATGGCAGGAGTCATACCCAGTTTTGATGTGACCGCATCCTCCATCACCTCATCATCATCCCTGTAAGCTGAGGTCCTAGAAGTGGCAGCGTTGGCAGTTCCAAAGTTCGTCCGGTTAAAACAAGAAAAACAAACGGTGCTAAGCGTCGAGTGTATACAGAGGAAGACACTTACGCAGAAGCGACGGGGATGCCAATCTTAATCTTCGGCAACGCCTTCCGGATTTTCGGCTCCGCAACTTTGGGGTGCTTGGGCGCTTTCTCGGTCGGGGTTGGTGAAGAGATCCGAGGACGCTTCAAAGATTGACCAGCTTGAGCAGTCGCCTTTTCACAGACGCTCGGTCGTTCTTGGGCAAGTTTGGATCACCTCTCCCTGCGAGGACTCAACTTCTTCTTCGTCGCTTGAGTCTTCGCTTTCTCCATCCTCTTCACCATCAGAAGTCCACTCGCCACTGTCGCCGCCGCTCGCCTCGCCTTCCAAGTCTTGCCCTTGCTCTCCATTGGGCATCGAGTACATTTCAATGAGGGCCTGAAAAAATAACAATCAAAAGATATTCAGTCGATCGCAAACGGGACATCACATGGAGAGTCAGAAAGTTACTTACAGAAACATACCTGCTCCGGCTGACGCGAGTTGTCGAATGGAATCACCCTCCTGGATCCCCGAGGGTTGTCTTTGTTGCCAGTGATTCCTCTCAACCAGCTCTCCAAGGTATCCTCACCGACCTCCTCCGGGTGGATCCGAGTGGTATCTTCGAGCCCAGAATACATCCACATTGGATGATCGCGTGCCTGAAGGGTTTGGATGCGTCGACCGAGAAAGACCTCCAGCAGATCCATCCCGATCACTCCGTCGCGGACGAGTTGGACGACCCGTTCGACCAGCTCCTTGACCTGCGCCTTCTCTTCTGGAACTATCTTCAGGGGAGCAGGCTTCTCCACTCGAGCCAAGGAGAAAGGAGGAAGCCTAGTCGACTGGCCAGGGATCGGCTGATCCTTGCAGTAAAACCAAGTCGACTGCCAGCCCCAGACCGAGTCAGGAAGGATCATCGCTGGGAAAGTACTTTTGCTCCTCATCTGGATCCCCAGACCACCGCACATCTGGATCACCCGAGTCCTCTCATCACTCGACTTGGTCTTTTTGACTGACTGGGAATGGCAAGTGAAGATATGTTTGAAGAGCCCCTAGTGCGATCAACAGCCCAAGAAGTTTTCGCACATAGACACGAAAGCGGCCAGATAGACTATGGTATTCGGAGTAAAATGGTGGAGCTGAGCCCCAAAGAAGTTCAAAAAACCCCGGAAGAAAGGGTGGGGAGGCAGCGAGAACCCATGATCTATGTGAGTTGCTAAGAGGACGCACTCACCCTCTCTGGGCTGCGGCTCAGTTTCGTCTCCCGGGAGCCGAGCCGACTTGTGGGGGATAAATCCCCCTTCCACCAGGTCGTCGAGGTCGTCCTGCGTGATTGCCGAGCGGATCCAGTCGCCCTGGATCCAGCCCGCCGGCAGGCCAGACCTCGACGAGGATCCGCCCCGGTTGGTCCGCTTGCCCTTCGCCTTTGCGGTTGCCTTCTTCGCGCGTTCCAGCGCCGCCGTCTTGTCCTTCCCCATGGTGGCAGTTCGAGCTCGAGCAGAGATACGGCGACGAGACGGGAGCAAGGGTGGCGGAGAAATCAGGAGAAAACAGAGAGAGAATGGTGGCGTGCGGAACAGAGCCCCGACCCAACACCTTATATGAGGCTGCTTCCGAGTGGCTGACTGGTAGGCCCAGACAGCCCTGCCAAATCCCATGGCGATCACGTGCGCGATACGTGGCGAAAAAGGTGGCGCGGGGATCGAGGCAGCTCCGCACTATCCCATCCGTTTACTGCGGCCTCTCCCGTCCCGCGCGCTTCCTGAAATTTGGATCCCACGAAATCCGCGGGCAGCAGAACAACTCGTCGGACCGAAGATCTCCTCCGCACCGTCACTCAGAACTCTTCAAGTATAAGAACTCACTCAACAAAACCTAAGAATGGATCAAGGCGACTGGAAAGAAAGTTGTTGTCATCACTCTGGTCCATTGATCCGAAACAAGGTATGCTCACAACATGAAAAATGAGTCGGAGATGTGCTCAAACCCTTTCCCACTCAAACCTCGATCCATTCGGGGGCCAATGATGAAGCTATGTACCTAGGGTAGGGTCATGGACCTGTCCAAACTGACCTACCCAAGGACACCTCCAGAAGAAGTCACATTTTAATCGACTTGGCGGTGTTTCATTCGATGGACTCGAAGACACTCGACCAAGAAGCAACCACTCGACCAAGATCCAACCACCTGACGGCCAGGAGACCTAAAGTCACTCCGCATGCTAACGGTCGGCCATTAAGTAGCTTTTATGGTCATCATAGCACTTTATTAGGGGCGTTACCAGTAACGCCCGACCTTAATATACTTAAAACCCTGCATAACTGAGGGCCGAAGGGGTCTGGCGGACTCTATATAAGCCACCCCCCTCCTCAGTGTAAAGGGTTTGCACCCCTGTAATTCATACTCTCATAATCCAGTCGACCGCCTCCGGGCTCCGAGACGTAGGGCTATTACTTCCTCCGAGAAGGGCCTGAACTCGTAAACCTTGCGTTCTTACAACTTCTCCATAGCTAAGATCTTGCCTCTCCATACTTACCCCCCTACACTACTGTCAGACTTGGAACCACGACAGCCATGGCAACGACGGCCGAAGAAGAAGCACTTATTAGGAGGAAAGGTAGAGTAATTTTCGGTTAGGTAGTTCCCCTTTTTATAACCTAAGTACTAGCACTGGTACTAATACATGCATAGTGGGAACACGTTCAGGTTTGGTACGTACTAGTAGGTGTGAGAAGGCTTTCGAATGTGATGGGAACAAGGTAAAGATTAATTGATGGTTTTGGTTTCGAGGCCCGAAACGGCTCCCGATCAGTTTAGCGGAACATAAATTTCAAGTACTACACTGCTCAAATGCGTAAATATTATGTTACTATCAAAAATTGGCACAAAATACGAAGGAGACCAATGGAAGTACTACTAGAAACCCAGATTTAACTACTCGCATGCGCGCAGTGGAGTAATAATGTCTTTCTTCCGCCCTCACGTCCACTCAATTTGCATGCGCTATATTAATTGACCATCAATGAAGTGAACGACTTTACATGCGTCAAATTATCACATGGGTGGATCTTGGTACAAAATTGCGTCCGCCCGTGTACCCGCATGTGCGTGCGAGGGAATGAGTGCATGCGTGGCGTGCGTGCTCATCTTCTCTTCGTGCATGTACCGCCAGTATGGCTCAGGGAGGACGTGTACATTCTTTTGGAACCAGCAGCATGTCACTGTGATCAATTCACGCAAGGAGGTCGCGACAAGCCGCCACACGTGCCACGTGGCTTCATGAACTATAAGAGAGACACTGTGTAGCGTGCCATTGGTATTCTAATTTACGTGTTTTGCACATACTCGAAGTACTAGTAAGGTACACGTGCATTACACGCATCAGATTTTGCAACCAAATTATGAATAAATACCACACTATAGCATGTAAGCTCTGAGTCATATATGCCCGATGTAACCCTTTGTTTAATTCTTATAGTTCATCTCATTCAAAATGAATTAGTTTTTATAAAAAAGCTAAGAACGCGGGAATAGGAAAAACATGGGATTATAGTGGAATGTCGTCTTGAATCAGGATTGTACGAGTGTTTGATTGTGCATAGAAAAAACACAGAATTCTTTCAAAGAGGTTTGAGTGGATGGGATTTTTCCTGTGAAATCTAGTGCAAATGAATCATATGGAAAAATTCCTATGGTTTACAATCCTACGAATCAAACAACCAAGATAGGAAAAATTCCTAATGATTAGAATCCTCCAAAATTCCTTTAAGAATCCTTTGAATCAAAGAAGCCCTTAATCTATTTTATGATTCATGGAATTGTGCGTTGTAAAGCATAAAGTAAAAACAAATAATGGCAATTCAACTAGAAAAAAAGTTTGGGTAGTTATGATACGGAAGATTCTAGAACAAAAGAGAACCACTGTTGTTTTGAGGTTTGTGCATTATGCTTAAGTTCAACCATGGAGTCTGCTAGATTGTACATGTGGCAAAATCTGGTGGGGGGCTAGAAGATGGTGCGAGGGGCCGAGTGGAGGGATAATATGAAGGAATGCACAAGTGCGAGATCGATATTTAGAGAGAGGGGGCGAACACGTGCGTTGTTGCGCGTAGTGGCGGAGCCATGAAAAATAAATGAGCTAGGGGGCCAAGCATTGCTAATCCTTTACGAGGAGGGTCAATTCATGAACTTAAACCATTTTTAGCAGCAATTGTCTAATGATCACATTCATATTAGCCTCTATATATAGTGATGTTAGGGGGGGAGGGGGCAGGGCCCTTACTGCCCCCTGTCTTCGCCATTGTGCATGCGTCTGAGAGATGAAGCGGAAGGCATGGATGATGAGAGGGGGACGTTGGATATATAATTAATGTGGGTATATTAGCTATATATTTTAATCCTATATAAAGAGGTATAGATTGATCGATGTGGACGTGGGAAAGAGGGTGAGGCCTCACTGGATATATTGATTGATCGGTTTGTGTCGAAAACTATGTAAGACCTAGCTATATACACACATACATATAGGAACATCGATCATTGCGCATGCACGCGTAAGAGATAAAGAATGCCCGATATGATGGAGAGGGGGATGTGTGTGGGTGTGTGCCTTCATGGGAGACCGACCTAAAGAAAAAGATTGCATGCATGCGATGGATAATGCCAACTGGTAGTGTGTGTGCATGCATGCACGAGGGAAAGTTAGTGGTACAATTATAAAGAGAAGACTACTGTGTGGGTGTAAAAGAATAGGTGAGGTCATAATCAATGTAAAGTTGAATTCAAATATTTGAATAAGAGATCCTGATGTTTGAAACCCATGCATGCATGAATATAACGGAGATCTGCACGGTGTGGTTTGGAAACGAGCATGTTGTAATGTATACACATTGAACAAGGTCAGACTGATTTGAATTTGAGATACCGATGGCAGACATCATTTGGCCACGTCGCATCCGTGCATGGACACACTATTCTAATTGGAGATGATGGGCGGCTTTCGCATCACATATCTATATCTATACCCCTATATATTATATTATATTTTCTTATATTGTGTGCGGGTAACTTTAACTTTGAAAGATGGTCGTTGGATGAGGCGAATCCGATGGTCCAAATATGGCAAATTTGAGCACTACTGGCCGTTGGATATCATCTAGATTCCACCAGATTTCACCACATGTATAATCTAGAAGACTAATGCACAAACATCAAAACACAAGCACTTATTATTTGTCCTAGAATCTTCCGTATCAGAATTGCCCAAATGTTTTTCTACATGATTTTCCATTATTTGTTTTTACTTTATGTCTTATGACGCACAATTCCATGAATCTTAAAATAGATTAGCTTTCTTATAAAAACTACATGATTTTGAATGAAATTAACTATAAGAATTAAACGAACATCTACATCATGCATATATGACTCAAAGCTTGCATGCTATAATGTGGTATTTATTCATAATTTGGTTGCCAAATCTCACGCGTGCAATGGACGTGTACCTTACTCTAGTCTAAATGGTGTTTGTATGTGTGTTGTGCGTGTTGAGGTGCAAATTGTCTTTTTTTGGTACACGTTAAGCTTGTTCTTCCAAAATTCAAGCCGCGCCTTGTTATGCTGAAAATTCAATCTAGCGTATTTGTCTATCGTGCTGCAAAACTCCCGCCTCTTCAACCCGCGCCTTGTTAGCCCGAAATATTTAAGATATATCTTTGTCTTGTTGTGCTATGACAACTCCCTCCATCTCAATATGCGCCTTGCTATTCCGAAATTACAACGCGCCGAAAACCCCACCTCTTGTGAAATCCCGACACGTGAAATGCCCGTGGTACCCCTGAACCGAAAGAACCGCCTCAAATTGGTGGGGGTACTTTCGTAACTTACCCCACATTTCGGACAAGCGCGGCTCTAAGCCATGGTTCCCCACTGCCATCCCATCGACCCACCTATTCGTACACCGAGGCCGCGAAAACCCGCGACAAAACCCCACACCCTGTTCCGTCCACCACCCAGCCGGAGCCTCTTCCCCGACGACGTCGTCCACAACAACACCTCGACGTCCCTCATCCACCGTACCGGATGAGGATCCGTCGTCGATCTCATCGTCCCGCCGGTTCAGCCACCCCGTCCTCCACCTCCAAGGAGCTACCCCGACGTTCCCCTCACCTTTCACGCCACCTCCATTCCCACACCGCCGTCTTCACCTGCACCACCGGAAGAGCATCATCAGCACCGTTTCCTCGGATGAAGCTATGGCCTAATCGGTGCCACCAAAGAGTTTGTACACTAATCGCTGCATTTTCTTCTTGATTCGATCTCACAGTGCTGCCGGCGCTCGGTCCCGAGCCGACACGGCGCGGCTCCATCCACGGCAGAGTTGCCGGCCACTTCCTCCACGGCGTCGCTCCCCCGGTGGCGACGTCCACATCAGTAGGAGCTGCTGCTGCTTTAGCTCTCGCTCGCACTGCTGCTCTGCTCTTGCTCTCGGTCCCCTGCCTGGTCTGCTCTTGCTATTGCTCTTGCTCGCGCTGCTGCTCTCGCTCTTGCTCTTGCTTGCGATGCTACTCCGAATTAGCTACACTTCAGTCGACTGAATCGACTTTTGGGTCAGTCGATTTTCAGGGGGGGCTCGCCGGGGTGAAGGAAGAACCAGCCGCAGCGGCGAGGGGGGCTCGCCAGAGAGGTACCCCACTATCTATCTTAGGGTTCAGGATGGGGGCCGTGGTCGGCGGCGGTGGCGGGGCGTTGGCGGGGCGGTGGCGTGGGGATCGCTGGAGAAAAAGCTCGGCACGGGGGGCCTAGAGGGATGGCCGAAGCGGCGGCGGACCGGTGGTGGGGAGTGTTTTCGGGCCGGCGGGGCGGCGCACCGCCGGCCGCGAGCGGTAGGGGGCTGCTGTTTGGCCGGTGGTGGCTGGTGGCTCAGGGGGGTGGAGGTTGAAGATGAACCGCAGGCCCTTGATTTCGTATCCAACGGCTGCAAAATCGACTGACCAGAGATGAAAAAGTCAGTCGACCGACGTGTAGCATCACCTTGCTAGTGCATTCAGTTTCAACAGCAAAATTCAGTTTTGATAGTTAAGTTCAGTTTCGATAGTTAAGTTCAGTTCCGAAAGTTAAGTTCAGTTTCGACAGTTAAGTTCATAGATGAGGGGCTGATGTATTTTACATCTAGCACTTTGTGGTTATGTATTTTACGTCATGTATTCGAGATGCTATTAGAATTCCACTCAGGTTAACGTTGTTCGTTGTCTCTCTTGTCCTGCTTTAGCCTCGGCATCGTAAAACTCACTGGAGCTGCTCCAACGATGAAACCCTCCATCACAGCGGAGCAGTACCTCGGGCTCCATCTCCATACGCCTAAGATCTTCTTCCCCTCCTCCGACAGTCAAGTCAGCCGGAGCATCCTCACCAGCCAACCCAATCACGTTGAGACCGACATGGCTTTTCCAAAGAGGTTGTACACTTGTTGCATCTCTTTTTACTCTACATGTTATATATATTGTCCACTGAGCACTCGTAGTAACGGGAAATACAATTATTTTATCCTACTATATGACAAGCAGTGAGGTACCAGGCAACTTAGCTGTCCGTGATGGACTCTCTTGAACGCCATCATTATTTATCTCTGTGCATTTGAGCTGTGCATTTGTTGATGGGCCTGGGAGTTGAGCTAGTATGGCATAGGCCTGGGTTCAAAGTAATAGAAGTAGCACAAAAACATTTTTTTAGTGTAGGATTTTCCTTGCTCAAGCCTTCCTACTAGAATCACCAGTGCTTGAAAGGAAAAGTGAATGAAAAACATCAGAATTGGAAAGTTTCCTATGGTACTACTTTTCATGAATTTGGTGCAAAGGAATGGAGCAAAGGAAAACTATAGGATTTGTTCCTTTAGTGTCTCCTTGAAAGAAAAACCGTAGGAATTCTAATTTCCACTTCTCATCCTTTTCGTATTCCTATTCATCAAGCACAAGACTAAGAGATAGTAGCATAATAGCATTATAACCGTACATTTTCTTGTGGTTTGACTCAATCTCACCATGCTTTTTTGCATCCTGTGATCTTCCAATTGTTGTGAATCAAACACCCAGATTGGCAGAAATCCTGTGTTTTTAAATTCTCTGTTTTGCACGTGCATTCCTATCCTATTCATGTCTATTTCCTATCCCTGCATTGTCAGAATCCTCTAATTCAAACAAGCCCTTACTCAATTACTTCTGTTACAGATATGTGTCAAAGAAAACCTTGTGTGGTTTGTCCTGCTCCTGCGGCGCTGTGTTCCACCCCAGCTCAGCTGCTCCAATGATGGAAGGGTTCACCACAGTAGGGATTCGCTCTCCATACTGTCTTTCACCGCCTCAGATCTTCTTCCCCGCCGCCGGCAGCCACGGCAACTGCATTACCATCATCAACTGAGCAGATGACCTTGAGGACTACATGGGTCCGCAAGAGAGGTCGCACTCTTCCGTGTCTGCTTACGTTATGTGTCGCTTAATATGATGACATGCTACATTATCGTCGTGTTCACCTATTAGACTTCGAGTCAGGTCCAAACTAATGTTGAAACTTGAGTTTTTAAATGGTTGTGGGGTACATATTGGGGCAGCAATCAATACTATCTGTCTACTATCTGGTTAATCTCCGGTGTCTACTATGAGTTTCATGTTGGGTGCAAACAAACATTAAAGGAGCCATTATCTGTATTTTTTAACTAAAGCTATTATCTGCATGCTATCATTGGTTTTGGGTCTATCCACAGTTTGCTACCATCACTCTAGATTTGTGCATGCACTCCTTACATAATCTCACTATGTTTTATTCCTATGCATGTCAGTTATTGTAGACAATGGAACTGATCATGTAGAGCAAAAGAGACGAGCCTTGTGTGGCAGTAAAATTTCATGCAGACGTTGTTCCACGGTGGGCGCAAAGGCAGCCCCTCCTCCACCCATTTCGAATCGTAATCAAGAGGAAGATAACTGTTCTGAGGGGGATTCAGAAGGAGAAGACCACTCCTATTTACCCCATGAGGTCTTCGCTCTAACTTGGCATGCTGATGTTGGTAATATCATGCATATGGTGCCTTGCATTGCTTACTGTATACATTAAAGATGTCATCTGCTTAGTTTAGACATGCTTTGTGTTAATGCCATCTGTTTAGTTTCTTTATCGTATATGTGAATCATGCAATGCCATCTTGTCTAGCCAGGCATCATATATGTGAATTTTGCAATGCCTCCCTGGTTAGCCAGTCATTTTATATGTGAATTATATCATGCCATCATTTTTTATTACATGTTAAATTTGTCAACTATTTTAGTACATTCAATTACTCTTCCTGTGCATCAGCCATTCGGCACGGTCATGGAAAAATCTGGAGTGGAAACAAGGTCTTCAGAGGAGACAATGCTATCTGACGAAGCGCATGTCTGTCTGGTTACCGATAGCTCCTCAGAGGAGGATTCAAAGACAGATGACCAGTCATATTCCCCCCCCCCTCGAGGTGCATGCCCTAACTTGGCAGGGTTATGTTGCTCATATCGTGCGTATGGTATCTTGCATTGCTATGTCATTTGCTTAGCTTAGACATGCTTTGTGTGAATGCCACTTGTTTAGTGTCTAATTACCATATATGTGAATTATGCAATGTCATCTTGTTGCAAGACATTATATATGTGAATTATGCAATGTTATCTTGTTGCAAGGCATTATGTATGTGAGTTATGCAATGCCATGTTGTTTAGGCAAGCATCATATATGTGAATTATATCATGCCATGCTTTTTTGTATTTCTCATTGCTTTTGTCGACAATGTTTGTATATTCAACTGCTCTTCCTATGCATCAGCCATCTGAATTAGTGATGGAGAAATCTGGAGTGAAAACAAGGTCTTCAGAGCAGACGATGCTACCTGCTGAAGCAGATATCTTGCTGGTTACATATAGCTCTTTAGAGGAGGATTCAGAGGCAGATGACCAGTCCTATTATCCCCCTGAGGTGTATGCTCAAACTTGGCAGGGTTATATTGCTCATATAATGCATATGTTGTATTGCAATGCTTAGTTTTTACATCATATACACAATATTGAATGCCATCTCCTTAGTTGACACATCATATATGCGATTGCCCTCTACTCACTTCCTTAGTATATAAATCATATATTTGAATTATGTCTTGCCATGATGTTTACATAGACAGCATGTATCTGAATTATGGCATGCCAACCCATTTTCTAAAGACATAATATAGTTATATCATCTCATCCTGTTTACATAGTCATCATATTTTAAATTATGTCATTCTATCCGTGAATTATATCATGCCATCATGTTTCCATCGACGACATGTTTGTGATTTATGGCATGCCAACCACTTTAATAGACACATCGTATAGTTATATCATGTCATCCTGTTTACATAGTCATCATATTTTAAAGTATGTCATTCTATCCTGTTTAGTTAGCCATCATACGTGTGAAATTGTGTCATGCTATCCTGTTTAATTAGCCATCATATATGTGAAATTATGTCCTGCTATTCTGTTTTCTTAGATAACATAAATGTGAATTATTTCATGCCCTGTTTTCTTCCCTACTATCCATTGCACCTGTCTATCTTACAATGTCTGTACATTCAATTACTTTTCTTGTTTATTAGCCATTTCAATTGGAGGGAGTGATGGCAGTATCTGTGGGAGTAAAACACGGTCTTCAGAAAAGATCGTGCTACCTGTCGATGCAGATAGAACCACGGTTGTACTTGCCCAAGAACCAGCCCCACCACACATAACCCACACTCATGCAGATTGTACCCCTACCCAGTTGGATAGAGAACCAGCTACACCCCTTCTAACCCCAACTCCAGTAGATAGACACCCAGTTCCCATTGACACAACACCGTCTCCACCACAGAGCACCCAAACACGAGAAGTTAGTAAGGCAAATGCAGTGCCCAAATCACGAGGACCACCACTCCGAACCCGAAGTCAACGCTTAAAGCAGAAGAAGAATTGTTCTCAGGCCAGGTTCCGTAGCTATGGTTCATACTACTTTGCTCTTGCATCACTGTATTTACTGATACCAACTAATTTCAAATTTGAAGGATGCAATTGAAACTCCAATAGCACAACATGTCTGTTTTAAACCTGTTTCTTCAACGTGTTTGGCTGTTTGCTTTTGTAACTTGCTCTATGTTGATTTCAGTTTCAATTGAATAAATAGTTATGTTCGCATGCCATGCACATTACAAGTGTTGTTATTGTTGTGTAGTTTCCCACACTTATATTCTGTATATGCTGCTTTGTCTTAAATAGATATGATTCGAACTGTATCTATCTTGATTTGGCAACATAAACTAGAATGATATAGACCATACAGTGACCATACTACATAGATATATGTTTGTTTCATGCTATTATCCTGTCCATCTTACTACTGAACTGGTTCAAAATGAGTTTCATATACTACATTGTAAACCTGAGATGTGTTTGCTTGTTTCTCTTTTAGAACGCGGATAAAATATTGGAGAAGAGTACCCTGTTATGCAATGGTAAAGGAAGTAATGCAGATAAGATTCAAGATAGTGAGACATCCCTGTTGGTCTCCAAGAAAGCTGATAAAAACTATATTGAAGATAGTGAGACAACCCCAAAGTCCTGTCTTGATGTAGTGTTCGAGTTACTGGCTACCACTGCTGGCACCAGCTCTTCGAACTCATTGCCTGAATCAGTTCGGCTTCTTGAGTCTCAACTTCAAGTTGAAAGACATCGATCAGATGTTATCCGACAGGAAGCCGAAGGACTGAGGAAGTCCCTGCAGAATTCAGATGCATACTTTTTGGTGCAACAGCAAGCGCTGGAGGACTTAAGCGCCAAACAAGAGAAAGTTAATAAGCTTGCTAAGCATCTTGCCAGCATTATGGGTACCCAGGATATTGTTTCTTGAGCTCTTATGAAGTGGTTTCAGTTCTGGACTTGTTTTGCTGCGGCGTTTATATGCTGCTGTGTTCCCTATATTTGCACTGGCGGCGAACTTTGATGCCCAGTGGATGTAATATGTGTAATAGCCGTGATAGCCTAGTGTAAGTTGCTTGTTTATTTATTTCCTTGTTGTCTTGTTTATTTGTTTGCTTGTAGTCAGTGCAGTTCTTTTTTGCGGTTTGCTAGTGGCTGCAATAACCTATTTTTTTAAACTAGGCCACAATAACCATGGGCTAATATTTACTGTAGTGACACTGGGCCTCCTACGGGCCGTAGAAATAGTGGGCCTTCCATGGGCCGTATAAACAGTGGGCCTTCTATGGGCCGTAGAACAGTGGGCCTTCTACGGGCCGTAGAAACAATGGGCCTTCTACGGGCCGTAGAAACAATGGGCTTCTATGGGCCGTATCATCAATGGGCCTTATACGGGCCGTATGATCGATTGGCCAAACATGGGCCAAACAGACCGCATTCTGGCCGTAAACGGGCTAGAGTTGGAATCGTACGTTCATGGGCGGACCATAACGGGCCATCGTTAATAGGCCATATTTGATGATGCTATGAAAATGGCCCAACGTATTAATGGACCACAAACGGGCCGACTGTAACCACGGGCTGAATTTGGCCCACAAGCAGAAAATGACAGTAATGGGCCGTAAGTAAACGAATGCTGGAAAATAGCCCATGAATAAATGGGCTTTGAGAAGGCCGAAAGATAACATGGGCTGGAAACGGCCCAATGGAATAATGGGCCGTTAATGGGTATAAAGTGATGCACTGTTCTTTACGGGCCAGTTTCACCATGGGTCGTTAATGGGTGTAAAGTGATACACTGTTCATTACGGGCCAGTTTCACCACGGGCCGTTAATAGGCCAAGAGTTACATAGGGCCTCATATGGGCCGAAAGACGTCATGGACCATACATGGGCCAGAAGTGAAAACGGGCTGGAATCATATTGGATGGCCCAGATGATGCTACTGGGCCTAATTCGAATATGGCATAACAGGCCTTGGGTTAGCAGGCTGTAAATGGGCTATATGCGAATAGGCCGTTAACAGGCTTTCCATGGGCCGGCCCGCCACCTTTTGGCCAAGTCAAACGGGCCGGCCTTTTCACAGGAATGGGCCTCTGTTGGGTCATGCCACGTGTCGACGTATCATAGGCGCCTTCTGTCCAATGAGTGGATGATATCTGTCCCAGCGATGAGCCGACACGTGTATCCTCCAACTAATGATGATTTTACATGTGGAAAATCCCCATTGGTCGGGGCTGTTAACGGGTTATCGGATCCAAAACCCGACCCGATATCTTAACGGCGTTCCGTTACGGTGGATGCCACGTGTCGGTCACCCTTGACGAAAGCACTTCTGTGACGCGCGATTTATCATCATGGAAGTGGACACTTCCATGATGATAATTTTGGTAATGTCATGGAACACTTCTACGACAACACATGTATGACTATCTTGATTCTGTCATAAAATCGTCATGGATGTACATGCATGACAGAAAACGCGACCTACTGTGACAAACACGTATCATCACAGAAGTGTATTTTTTTGTAGTGTAAGGATGTTATTACTATTGGTTTTGGTGATATGTCTCATGAGTTCAACTTCTCTAAATTTCATAGACAACACCGTGAAGAGGAATTACCTAGTAAAGATGAAATTATTGGTCTTGCTTCTATTGTCGTACCTCCTAGTGATCCTTTAGAACAATATTTGCTAGACCATGAAAATGATATGTTTATGAATGAAAGAAGGGAAATAGATGAAGTATTCTTTAAACAGGAACCCATCCTGAAACACAATTTGTCTGTTGAAATCCTAGGGGATCCTCCTCCACCCAAGGGTGATCCCGTGTTTGAGCTTAAACCGTTACCTGATACTCTTAAATATGCATATCTTGATGAAAAGAAGATATATCATGTTATTATTAGTGCTAACCTTTCAGAGCATGAAGAAGAGAGATTATTGAAAACTCTGAAGAAGCACCGTGCTGCTATTGGATATACTCTCGATGATCTTAAGGGCATTAGTCCCACACTATGTCAACACAAAATAAATTTGGAGAAAGATGCCAAACCAGTTCGTGATCACCAACGATGGCTGAATCCTAAAATGAAAGAAGTGGTAAGAAAGGAAATACTAAAGCTCCTTGAGGCAGGTATAATTTATCCTGTTGCTGATTGTCAGTGGGTAAGTCATGTCCATCGTGTCCCTAAAAAGGGAGGTATTACTGTCATTCCTAATGATAAAGATGAATTGATTCCGCCAAGAATTATTACAGGTTATAGGATGGTAATTGATTTCCACAAATTAAATAAGGCTACTAAAAAGATCATTACCCCTTACCTTTTATTGATCAAATGCTAGAAAGATTATCCAAACATACACATTTTTGCTTTCTAGATGGTTATTCTGGTTTCTCTCAAATACCTGTGTCAGCTGATGATCAATATAAGACCACTTTTACTTGCCCTTTCGGTACTTTTGCTTATAGACGTATGCCTTTTGGTTTATGTAATGCACCTGCTACCTTCCAAAGATGCATGATGGCTATATTCTCTAACTTTTGTGAAAAGATTTGTGAGGTTTTCATGGATGATTTCTCCGTCTATGGATCCTCTTTTGATGCTTGCTTAAGCAACCTTGATCAAGTTTTGCAGAGATGTGAATAAACTAACCTTTTCTTGAATTGGGAGAAGTGCCACTTTATGGTTAATGAAGGTATTGTCTTGGGGCATAAAGTTTCTGAAAGAGGTATTGAAGTTGATAAAGCTAAGGTTGATGCTATTGAAAAGATGCCATGTCCCAAGGACATCAAAGGTATAAAAAGTTTCCTTGGTCACGCCGGTTTTTATAGGAGGTTCATTAAGGACTTCTCAAAAATTTCTCGGCCTTTGACTAATTTATTACAAAAAGATATACCATTTGTTTTTGATGATGATTGCGTAGAAGCATTTGAAATACTTAAGAAAGCATTGATCTCTGCACCTATTGTTCAACCACCTGATTGGAATTTACCTTTTGAAATTATGTGTGATGCTAGTGATTATGTTGTAGGTGTTGTTCTAGGGCAAAGAGTTGATAAGAAATTAAATGTTATTCAATATGCTAGTAAAACTCTAGACAATGCTCAGAGAAATTATGCTACTACTGAAAAAGAATTCTGAGCAGCTGTATTTGCTTGTGATAAGTTTAGACCATATATTGTTGATTCTAAAGTAACTATTCACATGGATCATGCTGCTATTAAATACTAAGAAAGATGCTAAACCTAGACTTATTAGATGGGTTCTCTTGCTACAAGAATTTGATTTGCATATTATTGATAGAAAGGGAGCTGAGAACCCCGTTGCAGACAACTTGTCTAGGCTAGAGAATGTTCTTGATGACCCACTACCTATTGATGATAGTTTTCCTGATGAACAATTAAATGTCATAAATGCTTCTCATGTTGCTCCATGGTATGCTGATTATGCTAATTACATCGTTGCTAAATTTATACCACCTAGTTTCACATACCAACAAAAGAAAAAGTTCTTCTATGATTTGAGACATTACTTTTGGGATGACCCACATCTTTATAAATAAGGAGTAGATGGTGTTATTAGACGTTGTGTACCTGAGCATGAACAGGAACAGATCCTATGCAACTGTCACTCCGAGGCTTATGGAGGACACCATGCTGGATATAGAACTGCACATAAGGTATTGCAATCCGGTTTTTATTGGCCTACTCTCTTCAAGGATGCCCGTAAGTTTGTCTTGTCTTGTGATGAATGTCAAAGAATTGGTAATATTAGTAGACGTCAAGAAATGCCTATGAATTATTCACTTGTTATTGAGCCATTTGATGTTTGGGGCTTTGATTATATGGGACCGTTTCCTGCCTCCAATGGATATACACATATTTTAGTTGTTGTTGATTATGTTACTAAGTGGGTAGAAGCTATTCCAACTAGTAGTGCTGATCATAACACCTCTATTAAGATGCTTAAAGAAGTCACTTTTCAAGGTTTGGAGTCCCTAGATATTTAATGACTGATGGTGGTTCAAATTTTATTCATGGTGCTTTCCGTAAAATGCTTGCTAAATATGATGTTAATCATAGAATTGCATCTCCTTATCACCCACAGTCTAGTGGTCAAGTAGAATTGAGCAATAGAGAACTCAAAATAATTTTGCAAAAGGCTGTTAATAGATCTAGAAAGAATTGGTCCAAGAAACTTGATGATGCATTATGGGCCTATAGAACTGCATATAAAAATCCTATGGGTATGTCTCCGTATAAAATGGTTTATGGAAAAGCTTGTCACTTACCTCTTGAAATAGAACATAAAGCTTATTGGGCTATTAAAGAGCTCAACTATGATTTCAAACTTTCTGGTGAGAAGAGGTTATTTGACATTAGCTCACTTGATGAATGGAGAACCCAAGCCTATGAGAATGCCAAATTATTTAAAGAAAAAGTTAAAAGATGGCATGACAAAAGAATACAAAAGCGTGAGTTTAATGTAGGTGATTATGTATTGCTATACAACTCTCATTTAAGATTTTTTGCAGGAAAACTTCTCTCTAAATGGGAAGGTCCTTACGTAATCGAGGAGGTCTATCGTTCCGGTGCCATAAAAATCAACAACTTCGAAAGCACAAATCTGAAGGTGGTGAACGGTCAAAGAATTAAACATTATATCTCAGGTAATCCTATAAATGTTGAAACCAACGTTATTGAAACCGTAAACCCGGAGGAATACATAAGGGACACTTTCCGGAACGTTTCAGACTCCGAAAAGGAATAGGTATGTGGTACGGTAAGTAAACCGACTCCAAAACAGTTCTAATGGCAATTTTTCTCTGTTTTGGAATATTTAGAAAAATAGAAAAATAAGAAGCAGTCCGGGAAGGACACGAGGGCTCCACGAGGGTGGAGGGCGCGCCCTACCCCCTGGGCGCGCCCCTACCCCGTGGGCACCTCGTGTACTCTCCGGAGTCCGTTTTCTTACACATTACGTATTTTGGTCGGTAAAAATTCATTATATAATCTCCCGGAGGTTTTGACTCCCGTATCACGCAAATATCTCTCGTCCTTGTTTCGAGCTATTTTTCTGACAGATCTAGGTTGTCATGATGTCTTCAAGTGCCCCCAAGGACAAGTTTTTCGATAAGGTCATCAACTCCTACCTCGCGGAAGTGCTCCAACACCCTCAAACCATTGAGATGCGTGAGGGGGTGCTGCACATCCGTGATGCTGAGGGACCAAGGAGGACCGGAAGCGTGGAGACAAGGCTCGAGGCAATGGAGCAACAAGTTTTTGTGTGCTAGGAGATGGTGGAACGCGGACTCGACACCAACCATATGATGATCGCGGAGTTCACCAACAACCACAAACCGGATGCTAAGAACATTGGGGAGACCATCTTCAAGCTTCACGAGAATATCGAGCACCTCCAAGCCCAAATCTATGACCTGCAAAACCAAAACTGTGAGTATGAATATAGATTCAAAAGGATGAGTTTGGCTACAGATTTGAGGATCCAGGATACTCGGTCATCCTTCTATGATGGGGAGCCTATGCCTTGGAAGAAGGACAACAAGCCTACATCATCAACGACTCCACCCTCTCCACCAACAAAGAAGAACCGAGTATCGGGTATGGGCACTCCCCTTGGCAAGTGCCAAGCTTGGGGGAGTGCCCCGGTATCGTATCACCATCACTTTTATCTTTACTGTTTTTTTCTTAGTTTGATCCTTTTGATAATATCTTGATCTAGTAGAATAAAAGCTTTTTAGTATGATCTAGTTGTGAGTTTTGCTTTATGATCCTTCTATGTAATCGAGTCTGTGAGCTATATATAATAAATATTAGTGTTGAGTCAAGGGCTTGATTGTTTTGCCATGATCTTGAGTGAATAAAAGAAAAGAGAAAGAATACAAAGGAAATAAAAGAGATCATATGGATCTTATGGAGAGTAATGAGCTCACATAGAAAAAGTATGATGAATAAAAGCTGTTGAGAGTTGACAAACATAGTTTTGGTCATCATTGCAATTAATAGGAAGTAATAAAGAAAGAGAGGTCTTCACATATAAATATACTATCTTGGACATCTTTTATGATAGTGAGCACTCATTAAAATATGACATGCTAAAGAGTTAACGTTGGACAAGTAAGACAACATAATGGTTTATGTTTTCTTACATCTGAGATAAAGTATATTGTCATGGCTCATTCAACATGATTGAGCATGCCTTTCCCTCTCATGCTAGCCAATTCTTTGCACCAAGTAGAGATACTACTTGTGCTTCCAAACACCCTTAAACCAGTTTTGCCATGAGAGTCCACCATACCTACCTATGGATTGAGTAAGATCCTCCAAGTAAGTTGTCATCGGTGCAAGCAATAAAAAATGCTCTATAAATATGTATGACTTATTAGTGTGGGAGAAAATAAGCTTTATACGATCGTGTGATATGGAAGAAATAAAAGCGACAGACTGCATAAGAAAGGTCCATATCACAAGTGGCAATATAAAGTGACGTTCTTTCGCATTAATATTTTGTGCATCCATCCATAAAAGCGCATGACAACCTCTGCTTCCCTCTGCGAAGGGCTTATCTTTTACTTTTATCTCCTACCTTACATAAGAGTCATGGTGATCTTCACCCTTCCTTTTTACATTTTATCTTTTGGCAAGCACAACATGTTGGAAAGATCCTGGTATATATGGCTAATTGGATGTAAGTTTTCATGAACCATCATTGTTGACATTAGCCTTGAGGTAAAACGTTGGGAGGCAAAACCATAAACCCTATTTTTCTCTGTGTCTGATTAAAACTCCATACCCATAAGTATTGCGTGAGTGTTAGCAATTGTGAAAGACTATATGATAGTTGAGTATGTGGACTTGCTGAAAAGCTCTTATATTGACTCTTTCTTATGTTACGATAAATTGCAATTGCTCCAATGACTGAGATTATAGTTTGTTACTCCCTCCATCCCATAATATAAGAACGTTTTTGACACTAGTGTAATGTTAAAAACGTTCTTATATTTTGGGACAGAGGGAGTAGTTTTCAATGAAGTTTATGTTTCATACTTGAAATTGTGATTGAATTATTACTATACCATAAGAAATCATATGACAAGAATTATATAAGTTGCTGTTCTAAGAATGATCATGATGCCCTCATGACCGTATTTTATTTTTATCAACACCTCTATCTCTAAACATGTGGACATATTTTTTGATTTCGGCTTTCGCTTGAGGACAAGCGAGGTCTAAGCTTGGGGGAGTTGATACGTCCATTTTGTATCATGCTTTTATATAGATATTTATTGCATTATGGGCTGTTATTACACATTATGTCACAATACCTATGCCTATTCTCTCTTATTTTACAAGGTTTACATAAAGAGGGAGAATGCCGACAGCTGGGATTCTGGGCTGGAAAAGGAGCAAATATTAAAGACCTATTCTGCATAGCTCCAAAAGTCTTGAAACTTCATGGAAGTCATTTTCAGAATATATAAAAAATACTGAGCGCAAGAAGTTCACCAGGGGGCCACATCCTGCCCACGAGGGTGGGGGCGCGCCCTACCCCCCTGGGTGCGCCCCCTACCTCGTGGGCTGAAGGAAATATGCCCTAGAGGCAATAATAAAGTTATTATTTATTTCCTTATATCATGATAAATGTTTATTATTCATGCTAGAATTGTATTAACCGGAAACATGATACATGTGTGAATGCATAAACAAATAGAGTGTCACTAGTATGCCTCTACTTGACTAGCTCATTAATCAAAGATGGTTATGTTTCCTAACCATAGACATGAGTTGTCATTTGATTAACGGGATCACATCATTAGGAGAATGATGTGATTGACATGACCCATTCCGTTAGCTTAGCACTTGATCATTTAGTTTGTTGCTATTGCTTTCTTCATGACTTATACATGTTCCTATGACTATGAGATTATGCAACTCCCGTTTACCGGAGGAACACTTTGTGTGCTACCAAACGTCACAACGTAACTGGGTGATTATAAAGGTGCTCTACAGGTGTCTCCGAAGGTACTTGTTGGGTTGGCGTATTTCGAGATTAGGATTTATCACTCCGATTGTCGGAGAGGTATCTCTGGGCCCTCTCGGTAATGCACATCACTTAAGCCTTGCAAGCATTGCAACTAATGAGTTAGTTGTGGGATGATGTTTTACGGAACGAGTAATGAGACTTGCCGGTAACGAGATTGAACTAGGTATTGAGATACCGACGATCGAATCTCGGGCAAGTAACATACTGATGACAAAGGGAACAACGTATGTTGTTATGTGTTCTGACCGATAAAGATCTTCGTAGAATATGTGGGAGCCAATATGAGCATCCAGGTTCCGCTATTGGTCATTGACCGGAGACGTGTATCGGTCATGTCTACATAGTTCTCGAACCCGTAGGGTCCGCACGCTTAACGTTTCGATGACAGCTATATTATGAGTTTATATGTTTTGATGTACCGAAGGTTGTTTGGAGTCCCGGATGTGATCACGGACATGACGAGGAGTCTCGAAATGGTCGAGACATGAAGATTGATATATTGGAAGCCTATATTTGGATATCGGAAGTGTTCCAGGTGAAATCAGGATTTTACGGGAGTACCAAGGGGTTACCGGAACCCCCCGGGGGCTTAATGGGCCATAGTGGGCCTTTGTGGAGATGAGGAGAGGCGGCCAGGGCAGGCCCGCGCGACCCTCCCCCTAGTCCAAATAGGACAAGGAGAGGGGGGCGCCCCCCCTTTCCTTCCTCTCTCCCTCCTCTTTCCCCTCCACTCCTAATCCAACAAGGAAAAGGGAGGGAGTCCTACTCCCGGTGGGAGTAGGACTCCTCCTGGCGCGTCTTTCCTGGCCGGCCGCACCTCCCCCCTTGGTCCTTTATATACGTTGGCAGGGGGCACCCTAGAGAACGATTGATCGTTTGATCTTTTAGTCGTGTGCGGTGCCCCCTCCACTATAGTCCACCTCGATAATACTGTAGCGGTGCTTAGGCGAAGCCCTGCATCGGTAGAACATCATGATCATCACCACACCATCGTGCTGACAAAACTCTCCCTCAACACTCGGCTGGATCGGAGTTCGAGGGACGTCATCGGGCTGAACGCGTGCTGAACTCGGAGGTGCCGTATGTTCGGTACTTGATCGGTCGGATCGTGAAGACGTACGACTACATCAACCGCGTTGTGCTAACGCTTCCGCTTTCGGTCTACGAGGGTACGTGGACAAATCTCTCCCCTCTCGTTGCTATGCATCACCATGATCTTGCGTGTGCATAGGAATTTTTTTGAAATTACTACGTTCCCCAACAGTGGTATTAGAGCCTGGTTTTATGCGTAGATGTCATATGCACGAGTAGAACACAAGTGAGTTGTGGGCGATATAAGTCATACTGCTTACCAGCATGTCATACTTTGGTTCGGCGGTATTGTTGGATGAAGCGGCCCGGACCGACATTACGTGTACGCTTACGCGAGACTGGTTCTACCGACGTGCTTTGCACATAGGTGGCTGGCGGGTGTCAGTTTATCCAACTTTAGTTGAACCGAGTGTGGCTACGCCCGGTCCTTGCGAAGATTAAAACAGCACCAACTTGACAAACTATCATTGTGGTTTTGATGCGTAGGTAAGAACGGTTCTTGCTAAGCCCAGTAGCAGCCACGTAAAACTTGCAACAACAAAGCAGAGGACGTCTAACTAGTTTTTGCAGGGCATGTTGTGATGTGATATGGCCAAGACATGATGCTAAATTTTATTGTATGAGATGATCATGTTTTGTAACCGAGTTATCGGCAACTGGCAGGAGCCATATGGTTGTCGCTTTATTGTATGCAATGCAATCGCCCTGTAATGCTTTACTTTATCACTAATCGGCAGCGATAGTCGTAGAAGCATAAGATTGGCGAGACGACAACGATGCTACGATGGAGATCAAGGTGTCGCGCCGGTGACGATGGTGATCATGACGGTGCTTTGGAGATGGAGATCACAAGCACAAGATGATGATGGCCATATCATATCACTTATATTGATTGCATGTGATGTTTATCTGTTATGCATCTTATCTTGCTTTGTTTGACGGTAGCATTATAAGATGATCTCTCACTAAATTTCAAGATAAAAGTGTTCTCCCTGAGTATGCACCGTTGCCAAAGTTCATCGTGCCCAGACACCACGTGATGATCGGGTGTGATAAGCTCTACGTCCATCTACAATAGGTGCAAGCCAGTTTTGCACACGCAGAATACTCAGGTTAAACTTGACGAGCCTAGCATATGTAGATATGGCCTCGGAACACTGAGACCGAAAGGTCGAGCGTGAATCATATAGTAGATATGATCAACATAGCGATGTTCACCATTGAAAACTACTCCATTTCACGTGATGATCGGTTATGGTTTAGTTGATTTGGATCACGTGATCACTTAGAGGATTAGAGCGATGTCTATCTAAGTGGGAGTTCTTAAGTAATATGATTAATTGAACTTAAATTTATCATGAACTTAGTACCTGATAGTATCTTGCTTGTCTATGTCAATTGTAGATAGATGGCCCGTGATGTTGTTCCGTTGAATTTTAATGTGTTCCTTGAGAAAGCAAAGTTGAAAGATGATGGTAGAAATTACACGGGTTGGGTTTGTAACTTGAGGATTATCCTCATTGCTGCACAGAAGAGTTATGTCCTGGAAGCACCGCTAGGTGTACCACCTGCGCCAGCAACTGCAGACATTGTGAATGCCTGGCAGTCATGTGTTGATGACTACTCGATGGTTCAGTGTGCCATGCTTTACGGCTTAGAACTGGGACTTCAACGACGTTTTGAACGTCATGGAGCATATGAGATGTTCCAGGAATTGAAGTTAATATTTCAAAAGAATGCCCGGATTGAGAGATATGAAGTCTCCAATAAGTTCTACAGCTGCAAGATGGAGGAGAATAGTTCTGTCAATGAGCGTATACTCAAGATGTTTGGGTACTGCAATCACTTGATTCAACTGGGAGTTAATCTTCTGGATGATAGCGTCATTGACACTTCAATCACTGCCACCAAGCTACAAGAGCTTCATGATGAACTATAACATGCAAGGGATGGATAAGACGATTCCCGAGCTCTTCGCATTGCTAAAGGCTGCGGAGGTAGAAATCAAGGAGCGTCAAGTGTTGATGTTCAATAAGACCACCAGTTCCAAGAAAAAGGCAAAGGGAAGAAGAAGGGGAACTTCAAGAAGAACAGCAAGCAAGTTGCTGCTCAAGGGAAGAAACCCAAGTCTGGACCTAAGCCTGAGACTGAGTGCTTCTACTGCAAGCAGACTGGTCACTGGAAGTGGAACTGCCCCAAGTATTTGGTGGATAAGAAGGATGGAAAGGTGAACAAAGGTATATGTGATATACATGTTATTGATGTGTACCTTACCAGAGCTCGTAGTAGCACCTCGGTATTTGATACTGGTTTTGTTGCTAATATTTGCAACTCGAAACAGGGACTACAGATTAAGCGAACACTGGCCAAGGACGAGGTGATGATGCGCGTGGGAAACGGTTCCAAAGTCGATGTGATCACCGTCGGCAGCTACCTCTACATCTACCTTCTGGATTAGTATTAGACCTAAATAATTGTTATTTGGTGCCAGCGTTGAGCATGAACATTATATATGGATCTTGTTTGATACGAGATGGTTATTCATTTAAATCAGAGAATAATGGTTGTTCTATTTATATGAGTAATATCTTTTATGGTCATGCACCCTTGAAGACTGTTCTATTTTTGATGAATCTCGATAGTAGTGATACACATATTCATAATGTTGAAGACAAAAGATGCAGAGTTGATAATGATAGTGCAACTTATTTGTGGCACTACCGTTTAGGTCATATCGGTGTAAAGCGCATGAAGAAACTCCATACTGATGGACTTTTGGAACCACTTGATTATGAATCACTTGGTACTTGCGAACCGTGCCTCATGGGCAAGATGACTAAAACGCCGTTCTCCGGTACTATGGAGAGAGCAACAAATATGTTAGAAATCATACATATAGATGTATGTGGTCCGATGAATGTTGAGGCTCGCGGCGGATATTGTTATTTTCTCACCTTCACAGATGATTTAAGCAGATATGGGTATATCTACTTAATGAAACATAAGTCTAAAACATTTGAAAAGTTCAAAGAATTTCAGTGTGAAGTTGAAAATCATCGTAACAAGAAAATAAAGTTTCTACGATCTGATCGTGGAGGAGAATATTTGAGTTACGAGTTTGGTCTACATTTGAAACAATGCAGAATAGTTTCGCAACTCACGCCACCCGGAACACCACAGCGTAATGGTGTGTCCGAACATCGTAATCGTACTTTACTAGATATGGTGCGATCTATGATGTCTCTTACTGATTTACCGCTATCGTTTTGGTGTTATGCTTTAGAGACGGCTGCATTCACGTTAAATAGGGCACCATCGAAATCCGTTGAGACGACGCCTTATGAACTGTGGTTTGGCAAGAAACCAAAGTTGTCGTTTCTTAAAGTTTGGGGCTGCGATGCTTATGTGAAAAAGCTTCAACCTGATAAGCTCGAACCCAAATCGGAGAAATGTGTCTTCATAGTATACCCAAAGGAGACTGTTGGGTACACCTTCTATCATAGATCCGAAGGCAAGACATTCATTGCTAAGAATAGATCCTTTCTAGAGAAGGAGTTTCTCTCGAAAGAAGTGAGTGGGAGGAAAGTAGAACTTGATGAGGTAACTGTACCTACTCCCTTATTGGAAAGTAGTTCATCACAGAAACCGATTCCTGTGACGCCTACACCAATTAGTGAGGAAGTTAATTATGATGATCATGGAACTTCAGATCAAGTTGTTACTGAACCTCGTAGGTCAACCAGAGTAAGATCCGCACTAGAGTGGTACGGTAATCCTGTTCTGGAGGTTATGTTACTAGACCATGACAAACCTATGAACTATGAAGAAGCGATGGTGAGCCCAGATTCCGCAAAATGGCTTGAGGCCATGAAATCTGAGATGGGATCCATGTATGAGAACAAAGTGTGGACTTTGGTTGACTTGCCCGATGATCGGCAAGCCATTGAGAATAAATGGATCTTCAAGAAGAAGACTGACGCTGACGGTAATGTTACTGTCTATAAAGCTCGACTTGTTGCAAAAGGTTTTCGACAAGTTCAAGGGGTTGACTACGATGAGACTTTCTCACTTGTAGCGATGCTTAAGTCTGTCCGAATCATGTTAGCAATTGCCGCATTTTATGATTATGAAATTTGGCAAATGGATGTCAAAACTGCATTCCTGAATGGATTTCTGGAAGAAAAGTTGTATATGATGCAACCAAAAGGTTTTGTCAATCCAAAGGGAGCTAACAAAGTGTGCAAGCTCCAGCGATCCATTTATGGACTGGTGCAAGCCTCTCGGAGTTGGAATAAACGCTTTGATAGTGTGATCAAAGCATTTGGTTTTGTACAGACTTTTGGAGAAGCCTGTATTTACAAGAAAGTGAGTGGGAGCTCTGTAGCATTTCTGACATTATATGTGTATGACATATTGTTGATTGGAAATGATATAGAATTTCTGGATAGCATAAAGGGATACTTGAATAATAGTTTTTCAATGAAAGACCTCGGTGAAGCTGCTTATATATTGGGCATCAAGATCTATAGAGATAGATCAATACGCTTAATTGGACTTTCACAAAGCACATACCTTGATAAAGTTTTGAAGAAGTTCAAAATGGATCAAGCAAAGAAAGGGTTCTTGCCTGTGTTACAAGGTGTGAAGTTGAGTAAGACTCAATGCCCGACCACTGCAGAAGATAAAGAGAAGATGAAAGATGTTCCCTATGCTTCAGCCATAGGCTCTATCATGTATGCAATGCTATGTACCAGACCTAATGTGTGCCTTGCTATAAGTCTAGCAGGGAGGTACCAAAGTAATCCAGGAGTGGATCACTGGACAACGGTCAAGAACATCCTGAAATACCTGAAAAGGACTAAGGATATGTTTCTCGTTTATGGAGGTGACAAAGAGCTAGTCGTAAATGGTTACGTCGATGCAAGCTTTGACACTGATCCAGATGATTCTAAATCGCAAACCGGATACGTGTTTACATTGAACGGTGGAGCTGTCAGTTGGTGCAGTTCTAAACAAAGCGTCGTGGCGGGATCTACGTGTGAAGCGGAGTACATAGCTGCCCCGGAAGCATCAAATGAAGGAGTTCATATCCGATCTAGGTGCCATACCTAGTGCATCGGGACCAATGAAAATCTTTTGTGACAATACTGGTGCAATTGCCTTGGTGAAGGAATCCAGATTTCACAAGAGAACCAAGCACATCAAGAGACGCTTCAATTCCATCCGGGATCTAGTCCAGGTGGGAGACATAGAAATTTGCAAGATACATGCGGATCTGAATGTTGCAGACCCGTTGACTAAGCCTCTTCCACGAGCAAAACATGATTAGCACCAAGACTCCACGGGTGTTAGAATCATTACTGTGTAATCTTGATTATTGATTCTAGTGCGAGTGGGAGACTGAAGGAAATATGCCCTAGAGGCAATAATAAAGTTATTATTTATTTCCTTATATCATGATAAATGTTTATTATTCATGCTAGAATTGTATTAACCGGAAACATGATACATGTGTGAATACATAAACAAATAGAGTGTCACTAGTATGCCTCTACTTGACTAGCTCGTTAATCAAAGATGGTTATGTTTCCTAACCGTAGACATGAGTTGTCATTTGATTAACGGTATCACATCATTAAAAGAATGATGTGATTGACATGACCCATTCCGTTAGCTTAGCACTTGATCGTTTAGTTTGTTGCTATTGCTTTCTTCATGACTTATACATGTTCTTATGACTATGAGATTATGCAACTCCCGTTTACCGGAGGAACACTTTGTGTGCTACCAAACGTCACAACGTAACTGGGTGATTATAAAGGTGCTCTACAGGTGTCTCCGAAGGTACTTGTTGGGTTGGCGTATTTCGAGATTAGGATTTGTCACTCCGATTGTTGGAGAGGTATCTCTGGGCCCTCTCGGTAATGCACATCACTTAAGCCTTGCAAGCCTTGCAACTAATGAGTTAGTTGCGGGATATTGTATTACGGAACGAGTAAAGAGACTTGCCGGTAACGAGATTGAACTAGGTATTGAGATACCGACGATCGAATCTCGGGCAAGTAACATACCGATAACAAAGGGAACAACATATGTTGTTATGCGGTCTGACCGATAAAGATCTTCGTAGAATATGTGGGAGCCAATATGAGCATCCAGGTTCCGCTATTGGTTATTGACCGGAGACGTGTCTCGGTCATGTCTACATAGTTCTCGAACCCGTAGGGTCCGCACGCTTAACGCTTCGATGATAGTTATATTATGAGTTTATATATTTTGATGTAACGAAGGTTGCTCGGAGTCCCGGATGTGATCACGGACATGACGAGGAGTCTCAAAATGGTTGAGACATGAATATTGATATATTGGAAGCCTATATTTGGATATCGGAAGTGTTCCGGGTGAAATCGGGATTTTACCGGAGTACCGAGGGGTTACCGGAACCCCCCGGGGGCTTAATGGTCCATAGTGGGCCTTTGTGGAGAAGAGGAGAGGCGGCCAGGGCAGGGCCGCGCGCCCCTCCCCCTAGTCCTAATAGGACAAAGAGAGGGGGGCGACGCCCCCCCTTTCCTTCCTCTCTCCCTCCTCTTTCCCCCTCCAGTCCTAATCCAACAAGGAAAAGGGAGGGAGTCCTACTCCCGGTGGGAGTAGGACTCCTCCTGGCGCGCCTCTCCTTGCCGGCCGCACCTCCCCCCTTGCTCCTTTATATACAGGGGCAGGGGGCACCCTAGAGAATGATTGATCGTTTGATCTTTTAGCCGTGTGCGGTGCCCCCCTCCACCATAGTCCACCTCGATAATATTGTAGTAGTTCTTAGGCGAAGCCCTGCATCCGTAGAACATCATCATCGTCATCACGCCGTCGTGCTGACAAAACTCTCCCTCAACACTCGGCTGGATCGGAGTTCGAGGGACGTCATTGGGCTGAACGTGTGCTGAACTCGGAGGTGTCGTACATTCGGTACTTGATCGGTCGGATCGTGAAGACGTACGACTACATCAACCGCGTTGTGCTAACGCTTCCGCTTTCGGTCTACGAGGGTACATGGACAACACTCTCCCCTCTCGTTGCTATGCATTACCATGATCTTGCGTGTGTGTAGGATTTTTTTGAAATTACTACGTTCCCCAACATGGGCCCCCTGGTGGCCCTCCGATGACCATCTTATGCTATATGGAGTCTTTCGATGAGGAAAAAATCATAAACCATCTTTCCGGACAAGACTCCGCCGCCACGAGGTAAAACCTTGGCGGAACCAATCTAGGGCTCCGGCGGAGCTGTTTTGCCGGGGAAACTTCCCTCCGGGAGGGGAAAATCATCGCCATCGTCATCACCAACGATCCTCTCATCAGGAGGGGCCAATCTTCATCACCATCTTCACCAGCACCATCTCATCTCAAACCCTAGTTCATCTCTTGTATCCAATTCTTGTCTCCAAGTCTGGGATTGGTACCTGTGGGTTGCTAGTAGTGTTAATTACTCCTTGTAGTTGATGCTAGTTGGTTTATTTGGTGGAAGATCATATGTTCAGATCCTATATGCATATTAATACCCATCTGATTATGAACATGAATATGCTTTGTGAGTAGTTACGTTTGTTCCTGAGGACATGGGAGAAGTCTTGCTATTAGTAGTCACATGAATTTGGTATTTGTTCGATATTTTGATGAGATGTATGTTGTCTCTCCTCTAGTGGTGTTATGTGAACGTCGACTACATGACACCTCACCATTATTTGGGCCTAGATGAAGGCATTGGGAAGTAATAAGTAGATGATGGGTTGCTAGAGTGACAGAAGCTTAAACCCTAGTTTATGCGTTGCTTCGTAAGGGGTTGATTTGGATCCATATGTTTCATGCTATGGGGTTTACCTTAATACCTTTGTTGTAGTTGCGGATGCTTGCAATAGAGGTTAATCATAAGTGGGATGCTTGTCCAAGTAAGGACAGTACCGAAGCACCAGTCCACCCACATACCAAATTATCAAAATACCGAACGTGAATCATATGAACGTGATGAAAACTAGCTTGACGATAATTCCCATGTGTCCTCGGGAGCACTTTACATCATATAAGAGTTTGTCCAGGATAGTCATTTGCTACAAAAAGGATTGGGCCACCTTGCTGCATTTTATTTACTTTTGTTACTTGTTACTCATTACAAATTATCCTATCACAAAACTATCTGTTACCTATTATTTCAGTGCTTGCAGAGAATACCTTGCTGAAAACGGCTTATCATTTCCTTCTGCTCCTCGTTGGGTTCGACACTCTTACTTATCGAAAGGACTACGATAGATCCCCTATACTTGTGGGTCATCAAGACTCTTTTCTGGCGCCATTGCCGGGGAGTGAAGCGCCTTTGGTAGGTGGAATTTGGTAAGGAAACATATATATAGTGTGCTGAAATTTACTATCACTTGTTACTATGGAAAGTGATCCTCTGAGGGGCTTGTTCGGGGTATCTTCACCCTGACCAGTAGAGCAAAGAGTTGCTCCTCAACCTACTGAAATTGAAAATGTCTACTTTGAAATTCCTTCGGGTATGTTAGAAAAACTGCTAGCTAATCCTTTTGCAGGAGATGGAACAAAGCATCCTGATGAGCACCTAATATATGTGGATGAAGTTTGTGGATTATTTAAGCTTGCAGGTGTGCCCAGAGATGTTATTAAGAAGAAGGTCTTCCCTTTATCTTTGAAGCGAGATGCATTGACATGGTATAGGCTATGTGATGATACGGGGTCATGGAACTACAAACGATTGAAATTGGAATTTCATCAGAAGTTTTATCCTATGCATCTTGTTCATCGTGATCGCAATTGTATATATAATTTTTGGCCTCGCGAAGGAGAAAGCATCGCTCAAGCTTGGGGAGGTTTAAATCAATGTTATATTCATGCCCCAATCATGAGCTCTCAAGAGAAATAATTATTCAAAATTTATATGCTCGGGCTTTCTGATAGCAATCGCACCATGCTCGATACTTCTTGTGCTGGCTCGTTTATGATGAAGACTATTGAATTCAAATGGGATTTATTGGAAAGAATTAAACGCAACTCTGAAGATTGGGACCTCGACGAAGGTAAGGAGTTAGGTATGACACCTAAGTATGAGTGTGTTAAATCTTTTATGGATACCGATGTTTTCCATAAATTTAGCACTAAATATGGACTTGACTCTAAGATAGTAGCCTCTTTATGTGAATCTTTTGTTGCTCATATCGATACTCCCATAGAAGTAAAAGTAGTTGCACCTATTAAAGTTGAAGAAAAGACTATCACTTGTAATGATCCTATTGTTCCTACTGCTTATGTTGAGAAACCACCTTTTCCTATTAGGATAAAAGATCATGCTAAAGCTTCAACTGTGGTTCGTAAAAGCAATATTAGAACTTATACACCTCCTGAGCAAGTTAAAGTTGAACCTAATATTGCTATTGTTAAAGATCTCTTGTCTGATAATATTGATGGGCATGTTATTTATTTCTGTGATGAAACTGCTAGAATTGCTAAACCTTGTGCTAAAGATAAACCTAGACCTGTGGTAGGCATGCCTGTTATTTCTGTTAAAATAGGAGATCATTGTTATCATGGCTTCTGTGATATGGGTGCCAGTGCTAGTGCAATACCTATTGACCTATATAGAGAAATTATGCATGATATTGCACCTGTTGAGGTAGAAGATATTGATGTCACAATTAAACTTGCCAATAGAGATACTATTTCACCAATGGGAATTGTTAGAGATGTTGAAGTCTTGTGTGGGAAAACTAAATATCCTGCTAATTTTCTTGTTCTTGGTTCCCCACAAGATAGCTTTTGTCCCATTATTTTCGGTAGACCCTTCTTGAACACTATTAATGCTAAGATAGACTGCAATAAGGATGTTATTACTATTGGTTTAGGTGATATGTCTCACTAGTTCAACTTTTCTAAATTTCGTAGACAACACCGTGAAGAGGAATTACCTAGTAAATATGAAATTATTGGTCTTGCTTCTATTGCCGTACCTCCTAGTGATCCTTTAGAACAATATTTGCTAGGCCATGAAAATCATATGTTTATGAATGAAAGAAGGGAAATAGATGAAGTATTTTTTTAAAAGCAACCCATCCTGAAACACAATTTGCCTGTTGAAATCCTAGGGGATCCTCCTCCACCCAAGGGTGATCCCGTGTTTGAGCTTAAACCGTTACCTGATACTCTTAAATATGCTTATCTTGATGAAAATAAGATATATCCTGTTATTATTAGTGCTAACCTTTCAGAGCATGAAGAAGAGAGATTATTGAAAACTCTGTAGAAGCACCATGCTGCTATTGGATATACTCTCGATGATCTTAAGGGCATTAGTCCCACACTATGTCAACACAAAATAAATTTGGAGAAAGATGCCAAACCAGTTCGTGATTACCAACGACGGTTGAATCCTAAAATGAAAGAAGGGGTAAGAAAGGAAATACTAAAGCTCCTTGAGGCAGGTATAATTTATCTCGTTGCTGATAGTCAGTGGGTAAGTCATGTCCATTGTGTCCCTAAAAAGGGAGGTATTACTGTCGTTCCTAATGATAAAGATGAATTGATTCCGCAAAGAATTATTACAGGTTATAGGATGGTAATTGATTTCCGCAAATTAAATAAGGCTACTAAAAAGATCATTACCCCTTACCTTTTATTGATCAAATGCTAGAAAGATTATCCAAACATACACATTTTTGCTTTCTAGATGGCTATTCTGGTTTCTCTCAAATACCTCGATACTTCAGGGACCTGTTACTCTATGTGCACTAGCGAACACATAAGTCCCATACTGTTTATGTCAACAAACTCCAAAACATAAGTGGTCTATCATTGCACCAACAGCTACATCAACCACCCATTTAACACACTATGTTATGGATCAGGTACATTCTCCCTAAGTGCACACATTTATTTTCGTCCATACTGCCCATGAGTGATGTGGAGTGGGGTCGATCTTTGATGAGTGGAGGGGAATACGGGGAAGAACACAAGAGGGAAATCACTCAAATAGACAAGACACAATCACACAAGGGCTATATCTGCATACACAACGAGAGATACATGGTCTAGAGTTAACAAGGGAGGATAAAAATGGTAGCTAGTTCATCCCAATACGTGAGTAAAGAGGTCTTGAATCCACTTGGGGGATCTTCTCACATGGAGGTCCTGATCTCCATGGGAGTAGGGGTAAGTAGATGAGCAAAGGTCTATCTCAATGAGCTAATACTTTGCTGACCCTAGATGGAGAGGGAAGAGGTCTATATATAGTGCTAGTACAAGTTGTGGGCGAGTTGGAGGGTACATGGGCCTTCAGCCCGTTTATTGTGTGCAGACAGGGCCGAATTTCCGGAGCTTCGTGTTGGGTCGGATGTCCGGGCCGGCTTCGGCCGTTTCCAGACGCTCTCTGGATAGAGGGCCGGATTTCCAGGCGTCGGGCCGGATGTCCGGGGTTGGGCCGGACGTGTGCATGTAGATGTTTGGCGTTTGGGCTATTGTTGTGGTTGAAGTCTCCTGGGTCCGGATGTCCGGGTCCTGTAGCATCTCGACGGTCCTCCTTCTTGTGTTTTGTTGTACTTGCACTTGTCGACTTGTCCATCATTCTAAGCGTCTCCTAGAGGGCCTTCTTAGTACCTGCTACTTCTTGAGCTTGCGTTGGTTTTTCCCTTGAAGAGGAAAGGGTGATGCATCAAAGTAGAGATAAGTATTTCCCTCAGTCTGAGAACCAAGGTACCAATCCAGTAGGAGACAATGCACAATGCACAAATCACCTAATACCTGCACAAACAATAAAACAACTTGCTCCCAACGCGATAAAGGGGTTGTCAATCCCTTCACGGTTACTTGCAAAAGTGAGACCTGATGGAGATAGATAAACGGTAAAGTAAATATTTTTGGTATTTTTGGGTTTATAGATGAGAAAGTAAAAGATTGAAAAATAGTATATCGGAAACTAATATGATGGAAAATAGACCCGGGGGCCATAGGTTTCACTAGAGGCTTCTCTCATGATAGCAAATAATACAGTGGGTGAACAAATTACTGCCGAGCAATTGATAGAAAAGTGCAAAGTTATGACGATATCTAAGGCAATGATCATGAATATAGGCATCACGTGCATGTCAAGTAGACCGAAACGATTCTGCATCTACTAATATTACTCCACACATCGAACGACTCCTGCATGCATCTAGAGTATTAAGTTCATGAAGAACAGAGTAACGCATTAAGTAAGATGACATGATGTAGAGGAATTAACTCAAGCAATATGATGAAAACCCCATCTTTTTATCCTCAATGGCAACAATACAATACATGCCTTGCTGCCCCTACTATCACCGGGAAAGGACACCGCAAGATTGAACCCAAAGCTAAGCACTTCTCCCATTGCAAGAAAAACCAATCTAGTTGGCCAAACTAAACCGACAGTTCTAAGAGAATTACAAAGATAACAAATCATGCATATAAGAATTCAAAGAAGATTCAAATAATATTCATATATAAGCTCATCATAAACCCACAATTCATCGGATCTCGACAAACACACCGCAAAAGAATTTTACATCGAATAGATCTCCAAGAACACCGAGGAGAACATGGAATTGAGAATCAAAGAGAGAGAATAAGCCATCTAGCTACTAGCCATGGACCCGTAGGTCTGAGGTAGACTACTCACGCTTCATCGGAAGGGTAATAGATTTGATGTAGAAGCCCTCCATGATCGAATCACCCTCCGGCAGGGTGCCGGAAAAGGTCCCTAGATGGGATCTCACGGGTACAGAATATTGCAGTGGTGGAAAAGTCTTTTTGTGGATGCCTCTGGAGGTTTGGGAATATATGTGAATATATAGGCGAAGGAATTAGCTCAGGGGAGTCACGAGGGGCCCACAAGGGTGGGGGCGTGCCCTACCCCCCTGGGCACGCCCTCCGTCCTTGTGGCCGCCTCATGGCTCTTCCGACTTGATCTCCAAGTCTCCGGTCTGTCTTCTGGTCCAAGAAAAATCATCGCGAAGGTTTCATTTCATTTGGACTCCGTTTGGTATTCCTTTTCTGTGAAACTCAAAAACAAGGAAACACAGAAACTGGCATTGGGCTCTAGGTTAATAGGTTAGTCCTGAAAATAATATAAAATAGCATATTAATGCATATAAAACATCTAAAACAGATAATATAAAAGCATGGAACAATAAAAAAATTATAGATACGTTGGAGATGTATCAAGCATCCCCAAGCTTAATTCCTGCTCGTCCTCGAGTAGGTAAATGATAAAAACGGAATTTTTGATGTGGAATGCTACCTAACATATTTATCCATGTAATTTTCTTTATTGCGGCATGAATGTTCACATCCATAAGATTCAAAACAAAAGTTTAATATTGTCATAAAACAATAATATTTCAAGCATACTAACAAGGCAATTACGTCTTCTCGAAATAACATGGCCAAAGAAAGCTTATCCCTACAAAATCATATAGTCTGGCTATGCTCCATCTTCATCACACAAAATATTCAAATCACGCACAAGCCCGATGACAATCCAAGCAATTGTTTCATACTTTTGATGTTCTCAAACTTTTTCAACTTTCACGCAATACATGAGCATGATCCATGGACATAGCACTATAGGTGGAATAGAAGGTGGTTGTGGAGAAGATAAAAGTTGGGAGATAGTCTCACATCAATGAGGCGTATCAACGGGCTTTGGAGATGCCCATCAATAGATATCAATGTCAGTGAGTAGGGATTACCATGCAATGGATGCACTAGAGCTATAAGTTTATGAAAGCTCAAAAGAAAACTAAGTGGGTGTGTGATGACCCACAAGTATAGGGGATCTATCATAGTCCTTTCGATAAGTAAGAGTGTCAAACCCAACGAGGAGCAGAAGGAAATGATAAGCGGTTTCCAACAAGGTATTCTCTGCAAGTACTGAAATAAGTGGTAACAGATAGTTTTGTGATAGGATAATTTGTAACGAGCAACAAGTAACAAAAGTAACTAAAGTGCAGCAAGGTGGCCCAATCCTTTTGTAGCAAAGGTCAAGCCTGGACAAACTCTTATATAGAGAAAAGCGCTCCCGAGGACACATGGGAATATCGTCAAGCTAGTTTTCATCACGCTCATATGATTCGCGTTCGGTACTTTGATAATTTGGTATGTGGGTGGACCGGTGCTTGGGTACTGTCCTTACTTGGACAAGCATCCCGCTTATGATTAACCTCTATTGCAAGCATCCGCAACTACAACAAAAGTATTAAGGTAAACCTAACCATAGCATGAAACATATGGATCCAAATCAGCCCCTTACGAAGCAACGCATAAACCAGGGTTTAAGATTTTGTCACTCTAGCAACCCATCATCTACTTATTACTTCCCAATGCCTTCCTCTAGGCCCAAATCATGGTGAAGTGTCATGTAGTCGACGTTCACATAACACCACTAGAGGAGAGACAACATACATCTCATCAAAATATCGAACGAACACCAAATTCACATGACTACTAATAGCAAGACTTTTCCCATCTCCTCAGGAACAAACCTAACTACTCACAAAGCTTATTCATGTTCATAATCAGAGGGGTATTAATATGCATATAGGATCTGAACATATGATCTTCCACCAAATAAACCAACTACCATCAACTACAAGGAGTAATTAGCACTACTAGCAACCTACTAGCACCAATCCCGGACTTGAAGACAAGAATTGGATACAAGATATTAACTAGGGTTTTGAGAGGAGATGGTGCTAATGAAGATGTTGATGGAGATTGCCCTCTCCCGATGAGAGAAGCGTTGGTGATGACGATGGCGATGATTTCCCCCTCCCGGAGGGAAGTTTCCCCGGCAGAACAACTCTGCCAGAGCCCTAGATTGGTTCCGCCAAGGTTCCGCTTCGTGGCGGCGGAGTTTCGTCCGAGAAGATGGCTTATTATTTTTTCCCATCGAAACACTTCATATAGTAGAAGATGGCCACCGGAGGGCCACCAGGGGGCCCATGAGGTAGGGTGGCGCGCCTAGGGGGGTAGGGCGCACCCCCACCCTCGTGGGCAGGGTGTGGCCCCCTGGTGAACTTCCTCCGCTGAGTATTTTTTATATATTCTGAAAACGTCTTCCGTGAAGTTTCAGGACTTTTGGAGCTGTGCAGAGTAGGTCTCTAATATTTGCTCCTTTTCCAGCCCAGAATCTCGGCTGTCGGCATTCTCCCTCTTTATGTAAACCTTGTAAAATAAGAGAGAATAGGCATAAGTATTGTGACATAATGTGTAATAACAACCCATAATGCAATAAATATCGATATAAAAGCATGATGCAAAATGGATGTATCAACTCCCCCAAGCTTAGACCTCGCTTGTCCTCAAGCGAAAGCCGAAATCGAAAAATATGTCCACATGTTTAGAGATAGAGGTGTTGATAAAAATAAAATACGGACATGAGGGCATCATGATCATTCTTAGAACAACAACTTATATAATTCTTGTCATATGATTTCTTATGCTAGAGTAATAATTCAATCACAATTTCAAGTATGAATCGTAAACTTCATTGAAAACAAACAAACTATAATCTCAGTCATTGGAGCAATTGCAATTTATCATAACATAGGAAAGAGTCAATATATAAGAGCTTTTCAGCAATCCACATACTCAACTATCATATAATTTTTCACAATTGCTGACACTCACGCAATACTTATGGGTATGGAGTTTTAATCGGACACCGACAAAGATAGGGGCTTATAGTTTTGCCTCCCAACGTTTTACCTCAAGGGTAATGTCAACAATAATAGTTCATCAAAACTCACATCCAATTAGCCATATATACCAAGATCTTTCCAACATACTGTGCTTGCCAAAGGATAAAATGTAAAAAGGAAGTGTGAAGATCACCATGACTCTTATGCAAGGTAGGAGATAAAAGTAAAAGATAGGCCCTTAGCAGAGGGAAGCGGAGGTTGTCATGCGCTTTAATGGTTGGATGCACAAAATCTTAATGCGAAAGAACGTCACTTTATATTGCCACTTCTGATATGGACCTTTATTATGCAGTCTATCACTTTTCTTTCTTCCATATCACATGATCGTATAAAGCTTATTTCTCCCACACTAATAAGTCATCATATTTAGAGAGCAATTTTTATTGCTTGCACCGATGACAACTTACTTGGAGGATCTTACTCAATCCATAGGTAGGTATGGTGGACTCTCATGGCAAAACTGGTTTAAGTGTATTTGGAAGCACATGTAGTATCTCTACTTGGTGCGATGAATTTGGCTAGCATGAGGGGGAAAGGCAAGCTCAGCCATGTTGGATGATCCATGACAATATAATTTATCTCAGATGTAAGAAAACATAACCCATTACGTTGTCTTCCTTGTCCAACGTCAACTCTTTAGCATGTCATATTTTAATGAGTGCTCACAATCATAAAAGATGTACAAGATAGTATATTTATATGTGAAGATCTCTCTTTCTTTATTAATTCCTATTAATTGCAATGATGACCCAAACTATGTTTATCAACTCTCAACAACTTTTATTCATCATACTTTTTCTATGTGAGCTCATTACTCTCCATAAGACTCACATGATCTCTTTGTTTCTTTTTATTTCTTTCTCTTTTCTTTTATTCCCTTAGGATCATGGCAAAATAATCAGGCCCTTGACTCAACACTAATCTTTATTATATAGCTCACAGACTCGATTACATAGAGGAGTTATAAATCAAAACTCACTACTAGATCATACTAAGAACTTTTATTCTAATAGATCAAGATATTACCAAAAGGGTCGAACTAAGAAAACGGTAAAGATAAAAGTGGTGGTGATACGATACCGGGGCACTCCCCCAAGCTTGGCAGTTGCCAAGGGGAGTGCCCATTCCCATGTGATTAGGTCTCTCTTTTCGGGGATGGTGATGTGATATTATTGGCAATGATGCCCCTCAGGATACGATTCTCCTCCTCGAGCTTATTGAGTTGCTGCTTGAGGTCCATTATTTCCTTTTGGAGTTTTCCTGTAACAGCCAAAGCTCCCTGCACCCAAGGGTGCTGCATAGCTGCAGGAGAACCAGTGACACTCTTTTTCATATTCTCATAAGAAAGAAATCTAACATTGGAAGGGATAACCGAGTTTGGAATAGCCGAGCTCTGCAGTTCTCCCATTGTGAATCCAGCTCGGAAGCGGGAAATGACTTCTTGATCCTCTTCCATGGCATCTATCCTCTTCAAATCAGCCTCCATCTCTTCCTCCGTGGCTGGCCCAAAGAGGTCAACATTGTTGTTTGTCATTGATCTCGGTGCCGGATGAGACACCCGGCTCTCCCCGACTGACGCTTGCGAAGACATCTTGCTATAATCTGCAGGAGCAACAACTCGAAACACAAACAGAGGATAATTGCGTGATACGGGAGTCAAAACCTCCGGGAGATTATATAATGAATTTTTGCCGACCAAAATACGTGTCGTGTAAGAAAACGGAGTCCGGAGAGCGCATGAGGTGCCCACGAGGTAGGGGGCGCGCCCAGTAGGGTAGGGCGCGCCCTCCACCCTCGTGGGGGCCTCATGTCCTTCCTGGAATGCTTCTTATTTTTCTATTTTTCTAAATATTCCAAAACGGATAAATATTGCCTTAAAACTGTTTTGGAGTCGGTTTACCGTACCACATACCTATTCCTTTTCGGAGTCTGAACATTCAGGAAAGTGTCCCTTATGTATTCCTCCGGGGTTACGGTTTCAATAACATTGGTTTCAACATTTATGGGATTACCTGAGATATAATTTTTGATTCTTTGACCGTTCACCACCTTGATTTGTGCCTTCGAAGTTGTTGATTTTTATGGCATCGGAACGATAGACCTCCTCGATAACGTAAGGACCTTCCCATTTGGAGAGAAGTTTTCCTGCAAAAAATCTTAAACGAGAGTTGTATAGCAATACATAATCACCTACATTAAACTCACAATTTTGTATCCTTTTATCATGCCATCTTTTAACTTTTTCTTTAAACAACTTGGCATTTTCGTAGGCTTGGGTTCTCCATTCATCGAGTGAGCTAATATCAAATAACCTCTTCTCACCAGCAAGTTTAAAATCATAATTGAGCTCTTTAATAGCCCAATATGCCTTGTGTTCTAGTTCGAGAGGTAAGTGACATGCTTTTCCATAAACCATTTTATACGAAGACATACCTATAGGATTTTTATATGCAGTCCGTAAAGGCGCTTCACTCCCCGGCAATGGCGCCAGAGAGTCTTGATGACCCACAAGTATAGGGGATCTATCGTAGTCCTTTCGATAAGTAAGAGTGTCGAACCCAATGAGGAGCAGAAGGAAATGATAAGCAGTTTCCATCAAGGTATTCTCTACAAGTACTAAAATAAGTGGTAACAGATAGTTTTGTGATAGGATAATTTGTAACGAGCAACAAGTAACAAAAGTAAATAAAGTGCAGCAAGGTGGCCCAATCCTTTTATAGCAAAGGACAAGCCTGGACAAACTCTTATATAGAGAAAAGCGCTCCCGAGGACACATGGGAATATCGTCAAGCTAGTTTTCATCACGCTCATATGATTCGCGTTCGGTACTTTGATAATTTGGTATGTGGGTGGACCGGTGCTTGGGTACTGTCCTTACTTGGACAAGCATCCCGCTTATGATTAACCTCTATTGCAAGCATCCGCAACTACAACAAAAGTATTAAGGTAAACCTAACCATAGCATGAAACATATGGATCCAAATCAGCCCCTTACGAAGCAACGCATAAACCAGGGTTTAAGATTTTGTCACTCTAGCAACCCATCATCTACTTATTACTTCCCAATGCCTTCCTCTAGGCCCAAATCATGGTGAAGTGTCATGTAGTCGACGTTCACATAACACCACTAGAGGAGAGACAACATACATCTCATCAAAATATCGAACGAACACCAAATTCACATGACTACTAATAGCAAGACTTTTCCCATCTCCTCAGGAACAAACCTAACTACTCACAAAGCTTATTCATGTTCATAATCAGAGGGGTATTGATATGCATATAGGATCTGAACATATGATCTTCCACCAAATAAACCAACTACCATCAACTACAAGGAGTAATTAGCACTACTAGCAACCTACTAGCACCAATCCCGGACTTGAAGACAAGAATTGGATACAAGAGATGAACTAGGGTTTTGAGAGGAGATGGTGCTGATGAAGATGTTGACGGAGAATGCCCTCTCCCGATGAGAGGAGCGTTAGTGATGACGATGGCGATGATTTCCCCCTCCCGGAGGGAAGTTTCCCCGGCAGAACAGCTCTGCCGGAGCCCTAGATTGGTTCCGCCAAGGTTCCACCTCATGGCGGTGGAGTTTGGTCCGAGAAGATGGCTTATTATTTTTTCCCATCGAAAGACTTCATATAGCAGAAGATAGCCACCGGAGGGCCACCAGGGGGCCCACGAGGTAGGGGGCGCGCCCAGGGGGTAGGGTGCGCCCCCCACCCTCGTGGGCAGGGTGTGGCCCCCTGGTGAACTTCTTCTGCTGAGTATTTTTTATATATTCTGAAAATGTCTTCTGTGAAGTTTCAGGACTTTTGGAGTTGTGCATAGTAGGTCTCTAATATTTGCTCCTTTTCTAGCCCAGAATCCCGGCTGCCGGCATTCTCCCTCTTTATGTAAACCTTGTAAAATAAGAGAGAATAGGCATAAGTATTGTGACATAATGTGTAATAACAGTCCATAATACAATAAATATCGATGTAAAAGCATTATGCAAAATGGATGTATCAGTGTGCATCCAACTCGCTTGCTCACGAAGACCTAGGGCAATTTGAGGAAGCCCATCATTGGAATATACAAGCCAAGTACTATAATGAAAAAAAATTCTCACTAGTATATGAAAGTGACAACATAGAAGACTCTCTGGCATGAAGATCATGGTGCTACTTTGAAGCACAAGTGTGGTAAAAGGGTAGTGTCATCACCCCTTCTCTCTTTTCTCATTTTTTGCTGGGCCTTCTCTCATTTTTTGGCATATTTTTTTCCATCCGGAGTCTCATCCCGACTTGTGGGGGAATCATAGTCTCCATCATCCTTTCCTCACATGGGACAATGCTCTAATAATGAAGATCATCACACTTTTATTTACTTACAACTCAAGGATTACAACTCGATACTTAGAAGAAAATATGAATCTATATGAATGCCTCCGGCGGTATACCGTGATGTGCAATGAATCAAGAGTGACATGTATGAAATAATTATGAAAGGTGGCTTTGCCACAAATACGATGCCAACTACATGATCATGCAAAGCAATATGACAATGATGAAGCGTGTCATAATAAATGGAAAGGAAAGTTGCATGGCAATATATCTCGGAATGGCTAAGGAAATGCCATAATAGGTAGGTATGGTGGCTCTTTTGAGGAAGGTATATGGTGGGTGCATGGTACCGGCGAAAGTTAGTTATCGAAATGAAGTACTACGCGCATGCTCCTAGGGGGATAGATTTTTAGGAAAAGACCATCGCTCGTCCCCGACCGCCACTCATAAGGAAGACAATCAATAAATAAATCATGCTCCGACTTCATCACATAACGGTTCATCATATGTGCATGCTACGAGAATCACAAACTTTAACACAAGTATTTCTACAATCCATAATTACTCACTAGCATGACTCTAGTATGACCATCTTTATATCTCAAAACAATCATAAGGAATCAAACTTCTCATAGTATTCAATGCACTTTATATGAAAGTTTTTATTATATCCATCTTGGATGTCTATCATATTAGGACTAAATTTATAACCAAAGAAAAGTACCATGTTGTTTACAGACTCTCAAAATAATATAAGTGAAGCATGAGAGTTCAGTAATTTCTATAAAATAAATCCACCGCCGTGCTCTAAAAAGATATAAGTGAAGCACTAGAGCAAAATTGCCTAGCTCAAAAGATATAAGTGAAGCACATAGAGTATTCTAATAAATCTCGATTCATGCATGTCCCTCTCAAAAAGTGTGTATAGCAAGGATGATTGTGGCAAACTAAAAAGCAAAGACTCATATCATACAAGACGCTCCAAGCAAAACACATATCATGTGGTGAATAAAAATATAGCCTCAAGTAAAGTTACTGATAGATGATGACAATAAAAGGGGCTGCCTTCCGAGGCATCCCCAAGCTTAGGCTCTTGGTTGTACTTGAATATTACCTTGGGGTGCCTTGGGCATCCCCAAGCTTAGGCTCTTGCCACTCCTTATTCCATAGTCCATCAAATCCTTACCCAAAACTTGAAAACTTCACAACACAAAACTCAACAGAAAATCTCATAAGCTCTGTTAGTATAAGAATATAAATCACCACTTTTGGTACTGTTGTGACCTCATTCTTTATTTATATAGGTGTAATATCTACTGTATTCCAACTTTTCCATGGTTCATACCCCCAATACTACCCATAGATTCATCAAAATAAGCAAACAACGCATAGAAAACAGATTCTGTCAAAAATAGAACAGTCTGTAGTAATCAGTAACTCTCGAATACCTCTGTAAATCCAAAAGTTCTGAGAAATTAGGACCGCAGTTGAGAGAAAACTGACGTCCCTCCCTCTCCCCGCCCGCGTCATTTACTAGTACTACTAGACTAGAAGAGAGAGAGGTCGACTGAGTGTTAATGAGGCCATACCGACGCTCGAATTTGGCTAGGAAAATAGGGAAACCTACATGTGGGGCACACCTGTCGGGATAACATGGTGTAGACTAGTCCAATGGAGGATCTGGCCCATGAACTCCTCGCCACCGGCAACTGTTCATGTGGGTCGTGCGGGCCAGCAACGTGGTGCAGCTCCTGCATCGCCTCTGGACATGGCGATCGCGGAGAGCGACACGCTCATCGTCGCTGGACACACTCGGCTTCAGGGTGCCGAGTGTGGCGCTACCGCTGTGGCACGACCAGCAGATCAACACCCGGCTCGTCGAGGATGCACGGGGCGCCGATGTGATGCCCCCGATTCAATCGTACACTAATAATACATGCAAACATGTACGATCAAGATCAGGGACTCACGGGAAGATATCACAACACAACTCTACAAATAAAATAAGTCATACAAGCATCATATTACAAGCCAGGGGCCTCGAGGGCTCGAATACAAGAGCTCAGTCATAGACGAGTCAGCGGAAGCAACAATATCTTAGTACAGACATAAGTTAAACAAGTTTTCCTTAAGAAGGCTAGCATGAACTGGGATACAGATCGAAAGAGGCGCAGTCCTCCTGCCTGGGATCCTCCTAAACTACTCCTGGTCGTTGTCAGTGGCTTGCACGTAGTAGTAGGCACCTCCCGAGTAGTAGCAGTCATCATTGATAGTGGCGTCTGGCTCCTGGACTCCAACGTTTGGTCGCAACAATCGAATATAGAAAGGGGGAAAAGGGGAGCAAAGCAACCGTGAGTACTCATTGAAAGTACTCACAAGCAAGGAACTACACTATATATGCATTGGTACCAATGAAATGAGGTAGTATATGTGGATTGAACTGCAGAATGCCAGAATAAGAGGGGGATAGCTAGTCCCGTCGAAGACTACGCTTCTAGCCGCCTCCATCTTGCAGCATGTAGAAGAGGGTAGATGGTAAGTTCACCAAGTATCATCGCATAGCATAATCCTACCCGGCGATCCTCCCCTCGGCGCCCTGTGAGAGAGTGATCACCGGGTTGTATCTGGCACTTGGACTCGTGTGTTTTATAAGTATCTGGTTCTAGTTGTCATAAGGTCAAGGTACAACTCCGGGTCATCCTTTTACTCTAACATCCCAAATTTTCAATTTGGAATGTTATACACTAGATGATCATTGCATATCATATTTTATTGCATTTTGGTTGATCTAGAAATTTCACGCAACTCAAGGACCCTCAGAGAGAGTTGGGGATTTCATTATTTTCATATTTGAGTTTTCCTCAAATTTTGAAAATAGGATCATTTGATTTTATTTATTTTATCTTTAATTGTTTCTATTATCAAAATATGAGAGAGGGAATAATATGACTTTCCCAAAATAAAGAAATATTGAGGATTTAATAAAAAATCAAATAAGATTTTATTTTGGTTTTATTTGCTATTTTATTTGAATTTAGGAAAAATGCGCGTTTTTCAAAATTGCATTTAGGCCCCAAATAAATGTTCATGCTGTGCGGCTTGATTTTAGAAGCCGGGGAAAATTTATTTTGGGATTTTTGGAGTCTGTTTAGTATTCCTTTTGTTTTTTCTGAGCATAACTATTTAAAAAAATCCGAACCGACCTTGGGCCGTGTCTGGCCAGGACTCCGCCTGGCCGGGGGGGCTTTATATAGCGTCGCCCCGGGCCGCCCCAGCCCATAGCGCCCCGCCCCCGCAAACCCTAGCCGCCGATGCCAGCCGCCGACGCCGCCCCGCCGCCGCCGGAGTTCGCCGCCGACGAGGTCGAGCCGCCCCGCTTTTTTTTAGAAAACCGTTGGTATTCACCGGTTTTTTTGGTTTTTTTAGATTCGTTTTTTTAGATAGATCGGTTTTTTTCTCGGTTTAGTTAATTAGCAAGCGTTCGCTCGTTCGTTCGTTTTAACGAACGCGTTCATCGTTTAGATCCAGATAACGAACGTTCGTTCGTTAATCTGTTCGTCGTTTTTCTTTTTCTCGGATTAAATCCGCGATTTTTCTGATCGCGATTTCTGATCCGATTTTCGTTTTAGTATAACTTTTCGCTCGTTTGTTGGAATCAGGCGATTCAAGCGCCTGGAATTTCGTCTCGAAACCTTCTTTCCGTTTAACCAACTCAAACAAGTTTTTGCCTCCGTAAAATTTGACCTAGATCCAGATTAGTAAACGAAGCTTGTTTCTTTTGCCATTTGTCTTTCGTTGCTTCGTTCAATTTGATTCTTTTTGCCAACCAGAGTTCTTAAGTTGAACTTTCTGGTTAGATCTCTTATTTGAGTTTTACCTGTGCATTAGTTGAGTACTTATTGTATTCTTGTTTGTTTGTGATAAAGTACCCGGAGTGCGCCGCTTGCTACTTCGAATCGCTAGGTTTCACGGATCATCAGCAAGGCAAGTAACACTTTGATCATACTTCTTACTACCCAGTTTTTATTTCATTAGATCAATCCTCACACATTGCATGATTAGGATCTAATTAAATTGTGGGTTTGGGAAGTAGATGAGGTAGTACCTATTACCTGTTTTATTATCAAACCTTTGGGAGTTACTTCTACGTTTGCTTATTACGCCATGCTATGCTAGTAGACGTGGATTGGGTGAGTGAAATCCATGACAGATGTGAGTTTGTTAAATTAATGGTTTATCTAAGGTAGCAACTTAAGCACACATCTGGGTGGATTGAGGCATCTGGGTATTCCGGCGATTGCCTGTTTTTTTTGGACCGCCACCCAGGCTCAAAGGGATCATGAGATTATTCATACTAGAAACTTCCGTGTGCAGCCACAAGCTACTATGGGCTCTAGCATAGTTGACTAAGTTGTGCGAACTCTTACAGTGGTAGACTAGCATATGTAAGGGAAAGTAGGTGTAACGGTCTACCCGTTCATAAGGTGTTAGCGCTTCTGAAAGACTATGTCTCGGACATCCATTTCTCAAACACCATGTAGTGCAAGAATCCCAACGGAGGAGATCAAGTCTTGTGGGGAAAAGTGCGCAAACCTCTGAAGAGTGTATAAACTAATCATGGTTAGCCGTGTCACCGGTTATGGACATCTTGAGTATCTAGTACGTGGATTATCATGTGAATCTCATCATGTTACTTTAATTAATTTGGTTGGGTTTCTAATGTTGATGCTTAATTGGGATTGAGAGGGTGTCTACACTCTTAATGTTTAACAACCACCATGATAGTTAAATAAAATTTATTCCTTTGCAGTAGGGAAAAATTGACTTTACGCAAAACTGTAACCATAGAGCTTTCCATCAGCCAAATATGCAAATAGTATAGCCTTATTCTTTCATTGCTCTCTATGTGTTACATTGCCAGCATATTCCATGTGCTGACCCATTTCGGGCTGCAACGTTCATGTTGCAGACTTTTCAGACGACGAGTAAGGTGCTTTTAGGTCGTGGTTCTATACTCAGTGATGCCGTTGAAGTTGATGGACTCACTTATCTTCCAAGCCTTTCGCTGTTATCGTTGTTAGATGGCCTTAAGCCATATTTATTGTAATAAGTCCTCTTTTGAGACACTCGATGTAATAAGTGTGTGATTGCTACTCTGTTATAAATCCTTAAAGTACTGTGTGGTGTCAGCATTACTAATCCAGGGATGACACCGGAGCACAGAGATTGGACCGTTTGAGGTCTGGTCGCTACATTTACCGAGGGACGCGGCTATTCGAATAGATCAACTTCCCTACAGGGGTGCACCACATTTCCCAACACGCTCGATCCCCTTTGTCCGGACACACTTTTATGGGTCATGCCCGGCCTCGAAAGATCAACACGTCACAGCCCTACCTAGGCACAACAGACAGGTCAGCACGCCGGTCTAAATCCTATGGTGCAGGGGTCTGGGCCCATCGCCCATTGCACACCTGCATGTTGCATACGCGGCCGGTGAGCAGACCTAGCAACCTCCATTACAAAGGAAGTTGCGTTACACGGTCCAACCCGGCGCGCGCCGCTCACTCGCTGACGTCACGAAGGCTTTGGCTGATACCACGACATCGAGTGCCCATAACTGTTCCTGCGTAGTTGCTTAATGCGTATAGGCCAGTGACCAGACTCAGATCAAATACCAAGATCTCGTTAAGCGTGTTATTTTGAAGTAACCGCGAACACCGACCAGGTCCAGGCCCACCTCTCTCCTGGGTGGTCTCAACCTGCCCTGTCGCTCCGCCACAAAGATCCACACAGAGGGCTGTCGGGAAAGTATGTCCTTTCAGCCCCCAATTCGTGAATCAACCGCGGGTACTCAACGAGCCGACCTGACTTTAGTCACAACATGTATCAGGTGTAATATGTATAGTATATACCCGTGATCAACACCCGACATGATCACGGCCCGATAGTATAGCATGGAGGACTGACAAGAATGTAGGGCCACTGATGATAAACTAGCATCCTATACTAAGCATTTAGGATTGCAAGTAAAGGTAACAACGGTAGTAGCAAGGACAGGCTACGCAACAGAATAGGATTAACAGAAAGCAGTAACATGTTACACTACTCTAATGCAAGTAGTAGAGAGAAGAATAGGCGATATCTGGTGATCAAGGGGGGGCTTGCCTGGTTGCTCTGGCAAGAAGGTGGGGTCGTCAATACCGTAGTTGAACTAGGGGTCGCCGATAGTGTCGGGGTCTACCGGAACGAAGTAACGGAGGGGGAACACAATAAATAACAGAGCAACCAAAGCATCACAAAGTGTATCATGGCATTACGCGGTGCTAGAGGTTACCTAACGTAGTAGTAGGTGCTACCGGCGAATGGGGAAACATCTGGAAAAGTATTCCCGGTGTTTGACGTTTTCGGACAGACGAACCGCAGGTGGATTGTTGCATGTTTGCTATGCTAGGGACGTGTGGTGAACGAACGGATTACGTATTCAGATTTGTCTCGTCGTTCTGAGCAACTTTTGTATATAAATTATTTTCATCTGAGTTATAGATTATTTTATATGATTTTTCAAAGTTTAAAACATTTTCTAGATTTTTTACTTTATTCAAAATTTGAAATCGAATTCGGTTTGGATGAAAGTGAGGTTTAGAAAATAAATTGTGATGATATGGCACCATTAGTGTGTGGTTACTGTTACTTAATTACCGGGGTGTTACAAATCTCCTCAACTATAAGAAATCTCGTCCCGAGATTTAAGAGGTGGAGTAAAGGGGAAGGAATTGGTTATGAAATTTTAACTGATCTTTTTGTTCTGGGTTGCTCTTCTCAAAGGAGTCGATCCCTATCGTTGACGTCTTCATTCCCCTGCTCTAGTCATCATGATGAAGTTGCCATCCTTTCTTCGGGGTCCTCATCATACTTATGAAAGGTCAAGGGGTAACTTCGAAAGAACAGTCCTCTAAAAGGTGGCTTATCTGGTAGATAACATCGGGGAAGGTGGCGAAAAGTAACTCTCGAATTGAAACTCAGGAAAGTCATCAAGAGAGACAAAAGAAGGCATGAGAAGTTTTAAGCGGGTGGGTAATCGTTTAATGCCCAACCGAGAGTGTGAATGGAGTTCAGAGCAACGGGAATAAGTATTGTGTTTAATACCAGAATTGATGATTACACGGAAGTTGGCTCGTGAATTACATACGAAGCCAAGCATGAGGAATAACTTTGGGAACAGGGGGTGTACAGGAGAGTCAGGTTTCGATCCTGTGGAACTTTGGGTTATGGGCCCACAATGTGGGTTAAAAGTAGGAAGGCGGTGACGATTTGCACGATCATGTAAGCAAGGCATGCCAGAGAGTAGCATGTCGATTATGTAGGCAACAACGTCGGTACCAAGGGCGAGGGACGAAGAGAACCATTTTCCTGCTCGTTGAACGAGGCGGACCAATAGGCAAAGTTCTCGTCCATCGGTGGCTACCGGAATGTCATCAACAATAGTAACAGGGGCTTGCTGACAGAATTGTACACCGAGATGTTCACATAAGCAGGAGAATATTACTGCTTAGATCTTATAGATCACAAGCAACATTAAACCAAACAATGGAAAGGAAGATATGATTATCAGATTAAATAGAACAATAGAAAGGAAAATGTGTTTAAACACATATTTCAGGGGTATATCCTTCCCAAGGACAAGCAGAGCATGATATCCATGACATGATATAATGTAGAAAAACCTTTAGGTAAGGGGAGAGAAATTTCATGACATTACCCATACAGCGGTGTTTGGATAATTAAGAAAGAAACATTTAGCATTGGGCTTCAAATGTTCTTGTTGAAAAATCGGAGTACCATAGACATGCTTCGAGATAGCATTGACATGGTTTCCAAGCAAAGGTCAGATTTTGGATACACAAAGGATCCATCAGGAACAACTTATAGAATAAGTCTTACAATTTCCTCATGAAAGAATGGATAACCTTGCTAAAAAAGAAAACTATAACAATGGGTCCTCCGGCCCGGTGCGCTAGGCATGACATCACCTTCCCGGCTAATATAAGGACCAATGTTGTAACTCTTGAAAATATATTCCAACCATCATGTCTGACCGAGATTCAGATCTGATCGGTTTTAGGATACCTCGGACTCAGGATGCCTGAGAAGAAAAGGTGCGACACAAATTGACGAGATGACATTGTAAGATCCTCGGGAAATGAACTATGTAAGAAAGTTCTGAAATAAGAGTTTATCATTAAAGCAAGGAAATGACGAGGGGGTGGCTAATGGACTCAGCGACAATTCCCCGAGTTTTACTAAAGGATGGGTTTCTACAATTATGTGAACAAGGAGACAACATTTGTGAAATCAAATGATATAATGAGGTATGCTCGAGGAAAACATACACAATTAAACATTGGTAGAAGGTGCACCCAAAATACGGTCTTGGGTAGCATAATCAATGTTAGAATGGTGATTCTATAACAAATGGCCTAAGAATGAAATGTTGACCATTAACTTCAAAGCAATAAGGTTGCTAGAAGTTTTAAAATTACTAGTCCATTTGTCGGTATTCCGGTTAGGAACAACATGGGGACCAAGACAAGAATGGTGATGGTGATAAGTATCACCTATATCAAGAATTCTCAAGAGGTGGTGAAATCCCCACGACATCCTTGACATAAAAGATGGTAATACCCCAAGGTAGAACATAACACAAGCTGGATAGAAAGGAACTAAAGGTAATACACAAAACATGAGCAAGTGTGTGTTGGAGGGAGGGCATTAATGTTGCCGATGATAACACAAATCATCGAGGGCGAGGATGGTACTTGTCATCATGAATTTGGTTGATATTATGGAAGGAGTCAAAATGTTGATGATGATCACGACAAATTTTGTCTAGAGGATCCATGAAGAAGCAATCGAACAATGACTACATCAAGCAAAAGGAGTGTTGTAGCGAAAGATTATTGGAACCACGGATACTTCTCCAGCTCGAAATCAAGCTTATTGTTCAAGGCGAAATGGTATGATGTGGAAGATCGACGTAAGCTTAGCTCATTATCGAAAGTTGTGCTCGGGATTAAGGACCGGGTAGCACATTTAAAGTTTAGCATGATAATGATATTGCCGAGCAGGCTAGGACTTACGTGATTGAGTTCAAATTCGTAAGTAATGAAGGTTATCCAGAGTTGTTTAATCATGGTGCGAACTCGATTCAGTTATCGGTGTTCTCAAGTGAATAATAACTTAGAACCTGAGGGAAATCAGAAATCGATGAGAAGCAATACTAGATGAAGACTCATAGGAAGCAACACAGCTCTTTGATATTCTCGAGGTAACGGAGGGTAATACTCAAGGAAGGTCAATATAGAGGTTGCAGAGATGTATTGATCTATAGAAGACAAGTACTATAACTTGTCTGAGAAATGGAATTTAAAGGAGAACATGGCCAGAACCACGATCGTAAAAAAGCCGGATCCCGGATTTAAGAACTTATACCAAGGGAATAATTAATTTAAGAGAAGCTTTAATGATAAGATCCACATCGTGTCCATGGGCATGAACACAAAGTTCAAGGTCGACTCCCACTTCTTCAATGCATAATCTTTCATTCACTGCTCTCAATAAAAAATGATTTCAGTGTCAAAACGTACCTGGTGAATTACCAGAGGAGTATGACCTGTGAAAACTTTCGGGTTCACACAGATTAAGGAAGGCATAGGTTCAACCCATCCGGGCTTCTTAGAACATATACGACAAACTTCAGGAGCGAATAACTCAAGCTCGGGAGCTGAGCATGGTTGACAAAAGCAGGGGATACAATTTTACCAAAGGCATTATGTAGATGAAAGGCTCACAATGTTTAATGAATATGAAGGACGGTGTCGGACAAAATCCAACAAAGGATCTGGTGGTCCATAAGGGATCTGATGTGAGTATCGGTACTCAACCAGAGGAAGAAAGGATGCAAGGAGATCATATTATAGAAACAACTGACTAACTCAAAGCTCATATGGAAAGGAATTATGAATTCCAAGATAAGGGATCAGAAGCAATGCTTTGATTAGGGATGGAAAAGTTGAATAGCCTTAGGGGTACGATCGATGGCAATTTGGTTGGTCGAGATCCAGCTCATGTTTAAAATGGCGTCTGAGCCGGAAGGATGAATTTAGGATCTGGTTGAGGATTGCGAGCATTCGCACTTATTGAATCAATAGGATCAAAATGATAGTGGCAAAGGATGCCAATAAGATTACTATACTTATGGGATTAACCATAATGCAAACAAGCAAGAATTTCAAGAGCAATAAGCTGCTGAGGATTTTCGGAAGATCAAATAGTATTTAGAAGACTTTGGTGAAACACATGAAAAACTGGGGAGAAACAAATCCTTGGTGTGTGTGAGGATTAATTTATAGGTGTATTCAGGTGACAAGGAACTGCAAGGCAGTAGGCACAAGGATTCTCGGATCAACAATGAGTATTTCGGGGTATCTTGTAATAACAACATCAACTGGGTACGAAGGTAAGAATGGCAAGTGCATGTAGTGTTGGGGAACGTAGCAGAAATTCAAAAAATTTCCTACGTAACACCAAGATCTATCTATGGAGAGACCAGCAACGAGTAGAAAGGAGAGTGCATCTACATACCCTTGTAGATCGCTAAGCGGAAGCGTTCAAGTGAACGGGGTTGATGGAGTCGTACTCGTCGTGATTCAGATCACCGATGATCAAGTGCCGAACGGACGACACCTCCGCGTTCAACACACGTACAGCTCGACGATGTCTCCCACGCCTTGATCCAGCAAGGAGAGAGGGAGAGGTTGAGGAAGACTCCATCCAGCAGCAGCACAACGGCGTGGTGGTGATGGAGGAGCGTGGCAATCCTGCAGGGCTTCGCCAAGCACCTACGGGAGAGGAGGAGGTGTCACGGGAGGGAGGGAGGCGCCAAGGGCTCAGGTATGGATGCCCTCCCTCCCCTCCACTATATATAGGGGCAAGGGAGAGGGGGGAGGCGCAGCCTTGCCCCTTACTCCAAGAAAGGGGTGCGGCCAAGAGGGGGGGAGGAGTCCATCCTCCCCAAGGCACCTCGGAGGTGCCTTCCCCCTTGAGGACTCTTCCCTCTAGGGTTCCCTAGGCGCATGGGCCTCTTGGGGCTGGTGCCCTTGGCCCATGTAGGCCAAGGCGCACCCCTACAGCCCATGTGGCCCCCCGGGGCAGGTGGCCCCACCCGGTGGGCCCCCGGGACCCTTCCGGTGGTCCCGGTACAATACCGATGACCCCGAAACTTGTCCCGATGGCCGAAACAGGACTTCCTATATATAAATCTTTACCTCCGGACCATTCCGGAACTCCTCGTGACGTCCGGGATCTCATCCGGGACTCCGAACAACATTCGGTAACCACATACAAGCTTCCTTTATAACCCTAGCGTCATCGAACCTTAAGTGTGTAGACCCTACGGGTTCGGGAGACATGCAGACATGACCAAGACGTTCTCCGGTCAATAACCAACAGCGGGATCTGGATACCCATGTTGGCTCCCACATGTTCCACGATGATCTCATCGGATGAACCACGATGTCAAGGACTCAATCGATCCCGTATTCAATTCCCTTTGTCTATCGGTATGTTACTTGCCCGAGATTCGATCGTCGGTATACCGATACCTTGTTCAATCTCGTTACCGGCAAGTCACTTTACTCGTTCCGTAACACATCATCCCATGATCAACTCCTTGGTCACATTGCGCATATGATGATGTCCTACCGAGTGGGCCCAGAGATACCTCTCCGTTTACACGGAGTGACAAATCCCAGTCTCGATCCGCATAAAACAATAGATACTTTCGGAGATACCTGTAGTGCACCTTTATAGTCACCCAGTTACGTTGTGACGTTTGATACACCCAAAGCACTCCTACGGTATCCAGGAATTACACGGTCTCATGGTCAAAGGAAGAGATACTTGACATTGGCAAAGCTCTAGCAAATGAACTACACGATCTTTTGTGCTAGTCTTAGGATTGGGTCTTGTCCATCACATCATTCTCCTAATGATGTGATCCCGTTATCAACGACATCCAATGTCCATAGCCAGGAAACCATGACTATCTGTTGATCACAACGAGCTAGTCAACTAGAGGCTCACTAGGGACATATTGTGGTCTATGTATTCACTCGTGTATTAAGATTTCCGGATAATACAGTTATAGCATGAATAAAAGACAATTATCATGAACAAGGAAATATAATAATACTTTTATTATTGCCTCTAGGGCATATTTCCAACAGTCTCCCACTTGCACTAGAGTCAATAATCTAGTTCACATCGCCATGTGATTAACACTCACAGGTCACATCACCATGTGACCAACATCCAAAGAGTTTACTAGTGTCACTAAACTAGTTCACATCATCATGTGATCAAGACTCAATGAGATGTGGGGTTTGGTCATGTTCTGCTTGTGAGAGAGGTTTTAGTCAACGGGTCTGAACCTTTCAGATCCGTGTGTGCTTTACAAATCTCTATGTCATCTCCTAGATGCAGCTACCACGCTCTATTTGGAGCTATTCCAAATAACTGTTCTACTTGGAGCTATTCTAAATTATTGCTCCATTATATGTATCCGGTCTCTCTACTCAGAGCTATCCAGATAGGTGTCAAGCTTGCATCGACATAACCCTTTACGACGAACTCTTTTACCACCTCCATAATCGAGAAAATTCCTTAGTCCACTAGTTACTAAGGATAACTTTGACCGCTGTCCTGTGATCCATTCATGGATCACTCTTGTACCCCTTGACTGACTCATGGCAAGGCACACTTCAGGTGCGGTACACAGCATAGCATACTGAAGAGCCTACGTCTTAAGCATAGGGGACGACCTTCGTCCTTTCTCTCTATTCTGCCGTGGTCGAGCTTTAAGTCTTAACTTCGTACCTTACAACTCAGGCAAGAACTCCTTCTTTGACTGGTCCATCTTGAACACCTTCAAGATCATGTCAAGGTATGTGCTCATTTGAAAGCACCATTAAGCGTTTTGATCTATCCTTATAGATCTTGATGCTCAATGCTCAAGCAGCTTAATCCAGGCTTTCCATTGAAAAACACTTTCAAAATAACCCTATATGCTTTCCAGAAATTCTACGTCATTTCTGATCAACAATATGTCAACAACATATACTCATCAGAAATTCTATAGTGCTCCCACTCACTTCTTTGGAAATACAAGTTTCTCATAAACTTTGTATAGACCCAAAATCTTTGATCATCTTATCAAAGCGTACATTCCAACTCCGAGATGCTTACTCCAGTCCTTAGAAGGATCGCTGGAGCTAGCATACCTTTTAGCATCCTTAGGATCGACAAAACTTTTCTGATTGTATTGCATACAACCTTTCCTTACGAAAACTGGTAAGGAAACTTGTCTTGACATCCATCTGCCAGATTTCATAAATGCAGCTAATGCTAACATGATTCCGACGGACTTTAAGCATCGCTACGAGTGAGAAAATCTCATCGTAGTCAACTCCTTGAACTTGTGAAAAACTTTTCGCCACAAGTCGAGCTTCATGGACGGTGACATTACCATCCACGTCCGTCTTCTTCTTAAAGATCCATTTATCTTAATGGCTTGCCGATCATCGGGCAAGTCCACCAAAGTCCATGGATCCGTTCTCGGATTTTATGGCCTCGAGCCATTTATCGGAATCCGGGCCCACCATCACTTCTCCATAGCTCGTAGGTTCATTGTTGTCTCGCAACATGACTTCCAAGACAGGATTACGTACCAATCTGAAGTAGTATGCATCCTTGTCAACCCACGATGTTTGGGAGTGACTTGATTCGAAGTTTCATGATCACTATCATAAGCTTCCACTTCAATTGGTGTAGGTGCCACAGGAACAACTCTTTGTGCCCTGCTATACACTAGTTGAAGTGACGGTTCAATAACCTCATCAAGTCTCCACCATCCTCCCACTCAATTCCTTCGAGAGAAACTTTTCCTCGAGAAAGGACCCGATTCTAGAAACAATCCCTTATTGCTTTCGGATCTGAGACAGGAGGTATACCCAACTGTTTAGGGTGTCCTATGAAAATGCATTTATCCGCTTTGGGTTCGAGCTTATCAGCCTGAAACTTTTTCATATAAGCGTCGCAGCCCCAAACCTTTAAGAAACGACAACTTAGGTTTCTCTAAACCATAATTCATACGGTGTCATCTCAACGGAGTTACGTGGTGCCCTATTTAAAGTGAATGTGGTTGTCTCTAATGCCTAACCCATGAACGATAGTGGTAATTCGATAAGAGACATCATGGTACGCACCATATCCAATAGGGTGCAACTATGATGTTCGGACACACCATCACACTATGGTGTTCCAGGCGGTATTAATTGCGAAACAATTTCCACAATGTCTTAATTGTGTGCCAAAACTCGTAACTCAGATATTCATCTCTATGATCGTATCATAGACATTTTATCCTCTTGTCACAATGATCTTCTACTTCACTCTGAAATTACTTGAACCATTCAATGATTCAGACTTGTGTTTCATCAAGTAAATATTCTCAACATCTACTCGAATCATCTGTGAAGTGAGATCATAACGATATTCATTGCATGCCTCAGCACTCATTGGACTACACACATCAAAATGTGTTACTTCCAACAAGTTGCTATCTTGTTCCATCTTACTGAAACCGAGGCTTTTCAGTCATCTTGCCCATGTGGTATGATTTGTATATCTCAAGTGATTCAAAATCAAGTGAGTTCAAACGGTCCATTTGCATGGAGTTTCTTCATGCATATATACCAATAGACATGGTTCGCATGTCCCAAACTTTTCAAAAATGAGTGAGTCCAAAGATCCATCAACATGGAGCTTCTTCATGCGTTTTATAACATTATGACTTACATGGCAGTGCCACAAGTAAGTGGTACTATCATTACTATCTTATATCTTTTGGCATGAAAATGTGTATCCCTACGATCGAGATTCAATAAACCATTCAGGTTTAATACTAATCTTGATGGTAGAGGGAGCGTGCGATGTTTGATCACATCAAACTTGGAAACACTTCCAACATATATCGTCAGCTCACCTTTAGCTAGTCTTCGTTTATTCCGTAGCTTTTATTTCGAGTTACTAACACTTAGCAACCGAACTGGTATCTAATACCCTGGTGCTACTAGGAGTACTAGTAAAGTACACATTAACATAATGTATATCCAATATACTTCTATCGACCTTGCCAGCCTTCTTATCTACCAAGTATCTAGGGTAATTCTGCTCCAGTGGCTGTTCCCCTTATTACAGAAGCACTTAGTCTCGGGTTTGGGTTCAACCTTGGGTTTCTTCACTAGAGCAGCAACTGAATTGTTGTTTCATGAAGTATCCCTTCTTGCCCTTGCCCTTCTTGAAACTAGTGGTTTCACTAACCATCAACAATTGATGCTCCTTCTTGATCTCTACTTTTGCGGTGTCAAACATCACGAATATCTCAAGGATCATCATATATGTCCCTGATATATCATAGTTCATCACGAAGCTCTAGCAGCTTGGTGGTAATGACTTCGGAGAAACATCACTATCTCATCTGGAAGATTAACTCCCACTCGATTCAAGTGATTGTTGTACTTAGACAATCTGAGCACAAGCTCAACAATTGAGCTTTTCTCCTTAGTTTGTAGGCTAAGAAAATCGTCAGAGGTCTTATACCTCTTGACGTGGGCACGAGCCTGGAATCCCAATTTCAGCCCTCGAAACATCTCATATGTTTCGCGACATTTCAAAACACGTCTTTGGTGCCTCGACTCTAAACCATTTAACATTACCGAACTATCATGTAGTCATCAAAACGTGTATGTCAGATGTTCGCAACATCCACAGACCACGTTCAAGGTTCAGCACACTGAGCGGTGCATTAAGGACATAAGCCTTTTACTGTCTGCATAATTGCTACTATCAACTTTCAACTAATTTTTCTCTAGGAACATATCTAAACAGTAGAACTATAGCATGAGCTACGACATAATTTGCAAAATCCTTTTGACTATGTTCAGGATAATTAAGTTCATCTTGTGAACTCCCACTCAGATAGACATCCCTCTAGTCATCTAAGTGATTACATGATCCGAGTCAACTAGCCCGTGTCCGATCATCACGTGAGACGGACTAGTCAACATCGGTGAACATCTTCATGTTGATCGTATCTTCTATACGACTCATGCTCGACCTTTCGGTCTTCTGTGTTCCGAGGCCATGTCTGTACATGCTAGGCTCGTCAAGTTAACCCTAAGTGTTTCGCGTGTGTAAATCTGTCTTACACCCGTTGTATGTGAACGTTAGAATCTAACACCCGATCATCACGTGGTGCTTCGAAACACGAACTGTCGCAACGGTGCACAGTTAGGGGAGAACACTTCTTGAAATTTTAATGAGGGATCATCTTATTTACTACCGTCGTTCTAAGCAAATAAGATGTATAAACATGATAAACATCACATGCAATCAAATAGTGACATGATATGGCCAATATCACTTTGCTCCTTTTGATCTCCATCTTCGGGGCTCCATGATCATCATCGTCACCGGCATGACACCATGATCTCCATCATCATGATCTCCATCATCGTGTCTTCTTGAAGTTATCACGTCATCTATTACTTCTACTACTACAGCTAACGGTTAGCAATAAAGTAAAGTAATTACATGACGTTTACGTTGACACGCAGGTCATAAATAAATAAAGACAACTCCTATGGCTCCTGCCGGTTGTCATACTCATCGACATGCAAGTCGTGAATCCTATTACAAGAACATGATCAATCTCATACATCACATATATCATTCATCACATCCTTTTGGCCATATCACATCACATAGCATACCCTGCAAAAACAAGTTAGACGTCCTCTAATTGTTGTTTGCATGTTTTACGTGGCTGCTATGGGTTTCTAGCAAGAACGTTTCTTACCTACGCAAAACCACAACGTGATATGCCAATTGCTATTTACCCTTCATAAGGACCCTTTTCATCGAATCCGTTCCGACTAAAGTGGGAGAGACTGGCACCCGCTAGCCACCTTATGCACCAAGTGCATGTCAATCGGTGGAACCTGTCTCACGTAAGAGTACGTGTAAGGTCGGTCCGGGCCGCTTCATCCCACAATACTGTCGAAACAAGATTGGACTAGTAACGGTAAGCATATTGAACAACATCAACGCCCACAACTACTTTGTGTTCTACTCGTGCAAAGAATCTACGCAATAGACCTAGCTCATGATGCCACTGTTGGGGAACGTAGCAGAAATTCAAAATTTTCCTACGTGTCACCAAGATCTATCTATGGAGAGACCAGCAACGAGTAGAAAGAGAGTGCATCTACATACCCTTGTAGATCGCTAAGCGGAAGCGTTCAAGTGAACGGGGTTGATGGAGTCGTACTCGTCGTGATTCAAATCACCGATGATCCTAGTGCCGAACGGACGGCACCTCCGCGTTCAACACACGTACATCCCAGTGACGTCTCCCACGCCTTGATCCAGCAAGGAGAGAGGGAGAGGTTGAGGAAGACTCCATCCAACAGCAGCACAACGGCGTGGTGGTGGTGGAGGAGCGTGGCAATCCAGCAGGGCTTCGCCAAGCACCATGGGAGAGGAGGAGTAGGGAGAGAGGTAGGGCTGTGCCAGAACTTCGTGTATAGCTCCCATGCGCCTCCCCACTATATATAGGGGTGGAGGGGCTGGTTTCTTGCCCTCCAAGTCCATTGGGGCGTTGGCCAAGGTGGGAGGAAAGAAATCTCATTATTTCCTTCCCCACCGATTGTTATCCCCCCTTTTTAGGGATCTTGATCTTATCCCTTCGGGATATGATCTTATTCCTTCTAAGGGGGGATCTTGGTGCGCCTTGACCAGGGGTGTGGGGCCTTGCCCCCACTACCCACGTCCATGTGGGCCCCCCCATGCAGGTGGGCCCCACTCCGGAACCTTCTAGAACCTTCCCGGTACAATACCGAAAAATCCCGAACATTTTCCGGTGGCCAAAATAGGACTTCCCATATATAAATCTTTACCTCCGGACCATTCCGGAACTCCTCGTGACGTCCGGGATCTCATCCAGGACTCCGAACAACATTCGGTAACCACATACAAACTTCCTTTATAACCCTAGCGTCATCGAACCTTAAGTGTGTAGACCCTACGGGTTCGGGAGACATGTAGACATGACCGAGACGTTCTCCGGTCAATAACCAACAGCGGGATCTGGATACCCATGATGGCTCCCACATGTTCCACGATGATCTCATCGGATGAACCACGATGTCAAGGACTTAATCAATCCCGTATTCAATTCCCTTTGTCTATCGGTATGTTACTTGCCCGAGATTCGATCATCGGTATCCAATACCTTGTTCAATCTCGTTACCGGCAAGTCACTTTACTCGTTCCATAACACATCATCCCGTGATCAACTCCTTGGTCACATTGCGCATATGATGATGTCCTACCGAGTGGGCCCAGAGATAACTCTCCGTTTACACGGAGTGACAAATCCCAGTCTCGATCCGCATAAAACAATAGATACTTTCGGAGATACCTGTAGTGCACCTTTATAGTCACCCAGTTACGTTGTGACGTTTGATACACCCAAAGCACTCCTACGGTATCCAGGAGTTACACGCTCTCATGGTCGAAGGAAGAGATACTTGACATTGGCAAAGCTCTAGCAAATGAACTACACGATCTTTTGTGCTAGTCTTAGGATTGGGTCTTGTCCATCACATCATTCTCCTAATGATGTGATCCCGTTATCAACGACATCCAATGCCCATAGCCAGGAAACCATGACTATCTGTTGATCACAACGAGCTAGTCAACTAGAGGCTCACTAGGGACATATTGTGGTCTATGTATTCACACGTGTATTACGATTTCCGGATAATACAGTTATAGCATGAATAAAAGACAATTATCATTAACAAGGAAATATAATAATAATACTTTTATTATTGCCTCTAGGGCATATTCACACGTGTATTTCGAGTTAGCTTTTATTTCCGGATAATACAGTTATATAATAATAATACGTTAGCTAGTCTCCGTTTATTCCGTAGCTTTTATTTCGAGTTACTAACACTTAGCAACCGAACCGGTATCCAATATCCTGGTGCTACTAGGAGTACTAGTAAAGTACACATTAACATAATGTATATCCAATATACTTCTATCGACCTTGCCAGCCTTCTCATCTACCAAGTATCTAGGGTAATGCTGCTCCAGTGGTTGTTCCCCTTATTACAGAAGCACTTAGTCTCGGGTTTGGGTTCAACCTTGGGTTTCTTCACTAGAGCAGCAGCTGAATTGCCGTTTCATGAAGTATCCCTTTGTTCCCTTGCCCTTCTTGAAACTAGTGGTTTCACCAACCATCAACAATTGATGCTCCTTCTTGATTTCTACTTTCGCGGTGTCAAACATCATGAATATTTCAAGGATCATCATATCTATCCTTGATATGTTATAGTTAATCACGAAGCTCTAGCAGCTTGGTGGCAATGACTTTGGGGAAACATCACTATCTCATCTGGAGGATCAACTCCCACTCGATTCAAGTGATTGTTGTGCTCAGACAATCTGAGCACAAGCTCAATGATTGAGCTTTTCTCCCTTAGTTTGCAGGCTAAGAAAATCGTCGGAGGTGTTATACCTCTTGACGTGGGCACGAGCCTGAAATCCCAATTTCAGCCCTCGAAACATCTCATATGTTCCGCGACGTTTCGAAAACGTCTTTGGTGCCTCTACTCAAACCATTTAATTGAACTATCACGTAGTTATCAAAACGTGTATGTCCGATGTTCGCAACATCGACAAACGACGTTGGGGTTCAGCACACTGAGCGGTGCATTAAGGACATAAGCTTTCTACTGATCGCATAATCGCTACTATCAACTTTCAACTATATTTTCTCTAGGAACATATCTAAACAGTGGAACTAAAGCGCGAGCTTACGACATAATTTGCAAAAGGTCTTTTGACTATGTTCAGGATAATTAAGTTCATCTTATGAACTCCCACTCAGATAGACATCCCTCTGGTCATCTAAGTGATTACATGATCCGAGTCAACTAGGCCGTGTCCGATCATCACGTGAGACGGACTAGTCATCATCGGTGAACATCTTCATGTTGATCGTATCTGCTATACGACTCATGCTCGACCTTTCGGTCTCCGTGTTCCGAGGCCATGTCTGCACATGCTAGGCTCGTCAAGTTAACCCTAAGTGTTTTCGCTGTGTAAAACTGTCTTACACCCGTTGTATGTGAACGTAAGAATCCATCACACCCGATCATCACGTGGTGCTTAGAAGCGACAAACTGTAGCAACGGTGCACAGTTAGGGGAGAACACTTCTTGAAATTTTGTAAGGGATCATCTTATTTACTACCGTCATCCTAAGTAAACAAGATGCATAAACATGATAAACATCACATGCAATCAAATAGTGACATGATATGGCCAATATCATTTTGCTCCTTTTGATCTTCATCTTCGGGGCTCCATGATCATCATCGTCACCGGCACGACACCATGATCTCCATCATCATGATCTCCATCATCGTGTCTTCATGAAGTTGTCACGCCAACGACTACTTCTACTTCTATGACTAACGCGTTTAGCAATAAAGTAAAGTAGTTACATGGCGTTCTTCAATGACACGCAGGTCATACAAAAAATAAAGACAACTCCTATGGCTCCTGCCGGTTGTCATACTCATCGACATGCAAGTCGTGAATCCTATTACAAGAACATGATCAATCTCATACATCACATATATCATTCATCACATCCTTTTGGCCATATCACATCACATAGCATACCCTGCAAAAACAAGTTAGACGTCCTCTAATTGTTGTTGCATGTTTTACGTGGCTGCTATGGGTTTCTAGCAAGAACGTTTCTTACCTACGCAAGACCACAACGTGATATGCCAATTGATATTTACCCTTCATAAGGACCCTTTTCATCGAATCCGTTCCGACTAAAGTGGGAGAGACTGGCACCCGCTAGCCACCTTATGCACCAAGTGCATGTCAATCGGTGGAACCTGTCTCACGTAAGAGTACGTGTAAGGTCGGTCCGGGCCGCTTCATCCCACAATACCGTCGAAACAAGATTGGACTAGTAACGGTAAGCATATTGAACAACATCAACGCCCACAACTACTTTGTGTTCTACTCGTGCAAAGAATCTACGCAATAGACCTAGCTCTGATACCACTGTTGGGGAACGTAGCAGAAATTCAAAAAATTTCCTACGTAACACCAAGATCTATCTATGGAGAGACCAGCAACGAGTAGAAAGGAGAGTGCATCTACATACCCTTGTAGATCGCTAAGCGGAAGCGTTCAAGTGAACGGGGTTGATGGAGTCGTACTCATCGTGATTCAGATCACCGATGATCAAGTGCCGAACGGACGGCACCTCCGCGTTCAACACACGTACAGCTCGACGATGTCTCCCACGCCTTGATCCAGCAAGGAGAGAGGGAGAGGTTGAGGAAGACTCCATCCAGCAGCAGCACAACGGCGTGGTGGTGATGGAGGAGCGTGGCAATCCTGCAGGGCTTCGCCAAGCACCTACGGGAGAGGAGGAGGTGTCACGGGAGGGAGGGAGGCGCCAAGGGCTCAGGTATGGATGCCCTCCCTCCCCTCCACTATATATAGGGGCAAGGGAGAGGGGGGAGGCGCAGCCTTGCCCCTTACTCCAAGAAAGGGGTGCGGCCAAGAGGGGGGGAGGAGTCCATCCTCCCCAAGGCACCTCGGAGGTGCCTTCCCCCTTGAGGACTCTTCCCTCTAGGGTTCCCTAGGCGCATGGGCCTCTTGGGGCTGGTGCCCTTGGCCCATGTAGGCCAAGGCGCACCCCTACAGCCCATGTGGCCCCCCGGGGCAGGTGGCCCCACCCGGTGGGCCCCCGGGACCCTTCCGGTGGTCCCGGTACAATACCGATGACCCCGAAACTTGTCCCGATGGCCGAAACAGGACTTCCTATATATAAATCTTTACCTCCGGACCATTCCGGAACTCCTCGTGACGTCCGGGATCTCATCCGGGACTCCGAACAACATTCGGTAACCACATACAAGCTTCCTTTATAACCCTAGCGTCATCGAACCTTAAGTGTGTAGACCCTACGGGTTCGGGAGACATGCAGACATGACCAAGACGTTCTCCGGTCAATAACCAACAGCGGGATCTGGATACCCATGTTGGCTCCCACATGTTCCACGATGATCTCATCGGATGAACCACGATGTCAAGGACTCAATCGATCCCGTATTCAATTCCCTTTGTCTATCGGTATGTTACTTGCCCGAGATTCGATCGTCGGTATACCGATACCTTGTTCAATCTCGTTACCGGCAAGTCACTTTACTCGTTCCGTAACACATCATCCCATGATCAACTCCTTGGTCACATTGCGCATATGATGATGTCCTACCGAGTGGGCCCAGAGATACCTCTCCGTTTACACGGAGTGACAAATCCCAGTCTCGATCCGCATAAAACAATAGATACTTTCGGAGATACCTGTAGTGCACCTTTATAGTCACCCAGTTACGTTGTGACGTTTGATACACCCAAAGCACTCCTACGGTATCCAGGAATTACACGGTCTCATGGTCAAAGGAAGAGATACTTGACATTGGCAAAGCTCTAGCAAATGAACTACACGATCTTTTGTGCTAGTCTTAGGATTGGGTCTTGTCCATCACATCATTCTCCTAATGATGTGATCCCGTTATCAACGACATCCAATGTCCATAGCCAGGAAACCATGACTATCTGTTGATCACAACGAGCTAGTCAACTAGAGGCTCACTAGGGACATATTGTGGTCTATGTATTCACACGTGTATTACGATTTCCGGATAATACAGTTATAGCATGAATAAAAGACAATTATCATGAACAAGGAAATATAATAATACTTTTATTATTGCCTCTAGGGCATATTTCCAACATGTAGTTATCTATAGGGTTTGACGGTGGAAGGGAATTGCAAACGCAATGAGCACAAGCTCTCGGGATAACATCGGAGAGTATCTTATAAATCTTCTAGTGCAACAGGCGATCATCTGTAATAAGGGGCTCTCTGGAAGGAAGTAACTATGAGAACCTAGAGTTAGAGTTAGCAAAATCTTTTAACCCGATTACAAGAGAGATCAGAGTCCCACAGTATAGACGAGGAATAAAAAGATCCTACTACCACCCAAATGGCGACGTGGGCCCGTAAGCCACACAACCATGTTAGTAAAAGTTTTGTAATGACTAGACTCAACTTCGGCCAAGGAATGTGGAAGGGGGATTCCTACAGGCAGTCGGCTCTGATACCAACTTGTGACGCCCCCGATTCAATCGTACACAAATCATACACGCAAACGTGTACGATCAAGATCAGGGACTCACGGGAAGATATCACAACACAACTCTACAAATAAAATAAGTCATACAAGCATCATATTACAAGCCAGGGGCCTCGAGGGCTCGAATACAAGAGCTCGATCATAGACGAGTTAGCGGAAGCAACAATATCTGAGTACAGACATAAGTTAAACAAGTTTGCCTTAAGAAGGCTAGCACAAACTGGGATACAGATCGAGAGAGGCATGAGAGTTCAATAATTTCTATAAAATAAATCCACCGCCGTTCTCTAAAAAGATATAAGTGAAGGACTAGAGCAAAATTGCCTAGCTCAAAAGATATAAGTGAAGCACATAGAGTATTCTAATAAATCATGATTCATGCATGTCCCTCTCAAAAGGTGTGTATAGCAAGGATGATTGTGGCAAACTAAAAATCAAATACTCATATCATACAAGCCGCTCCAAGCAAAACACATATCATGTGGTGAATAAAAATATAGCCTCAAGTAAAGTTACCGATAGATGATGACAAAAGAGGGGATGCCTTCCGAGGCATCCCCAAGCTTAGGCTCTTGCCACTCCTTATTTCATAGTCCATCAAATCCTTACCCAAAACTTGAAAACTTCACAACACAAAACTAAACAGAAAATCTCATAAGCTCCGTTAGTATAAGAATATAAATCACCACTTTTGGTACTGTTGCGAACTCATTCTTTATTTATATAGGTGTAATATCTACTGTATTCCAACTTTTTCATGGTTCATACCCCCGATACTACCCATAGATTCATCAAAATAAGCAAACAACACATAGAAAACAGATTCTGTCAAAAATAGAACAGTCTATAGTAATCCATAACTCTCGAATACTTCTGTAACTCCAAAAATTCTGAAAAATTAGGACCGCAGTTGAGAGAAAACTGACGTCCCTCCTTCTCCCCGTCCACATCATTTACTAGTACTACTAGACTAGAAGAGAGAGAGGTCGGCCGAGTGTTAATGAGGCCATATCGACGCTCGAATTTGGCCGGGAAAATAGGGAAACCTACATGTGGGGCACACCTGTCAGGATGACGTGGCGTAGACTAGTCCAATGGAGGAGCTGGCCCACGACCTCCTCGCCACCGGCAACTGTTCATGTGGGTCGTGCGGGCCAGCAACGTGGCGCAGCTCCCGCATCGCCTCTGGACATGGCGATCGCGGTGAGAGACATGCTCATCGTCGCTGGACACGCTTGGCTTCAGGGTGCCGAGTGTGGCGCTACCGCTGTGGCACGACCAGTAGATCAACACCCGACTCGTCGAGGATGCACGGGGCACTGATGTGACGCCCCCGATTCAATCGTACACTAATCATGCATGCAAATGTGTACGATCAAGATCAGGGACTCACGGGAAGATATCACAACACAACTCTACAAATCAAATAAGTCATACAAGCATCATATTAGAAGCCAGGGGCCTCGAGGGCTCGAATACAAGAGCTCGGTCATAGACGAGTCAGCGGAAGCAACAATATCTGAGTACAGACATAAGTTAAACAAGTTTGCCTTAAGAAGGCTAGCACAAACGGGGATACAGATCGAAAGAGGCGCATGCCTCCTTCCTGGGATCCTCCTAAACTACTCCTGGTTGTCGCCAGCGGCCTGCACATAATAGTTGGCACCTCCCGAGTAGTAGCAGTCATCATCGACAGTGGTGTCTGGCTCCTGGACTCCAATGTCTGGTTGCAACAATCGAATATAGAAAGGGGGAAAAAGGGGAGCAAAGCAACCATGAGTACTCATCCAAAGTACTCGCAAGCAAGGAACTACACTACATATGCATTGGTATCAATGAAAGGGGGTAGTATATGTGGACTGAACTACAGAATGCCGGAATAAGAGGGGGATAGCTAGTCATGTCGAAGACTACGCTTTTGGCCGCCTCCATCTTGCAGTATGTAGAAGAGGGTAGATGGTAAGTTCACCAAGTATCATCGCATAGCATAATCCTACCCGGCGATCCTCCCCTTGTCGCCCTGTGAGAGAGCGATCACCGGGTTGTATTTGGCACTTGGAAGGATGTGTTTTATTAAGTATCTGGTTCTAGTTGTCATAAGGTCAAGGTACAACTCCGGGTCGTCCTTTTACCGAGGGACACGGCTATTCGAATATATCAACTTCCCTGCAGGGGTGCACCACATTTCCAACACGCTCGATCCCCTTTGTCCGGACACACTTTTCTGGGTCATGCCCGGCCTCGGAATATCAACACGTCGCAGCCCTACCTAGGCACAACAGAGAGGTCAGCACGCCGGTCTAAATCCTATGGCGCAGGGGTCTGGGCCCATCGCCCATTGCACACCTACACGTTGCGTACGCGGCCGGTGAGCAAACCTAGCAACCTCCATTACAAAGGAAGTTGCGTTACACGGTCCAACCCGGCGCGTGCCGCTCAGTCACTGACGTCATGAAGGCTTTGGCTGATATCATGACATCGAGTGCCCATAACTGTTCCCGCATAGTTGGTTAGTATGTATAGGCCAGTGTCCAGACTCAGATCAAATACCAAGATTTTGTTAAGCGTGTTATTTTGAAGTAATCGCGAACGCCGACCAGGTCCAGGCCCACCTCACTCCTGGTGGTCTCAACCTGCCCTGTCGCTTCGCCACAAAGATCCACACAGAGGGCCGTCGGGAAAATATGGCCTTTCAGCCCCCAATTCGTGAATCAACCGCGGGTACTCAACGAGCCGACCCAACTTTAGTCACAACATGTATCAGGTGTAATATGTATAGTATATACCCGTGACCAACACCCGACGTGATCACGGCCCGATAGTACAGAATGGAAGACTGACAAGAATGTAGGGCCACTGATGATAAACTAGCATCCTATACTAAGCATTTAGGATTGCAGGTAAAGGTAACAACAGTAGTAGCAAGGACATGCTATGCAACAGAATAGGATTAACGAAAAGTAGTAACATGCTACACTAATCAAATGCAAGAAGTAGAGAGAAGAATAGGCGATATCTGGTGATCAAGGGGGGGCTTGCCTGGTTGCTCTAGCAAGAAGGTGGGGTCGTCAATACCGTAGTCGAACTGGGGGTCGCCGGCAGTGTCGGGATCTATCGAAAAGAAGTAACGGAGGGGGAACACAATAAATAACAGAGCAATCGAAGCATCACAAAGTGTATCATGGCATTACGCGGTGCTAGAGGTGACCTAACGTAGTAGTAGGTGCTACTTGCAAATGGGGAAACATCTGGAAAAGTATTCTCGGTGTTTGACGTTTTCGGACAGACGAACCGGAGGTGGATTTTTGCATGTTCTGTATGCTAGGGACGTGTGGTGAACGAACAGATTGCGTATTCAGATTCATCTCGTCGTTCTGAGCAAGTTTCATATATAAATTATTTTCACCTGAGTTACAGATTATTTTATATGATTTTTCAAAGTTTAAAACATTTTCTAGATTTTCTCGATGTAATTTAATTCGAAAATCATTTACATAATAAATGCTATGGGTACACATAAGTGTACCCAAAGAGATGCTAGCGAGGCTGACAGGCGGGGCTAGTTGACTGGTTCAACTGCCCAGTCAGCAGAGGCTGACAGTGGGGTTCAGGGGCTGAGCCAGCAGTCCCGTTAGCGGTGAACATATTAACTGTTGACTGGTCTAACTTGACCAGTCAAACTGCAGGTGGGGACCACTCTCCAGTGACACAAGTCTTTAGAATCCGTTTAATGGACTAATTAAGTGAATAGGGTCCACTAGTCATAGGGTCAAGACGCTAACCTAACCACTAATCAATCCCTAACTAAAACTCCTATTAGTCCTTAGCTAAAATGGGCCGGCCTCGTCCGACAAAGTACCAGCCGCAGCTCACTGATGGTTGGGCACACATGTACGCACACGCGCACGGCGCCATGGACACAGCCAAATGCAGGCACGAGGGTGCGCACCAGGGGCGGCCGGGAACAACGATGGGCGTGGCGCGCGGTTCGCGGCCAGCAAGCACGGGCCACAGTGGGCACCGGCGTGCAGAGGCAGCAACAGCGGCATCAGCAAGGAGCAGCAGCATCACGCAACAGCAGCGACCGGCTACGGCAGCGGGCGTCAGCAGCAGCAGAGCAGCGGTCAAGCCGTGAAGCTGCAGCGCGGTTAGCAAGCAACAGGAGCATGGCAGCGGACGGCTAAGGCCTAAGGCGCGCGACCTGCTGGGGCGCGCGCGTACACGGAAACTTGAACATGGCCATGGACGAGGACGGCCGAGCTCGGTGACGACGACGAACGGAAGGGAAAAAAAGGGGAATCGGCAGAGGAGCTCATTGTGTAGGCACACGAGGACTCGTCGATAGATTAGGAGCCGCAGGCATCGCCGGATCCGAAGAAGATCGCCGACAGCAGCCGTGGGGAGGATTCGGTCGATGCGGTCGTGCGGAGCTCACGTTCTTCGGCGCGGACGAAGCAGAGGGACACAACCGGGCTCCTGAACACGGTCCTAGGCCAAGGGTTGGTCGGTGGGCGCGCGGAAGACGCCGACCATGGTGACGGTGGCGGTGGTCTCCTCCAGATCGGGAAGAGGGGCGAGTGTGGGGAAGAACTGGGAGAGGCAAGTGGAGGGGAGGCGAGGAGGTCGAGGGGATTGCAGGGGGGCGTCCTTATCTTCCCCCGGCGGGAATGGCGAGGTGGTCGGGGACGACCGACGGGCGCGCCTCGGTCGGCTTCCCCTGTAGCGAGGTGGAATGCGACCGAGTGGGTTTGGGCTGGGCCTATCCGTGTGGCCTAAGGCCCAGGGGCAGGGGGCCTTTTCTTTTCTTTTCTTTTTAATTTCCTTTTTCTTTTATTTGTTCTGTTTCTAATTCTTTTCAATGATTTTAGTTTTAAAATACAAAACTTTCTCCACAATTTTTAATATATATTACGCCACTACCATAATAACTTTGTCACCTAACTAAAATAGTTTGTAACTTTTACAATTTAAAAAGCATTTTAAAATATTGAATTGTCCCATGTTTTAATCATTTTTAGGGCACCTAAACACTTTTAAAAAATGGTTTCACCATGAAAATTACTCATTGATTAATTGTAATGCAATGAAAATTTTATTTTACTTTTTGAATAAATATTATTTTTACTTTATTTAAAATTTGAAATTGAATTCGGTTTGGATGAAAGTGAGGTTTAGAAAATAAATTGTGATGACATGGCACCATTAGTGTGTGGTTACTATTACTTAATTACCGGGGTGTTACAGCCGAAGTGCGCGCGTGCCGCGACGCGTCTGCGGAGTGTTCTGGCGCAGCCAACTGCATCCCCAGGACCCGAGACCATGTCGGGTCGTCTTTCAATGACATTTGGGATCGCATGTGAGCAAAGGGCATGTCCAACGTTGCCACGCCAACAGCTGACTACCCTGGCACACAAAAAAACCTCGTCCCTCGCGCCATCGCGCGCGTGCGTTCCCAGCTGTTGCCAGCTGCCCGCATTCATGTCGTCCATCCGTATGCCGTCATTAAGCAGGCTCGCTGCCCGAGGAACCAACTCTGGCAACTTATTGATGCACTCAGACACTTGGCCTCACCGAAATGCGCTACTTAAAGCGGCAATGCCCAGCTAAACTCCACACCATAGCACATCCTCCTACCTGGCACCACATCCACCATGACCGCGAGCGGGAACGCTTGTCTTCGGGGATGAAGCTCGAGGTCTCCTCCCTCGCTCAACTCGCCGATCGCAACCCAATACCGGCATGGTCGGACGCGGACTCGATCGCACAAGTGGTGGCCACGCTGGTGGCCGATGACGGGAGCACCGCCAGCCACTCGTCCTACTTGTCGCCGTCCAATGCTCGGTGGCGCATGTGGCAGGTGAAAAGACAGACCGTCCACGTCCATCATCATTGACCTCACGTCCACCAGCACCGTCGAGGTCGGGGACTCCTCTGAGGATGAGTAGGGCATGGGAGGCGGTAGGGCATGGTGTGCCAACTGGCCGGTCCGTCTCCCGTGTTCTACTCTTCCTCACCGGAGACTGCACCTTCACTTCAGGGGTCTTGAACCCCACCGCCGTTCATGGAGACGGCAGATGGAGGATGTCTTCACCGATGTGGAAGTACAAAGGAAAGTCGACGTCAGTGATAACCCACAAGTATAGGCGATCGCAACAGTTTTCAAGGATAGAGTATTCAACCCAAATTTATTGATTTGACATAAGGGGAGCCAAAGAATATTCTCAAGTATTAGCAGATGAGTTATCAATTCAATCACACCTGGAAGACTTAATATCTGCAGCAAAGTATTTAGTAGCAAAGTAGTATGGAAGTAATGGTAACAGTGGCAAAAGTAATAGTAGCAGTCTTGTAGCAATCGTAAAAGTGGCAATGGAAAAGTAACTTAGCAAATATCAATATGAAACAAACTCGTAGGCAATGGATCAATTATGAATAATTATGTCGGATGGCATTCATCATGCAACAGTTATAACATAAGATGACACAGAACTAGCTCCAATTCATCAATATAATGTAGGCATGTATTCCGAATATAGTCATACATGCTTATGGAAAAGAACTTGCATGACATCTTTTGTCCTACCCTCCCGTGGCAGCGGGGTCCTATTGGAAGGATATTAAGGCCTCCTTTTAATAGAGTACCGGACCAAAGCATTAGCACTGAGTGAATACATAAACTCCTCAAACTATGGTCATCACCGGGAAGTGTCCCGACTATTGTCACTCCGGGGTTGCCGGATCATAACACATAGTAGGTGACTATAACTTGCAAGATAGGATCAAGAACACAAATATATTCATGAAAACATAATAGGTTCAGATCTAAAATCATGGCACTCCGGCCCTATTGACTAGCATTAGGCATAGCAAAGTCATAACAACATCAATCTTAGAACATAGTGGATACTAGGGATCAAACCCTAACAAAACTAACTCGATTACATGGTAAATCTCATCCAACCCATCACGGTCCAGCAAATCTACGACGGAATTACTCACGCACGGCGATGAGCATCATGAAATTGGTGATGGAGGAAGGCTGGTGATGATGGTGGCGACTATTTCCCCTCTCCGGAGCCCAAAACAGACCCTAGATCTGCCCTCCCGAGGAAAAACGCGATGAATCCTTCTCTCTAATTTTTGTCTCCCCGAACGTGAATATATGGAGTTGGAGTTGAGGTCGGTGGAGGTCCAGGGGGCCCATAAGGACGGATGGCGCGTGAAAGTGCTAGTGATCGACTAGAGGGGGGTGAATAGGCGATTTTTATGAAAGTCTTCAAAACATGGAAGTTTCGAAGACAAACGATAGAAATAAACCTATTACCATCAAGCGAAAGGTAGACTACACTAGGCAAACCATAGTCATGTATTCAATGAAGTGGAAGCACAATGACTAATAGCAGCTATGCAGTAAAGACCAGGTAGGAAGATATAGTGAAGCCAATCAGAACAAGCAGTCACTCAATAAAGACAAAAGATAATGCAATCATGCAATGACTTCACCAGGGCCAATAGTAAGTAAAGGAATGGGAAGGATGAAACCAGTGACTCGTTGAAGACAATGATTTGTTGGACCAGTTCCAGTTGTTGTGACAACTGTACGTCTGGTTAGGGAGGCTGAGATTCAACTCAGAAGACCGCGTCTTCACCTTATTCCCCTTGAGCTAAGGATACCCAGTCCTTGCCCAATCACTCTGGTAAGTCTTCAAGGTAGACTTCCAAACCTTCATAGACTTCGTTCACCGGCGATCCACAATGACTCTTGGATGCTCAGAACGCGACGCCTAACCGGCTGGAGGATTCACAGTCCTCAAGTGTAATAAGTCTTCAGATCACACAGACAGGAAGACTTCAGTGATGCCTAACTCTCTTTGGCTCTGGGTGGTTAGGGCTTTATCCTCGCAAGGAATTCTCTCTCAAAGGCTTCGAGGTGGGTTGCTCTCAAACGACAAAAGCCGTACACTAACTCTGAGCAGCCAACCATTTATGGTTGTAGGGGGTGGGCTATTTATAGCCACTAGGCAACCCGACCTGATTTGTCCGAAATGACCCTCGGTCACTAAGGAACTGACACGTGTTCCAACGGTTAGATTTCAAACACACACGGCAACTTTACTTGGGCTACAAGCAAAGCTGACTTATCCAACTCTGGACAAGATTTTCTCTCATAGTCTTCGCTCGAAGACATAGGATTTTGGTTAAGCATCACTTCAGTCATTCTGACTGGTTCTCTTGAACCCCACTTAACAGTACGGTGGTTCCTATGACTCAACAAAGAAGAAAAAGAACGACGAAACAACTAAGTCTTCGCGCTCCATAGTCTTCATGCGATGTCTTCTCTTGTCATAGACTTCAATGTGAATGTCTTCACATACCACCTTTGACTTCAATGTCTTCATACATTTTAGGGGTCATCTCTGGTAGGAAAACCGAATCAATGAGGGACTTCTACCTGTGTTATCCTGCAATTCTTACAAACACATTAGTCCCTAAACTAGGTTTGTCGTCAATACTCCAAAACCAACTAGGGGTGGCACTAGATGCACTTACAATCTCCCCCTTTTTGGTGATTGATGACAAACTAGTTGAAGTTTTCAACGGGGAATAAAATATGTGAAATTGTAAAGGATAGGGGATTGTCTTCATAAGTGGCAAAGGCTCCCCCTGAAGATGTGCATATAAGTAATTTGCCTTTGGTATGCAAATGCACATGGCAGGTTGTACTTGTGGAGATCCTCTTCAACTTATGATGACAATTCATCATGCATGAAAAGTATGTGAAGATAATGACATGCATAATGAAAAATGGACGTCTGTAGAATGACCTAAGTGCGGAAGTTATCATCGCACATGCGGAATTTATCATCGCATCACAGAATAGCAAATAAGTAGCAGACGACCATCTAGTTTAAGTGTTACAACTCAAAGAACCAAATGTATCAGAAAGCGAGAGTTGTAAACACTAGGCAAAATATGAAACCACCGCCCATATGGACCCGCTTGAAGACTATCAAACTCATATGATTCTCCCCCTTTTGTCAGTAAGGACCAAAAAGGTTTGAAGACATAGAGCACCTACTCGTTCCCTTGAGGAGTTGGTGAAGCAGCAGGGTCGCCGGTGTTGGTTGGCAGTGTAGACGAACTTGGTGCAGTGTTGATTCGCGTTGAAGGTGGAGGAGGTGAAGTTGCATCATCTTGGTCATCGATGACTTTGGCATTTACGGTCGTAGCTGAGGACGAGTATTCAGAGTCTTCAAGTGAGGGAGTCCGACGCAAGTGAGCATTTCTAGGAGGAGTTGAGTCAAACTTGAAGCGTTCGGTGAAGCCATCGTCGTGCAGATCAGCTTCAGCACTCAGTAGGTTCAAACTCTTCCACGACCTCCGACAGGTTTCATGAGTGACAAAGGCATTCTTGGTGGCAAGATTGCGAATGCGGTTGACATCCACCAAGAGGCTTTGCATCTGACGCTTAAGCCAGTCGTGATGTTTGTCCTGTTTGTGATGCAGCGCGACGAGAAGCTCTCGGTCATTGAGGACACGAGATCGTCTTTGAGGCCTTTGTGCAATGGTGCTACCAGTGACATCAGTTTGAGCATGAGGGACACATGTGTTTCCAGCCAGAGGATAAACACGAGAAACGGCTGGAATCCCTTCAATGGGCTGGGTGAAGCTTTGGTGATCAGCATTGTGAAGATAAATGGGATCCTTAGCAGGCTCTGGGTAAATGGCTTCAACTGACAGATCAACCTCGGGCAAGAATATAAGATGATTGCGCGTAGACGGCTGATAGTTGAAAGCTGAGTGACGCTTTATCAGACGCATGACCCATGGAGCATAGAATTTCAACCCAAAGATGTCAGAGCCGGACGCAGCCAACTGCCTGATGAAGAAGTCTTGAGCATTGAAGCTGATGCCATTGAAGATATAGAAAACCAAAGTCTTCATTACTCCTTCAAGCTTCGCTACAGATGAGTGTCCTTTGACAGGCCATAGAGTCTTCCTGATGATGTGGTAAATGGTGCGAGGCAGGTACTCTAGGTCTTAAACAAAGAACTCAGATGGGTATTCAGTGTCATGAGGCAGAGGCTTCATCATGCTCAGCATTTGACTCATGTTGGGTTCTGGCTTCTGAAAGATGCTTTCCAAGGCATTTTGATGTTGCTGCCAACCTGGTTCATAGTATTCACCAGGAGTGGGCAGGCCTGTGAGCTCAATGATATCAAGAGCTTTAGCTTCATGATGGACATTGCCTGTCATCCACTCAAGGACCCAAGTCTTCGGATCCCTGTTGTAGCCTCGAATATGAAGAGTGGCATAGAATTGAAGCAGCAATTCTTCGTTCCAGTGCTCCTTGTTAGTGAAGAACTGCAACAGACCAGTGTCTCGGAAACAGTCCAATGCTTCTTCGAGACAGGGCAGACCAGCTATAGCTTCAGAGTCGAGGCGCATATGTGGAAATATGCGCCCTTGATTGTATAGGACACAAGAATAGTAGCTGCGCTGCTGATAGCTCCAGAACCGATCTGAGGAGATGCGCGGTCTTGTATAGGGGTTCTTGGAGCTGTTGAAGAAGGTATTATGTGCCACGAAGCCATTTGCATTGAAAACCCCAGGTGAAGTGGCAGTGCCTGGGAATCGTGGAAGTCTTGGCTTGGGCTTTTGAACTTGAGGCCTGTGCTCGACGTGGTACTCAAATTGTGGACCAGCAGCAGGCGGAGGAGTCAGAATGGGCCATCGAACCATAACTGGCTGACCACGATCAAATGCCAGCTCCATTATGTGACGTCTTGGAGGGGGAACAGGGGCATTGGCATTGTCTTCATGGGCTTCAGGGGTCACATGTGCTTCAGGTACTTGGACCTCATGTGCTGCAACATTGACTTCAGGTGTTGCAGCATTGACTTCTAGTGCCTCATTGGCTTCTGGCGCCTCATTGGCTTCCGGCGCCGTATTGGCGTCAACCATGACAACGTCATTGGCGTCAGCAGTGATGTTGGTGGCTACTTCAGGGTTGTTAACCTCCACTTCAGAAGCTGGAGGGTCGGTCACGTTCTCCTCGAAAACAACATCTTGGTGAGACGGGGGTGTAGCAACTCTTGAAACTCTTGGGGCTTCTTCTTCATCTTCTTCTTCATCGGCTGATGCAGCCGGAACATCTTCAGCCATTTTGGCTTCGGATTCAGACATGTGCATTGTGGGAGTGACTTGGGGCCTTGGTCCTTTGCGAAGCCTGCGTAATGCGGGCGACGCTTGTGGAGATGGAGCATGCGGGGCCTCAAAGTCATCATCATTTTGCACTGTTGGGGTAGCTTGCGGTTGGGGAGAGCTTGGAGTGTCTTGTCTCTGTGGGTGATCAGCCCACGATGCATCCTGAGCAGTTGGCATCAGAGGACGACCAATGCTGATGAGTTTGCTGTGCGTGAGCACAGGCGATGATACCAATTGGTGCTCGATCTGAGGAAGGACTTCATCATCTTCAACATTGTCATGGTGACCAATGTCTTTAGCAGCAGTGGGGTCAACTGCTGGAATGTCTTCAGTTTCAGGAGTCTTTGTGGAAGCAGGCTCATGAACTATCATCCGTCGTTCTTGATGCGAAGAGGCAGGACGAGCAACCGAGATGGGCTCGACAACAAGGGGCTCTGTGAGAGCAGCCCGATCTTTCTTGGTTTTGCGCTTCTTCTTGGAGGGAGCGGCATCAGAAGCTTCCGGATTTTTCCTCTTTCTGGCTTCAGCCTCGGCAGCCCTTGTCTTCTTTAGTTCTGAAGAAACTGTGGGGACCTTAGGCTTTGAACTTGTCATACTGGCAGGGAAGACAATGGGATGTACTTCCTGCCTTGTTGCTTCGGGTTCGGCCACAACTGGCTTCTTCTTTTTTGGCTTGGCCGCCATTCTGGGGTCGATGCCAGGACGCCCAAGAGCCTTGCGCTTCTCAGTTTCATTGTAGGCTTGCACGCACTTGTCAGCCAGACTCTTCATGCGCTCACGAGACCCTTTAGCTTCTTCACGTTTCTTGAGAAAGGCTTCCTTGAGCTCGTGTAGCATAATATTGAAGTTTTTCACATCTTGCACGCTGAGCTTGGCCATGTGCTTCTTGAACTAAGCTTTCTCATAGTCGATCTTTTGCTTCAGTTCAAGGATGCGCTGAGCTAGAGCTAGCTTAGAAGCAATGGCGCCAGTGAAAGCGACGCTGAGGCCAATTGGAAGTTGCAAATCATCAAAGATGAGATTGGGGGTTTCAAACCACTCATCAATGAAGTTGTGGAGGATTGCTACGTCAAAGAGAGGCAAATCATTGAAGATTTCTGCTTCTTCTTTGCTCTTAATCAGTTGCTCAAGAGCGTCATCTGCAAGATCTTCATCGCTGGACAGATCAATGGCGTCATTGCGCAGAATAGCAGCAGCAGTCAGTTCTTGGCTGGTGGGTTGCAAGGGCATCTTCACTCTCGAGGGCTTGGAGATGCGTGACAAATCTTCAGACTGCACACTATGTTCAGGAGGTGCAGTGGCCAGAGGCTTCGCCTGTAAGACCTTTGGTGCAGTAGCAGGCTTTGAAGCTTTAGGCTTCTTCAGTTTCTTTGGCTTTGGCGGTGCAGGTGCTTCATCAGATTCAGCGTCATCTGCAGGCTCATCCACGGCTGTCCCTTGAACCATGATATGAGTGATGAGACCTTCCAGATTGTAGAAGGGCCCAACAAGATTGGGTCCAGCTTCGCGTGTGCCATCAGCACAAGGAGCAGAGGGGCCTGGATTGAAGTCTAAGCCTCGTGACTTCTTGTTCTCTTTGGCCGAGTTCCTGGCAAACTGAAGGTTGTGCTTGAACAGATTATCATCGCGGCACCACAGTAATGAAGATGGGTCTGCATCCGCAGGATGCGGTCCACGGATCATGCAAGGATAGAAGCCTTATTTAATGGCTTCAGCTCTGGACTTGGGTTGAAGATTTCTGTATAGAATGTCTCCCCATGGTCGTTTGATGGCATTCTTCTTAGCATACTCCTAGGTCACGAACCTGTACTTGAACCACTGTTCTGCCCAATATCTCCGAATCCATTGGATTCGAGTTTTTCGCTGATTGTAGTCCTCCTCTGGATCTATCTTGTATAGCTCATAGAGGTCAGGAGGCAAATCTCTTGAGGTGTTGCCATGATGCTGTCTGCCTCTTGTAGGTTTCTCTGGTGACATGAAGCTTAAACTAAAGGGCTTCAACACGTTTAAAGGCTTCAAAGGCTTCCGCTTTCTGGTCAAACAGGAACTGGCTTCGGGAGAGTTAATGTGATGCTGTAAGAATTCTGCAAACGAATGCAGACTATGAGAACCAAGGGATTCTCCCACGGACATGTACCTGTGACAGCATTAAGGTGCGAGGGAAGGGGAAGAGGTCATATGCATTCTCAGAAGATTTTGAAGATAAATCAGTTTAGAAGACATTGACCTCATAGTGCGAAGACATTCACTCATAGATAGAGAGTTGGTTCCAGATTTGTATGAATCCATGAATAAGTACAAGTGAGGAATCTAACTACTTTGTGAAGCATAAGTGAACATACTAGGCATATTATGAGATGCAGTATGAAATAGATCCAACTTGTGTGAACAGAAACTGCTTGTGGTAGAAAAGGATGAATCTATCGGATCAAAGAGACTGTAAAAAGGAGGTTTTATTTACCACACGAGGAACTGCTAGACGGAGTGGGAGAAGAGGCCGAGTAGTTCGATCTTCCGTGCCCTAACTTGGCGACGGAGGACACCTACGGCGACGATGGAGAAGACGATGTCCGCGGCCGACGTGAAGACGGCGTCGGTGAGGTCGCGACAGCTAAGTGCTTCGTCGTCGGTGTCGTCGAGGGCTAGCGGTGGCGCTAGGGTTTTTGCGAGAGTGTAATAAAGGATAATGTCTATGGTGAGGCGTGTATTTATAGGGATAGGTACGGCACAGAGTTATTACACAAGTGCCCCTGGCGATTCACATCTGAGGGACACGTGGCTATCATGCAACACATCGGAGGTTGTTCCACGTTCCCACGCACGCCTGGATTGTCGGGTGGTCGTTCCCACTTCTCCGGGTTTCAGATGAAAGGATTTAGCATTGAAAACAGATTAATGTTTGTCTCTGTGTCTTCTGCTGACATTGAGGCAGAGAAGACATTTGATAGTGTCAATAGAATGCATATGATTTGGATAGATAGACTTAGGAAAGAAGCATAGAGGGGTTAGGGTCCGATCACATTCACTTAGTTCAAAAGATTCATCAAGAAGCCATAGCTATAAGTGAATGCTTTAGAGGACAGAAACCAAACCAAATCAGTATGTACCAGAAGACAATCATATCAACATAGTGAAGATAATCAATAAGACAAGTTGACAATGAAGACAAACCAAATGTGAAGACATAGCAAATGTAACGCCATGGGTAAAACACTTCAAACAGAAGAATTTGGTGGTGGCGTTACCCACCGTATAGGAAGTATTAGACCCAGACACGGCGCACAATTATCGTGGCGCTCCAAAGTCAAATTCCACGTTAATGTATTCACACTCAGAATGTAAGTCTTCATTTATTGAAGATATACTTTACTTCGTGTGTTGCACATCTAAGTCATCAACATGCATAAGTGTTAGGATGTGTGCCTGATCACAGGACATTTGAGGATTCCAAGATATTTAGCTCACAACGTAACTTGCAAAACCTCTTCTCATCCAAGGGCTTGGTGAAGATATCTGCCAATTGCTCTTCAGTGTTGACGTGTATGATATCAATATCTTCCTTCACAACACGATCTCTGAGAAAGTGATGACAAATTTCAATGTGCTTTGTCTTCGAGTGCTGAACTGGGTTGTTGGCAATCTTGATGGCGCTTTCGTTATCGCAGTAGAGTGGCACTTGTTTCAGATGAATGCCATAGTCTTTGAGTGTTTGCTTCATCCTTAGAAGCTGAGCGCAGCAAGATCCAGCGGCAATATATTCAGATTCAGCAGTGGAGAGAGATACACAATTCTGCTTCTTTAAAGACCAACATACAAGTGATCGTCCCAGAAAATGACATGTGCCTGATGTAGATTTGCGATCCACCTTGTCACCAGCATAATCAGCATCTGAGAATCCAACTAGATCAAACTCCGAGCCCTTTGGATACCATAATCCTAGTGTTGGGGTGTGAGCCAAATGTCTGAGAATTCGCTTCACAGCTAAGTGATACGATTCCTTTGGTGCCGCTTGGAACCGGGCACACATGCAAACACTAAGCATGATATCTGGCCTAGATGCACATAAATAAAGCAAGGAGCCAATCATGGAGCGATATACCTTTTGATCGAACTCTTTACCATTGTCGTCGGGACCTAGATGATGTTTGGTTGGCATTGGCGTCGTGTAGCCTTTGCAATCTTGCATTCCAAATTTCTTCAGGCAATCTTTGAGGTATTTCTCTTGAGATATAAAGATGTCGTTGCGTTGCTGACGTATTTGAAGACCAAGGAAGAACTTCAGCTCTCCCATCATGGACATCTAATATTGCTCTTGCATCATATATCTAAACTCATCAGTGTATTTCTGATTGGTGCAGCCGAAGATAATGTCATCCACGTATATTTGGCACACAAACAGTTCACCATCATATGTCTTCGTGAAGAGAGTGGGGTCGAGGGAACCAGGTTTGAAGCCTTTGCTCTTCAGGAAGTCTTTGAGTGTGTCATACCAAGCCCTAGGGGCTTGTTTGAGGCCATACAATGCCTTGTTGAGCTTGTACACCATGTCAGGATGTTTTGGATCTTCAAAGCCAGGCGATTGTGCAACATACACTTCTTCGTCAATCTTGCCATTGAGAAAAGCACTTTTCACATCCATTTGATGCAGAAGAATGTTATGATGATTTGCATAGGCCAGCAGTATGAGTATGGCTTCAAGTCTAGCCACAGGAGCAAATGTTTCATCGAAGTCAATCCCTTCAACTTGAGTGTATCCTTGAGCAACGAGACGCGCTTTGTTTCTGATAACTTGACCATGCTCATCTTGCTTGTTGTGATATATCCATTTGGTGCCTATTATATTGTGCTTGCGAGGATCAGGACGCTTAACCAGTTCCCATACATTATTCAGCTCAAATTGCTGAAGCTCTTCTTGCATAGCTTGAATCCATTCAGACTCCATGAAGGCTTCATCAACTTTCTTGGGTTCAGATATTGATACGAACGCGAAGTGCCCACAGATATTAGCTAGCTGTGTTGCCCTTGAACGAGTGAGTGGACCTGGTGCATTGATGCTATCAATTATTCTCTCAATCTGTACTTCATTTGCAACACGAGGATGTACAGGACGAAGATTTTGCTTTTGCTGATCATTGTCATCGTTAGAAGGATTGTCTTCAGGCTAAGCATTGTCTTCAGGTTGATCAGGTGTGGAGATGATAAGTTCCTCTTCAGGCTGAGCTCCCGATGGTATGATTTCTCCAATTCCCATAAGTTTGATTGATTCACTGGATGGAACTTCATCTAGCACATTTGGCAGGTGCTCTCTTTGCGAGCCGTTAGTCTCATCGAACCGCACATCCACAGTTTCAACCACTTTATAGTGAAAGAGGTTGAAGACTCTGTAGGAGTGCGAATCCTTTCCATATCCAAGCATAAAACCTTCATGTGCTTTTGGTGCAAATTTTGAATTGTGATGTGGAACCTTGATCCAGCACCTGGCACCAAATACTCTGAAGTAACTAACATTTGGCTTCTTGCCAGTAAGGAGCTCATAGGATGTCTTGTTCATAAGCTTGTGAAGATAAACACGATTGATGATATGACATGCAGTATCAATGGCTTCAGGCCAGAATTTTTTTGGAGTCTTGTATTCATCAAGCATCGTCCGAGCCATCTCAATAAGTGTTCTGTTCTTGCGTTCGACGATGCCATTCTGCTATGGCGCGTACGGAGCTAAGAATTCATGTGTGATGCCCAAGGTATCAAGATATGTATCTAGCCAGTGTTCTTGAATTCAGTGCCATTGTCACTTCTGATGTGCTTTATCTTGACGCCATAGTTGTTCATGGCTCGATTGGCGAAGCGTCTGAAGACATCCTGCACTTCAGTCTTGTAGAGGATTATATGCACCCAAGTATATCTTGAATAATCATCAACAATGACAAAGCCATAGAGACAAGCAGTAGTAGTAAGAGTTGAGTAATGAGTGGGACCAAAAAGGTCCATGTGGAGCAGTTCGAAGGGTTGAGTCGTTGTCATGATTGTCTTCGAGGGATGCTTGGCCCTCGTCATCTTTCCTGCTTCACAGGCACCGCATAAGTGATCCTTCTTGAACTTGACGCCCTCGATGCCTATGCCATGCTTCTTTCTTGCAAGAGTGTGCAAGTTCCTCATGCCAGCATGCCCTAGCCTCCGATGCCAGAGCCAGCATTCTGAAGCTTTTGCTAGAAGACATACGACAAGTTGTGGTCCTGCTGAGAAATCTACTTTACTTGGGCTACAATCAAAGATGACTTATCCAACTCTGGACAAGATTTGCTCTCATAGTCTTCGCTCGAAGTCATAGGATTTTGGTTAAGCATCACTTCAGTCATTCTGACTGGTTCTCTTGAACCCCACTTAACAGTACGGTGGTTCCTATGACTCAACAAAGAAGAAAAAGAACGACGAAACAACTAAGTCTTCGCGCTCCATAGTCTTCATGCGATGTCTTCTCTTGTCATAGACTTCAATGTGAATGTCTTCACATACCACCTTTGACTTCAATGTCTTCATACATTTTTAGGGGTCATCTCTGGTAGGAAAACCGAATCAATGAGGGACTTCTACCTGTGTTATCCTGCAATTCTCACAAACACATTAGACCTCAACTAGGTTTGTCGTCAATACTCCAAAACCAACTAGGGGTGGCACTAGATGCACTTACAACACGCCCCCACCCTTGTGGCCAGGGTGTGGGCCCCCTTTGGTTGATTCTTTCGCCAATATTTTTTATTAATTCCAAAAATCATCTTTGTGAATTTTTAGGTCATTCCGAGAACTTTTATTTCTGCACAAAAATAACACCATGGCAATTCTGCTGAAAACAACGTCAGTCCAGGTTAGTTCCATTCAAATCATGCAAATTAGAGTCCAAAATAAGGGCAAAAGAGTTTGGAGAAGTAGATACGATGGAGACATATCAACTCCCCCAAGATTAACCCATTGCTTGTCCTCAAGCAATTCAGTTGACAAACTGAAAGTGATAAAGAAAAACTTTTACAAACGTTGTTTGATCTTGTTGTTGCAAATATGTAAAGCCAACATTCAAGTTTTCAGCAAAGATTATGAACTAACCATATCCACAATAACATTTAGGTCTCACATTTACTCATATAAATGGCATAATCAACTAGCGAGCAATAATAATAAATCTCGGATGATAACACTTTCTCAAAATAATCGTGATATGGTATAACAAGATGGTATCTTGCTAGCCCTTTCTGAGACCGCAAAACATAAATGCAGAGCACCCCTGAAGACCAAGGACTGACTAGACATTGTAATTCATGGTAAAAGAGATCCAGTCACAGTCATACTCAATTTAAATTAATAACAATGCATACAAATGATAGTGGTGCTCTCTAACTGTACTTTTTGTAAGAGGATGATCACTCAGCAATAAAAGTTAATAGATAGGCCCTTCGCAGAGGGAAGAAGGGATTTGTAGAGGCACTAGAGCTCGAGTTTTTGAAATAGAGAGGAATAATATTTTGAGCGGTATGCTTTCATTGTCAACATAACAACCAAGAGATCTCGGTATCTTCCATGCTACATACATTATAGGCGGTTCCCAAGCAGAATGGCAAAGTTTATACTCCCCTCCACCAACAAGCACATTCCACGACTGGTCCAAAACAATGGGTACCGTCCAAGTAACAATAGTCATGGGGGAGTTTTGTTTGCAATTATTTTGATTTGATTTGAGCATGGGACTGGGCATCCCGGTTACCAGCCATTTTCTCGTGAATGATGAGCGGAGTCCACTCATCGTGAGAATAACCCACCTAGCATGGAAGATGTTGATAGCCCTAGTTGCTACATGAGTGATTTGAGCATACAAAATAGATTATTATTTGAAGGTTTAGAGTTTGGCACATGCAAATTTACTTGGAACGGCAGGTAAATACCGTATATAGGTAGGTATGGTGGACTCATATGGAACAACTTTGGGGTTTATGGAAGTGGATGCACAAGCAGTATGCCTACTTAGTACAAGTGAAGGCTAGAAAAAGATTGGGAAGCGACCAACTAGAGAGCGACAACAATCATTAACATGCATTGAGATTAACCAACATTAAGTGCAAGCATGAGTAGAATATAAATCACCATGAACATAAATATCGTAGAGGCTATGTTGATTTTGTTTCAACTACATGTGTGAACATGTGCCAAGTCAAGCCACTCGAATCATTCAAAGGAGGATACCATCCTATCATATCACATCACAACCATTTTAATAGCATGTTGGTACGCAAGGTAAACCATTATAGACTCCTAGCTAGTTAAGCATGGCATGAGCAACTACAATCTCTACTTGTTATGCAAACATGTTTCATTCATAATAGGCTGAATCATTTCATCATTACAAAAACAAGATAGGTCGAGTTCATATCAGCTTTTCCTCATCTTAATCATTTCATCATATATCATCATTATTGCCTTTCACTTGCACGACCAAACAGTGTGGATAATAATAATAGTGCACGTGCATTGGACTAAGCTGGAATCAGCAAACATTTATTCCAAGGACAAGACAGGTAACATGGGCTCTTTGTTAGATCAACAATAATGCATATGAGAGTGCTACTTCTTGACCTTGCGTTGGTTTTTCCCTTGAAGTGGAAAGGGTGATGCAGCAAAGTAGAGTAATTATTTCCCTCAGTTTTGAGAACTAAGGTATCAATCAAGTAGGAGACAACGCACAAGTCACCGAATACCTGCACAAACAAACACCAACTTGCACCCAGCGCGATAAAGGGGTTGTCAATCCCTTCACGGTTATTTGCAAAGTGAGATCTGACAGAGATGGATAAACGGTAAAGTAATATTTTTGGTATTTCTGGTTTATGGAACGGAAAGTAAAAGATTGCAAAGGAAGTAAATAGGAAACTAAAATTGTAGATCGGAAACTTATATGATGGAAACTATACCCGAGGGCCATAGGTTTCACTAGAGGCTCCTCTCAAGATAGAAATTATTACGGTGGGTGAACAAATTACTACCAAGCAATTGATAGAAAAGCGCAAAGTTATGATGATATCTAAGGCAACGATCATGAATATAGGCATCACGTCTGTATCAAGTAGACCGACTCCTTCCTGCATCTAGAGTATTAAGTTCATGAAGAACAGAGTAACGCATTAAGTAAGATGACATGATGTAGAGGAATAAACTCAAGCAATATGATGTAAACCCCATCTTTTTATCCTTGATGGCAACAATAAAATACGTGTCGGTTCCCCTTCTGTCACTGGGATCAAGCACCGCAAGATTGAACCCAAAGCTAAGCACTTCTCCCATTGCAAGAAAAACCAATATAGTTGGCTAAACCAAATCGATAGTTCGAAGATACTTGCAAAGATATCAAATCATGCATATAAGAATTCAGAGGAGATTCAAATAATATTCATAGATGAGCTGATCATAAATCCACAATTCATCGGATCTCGGCAAACACACCGCAAAAAGAGTATTACATCGAATAGATATCCAAGAACATCGAGGAGAACATGGTATTGAGAATCAAAGGGAGAAGAAGCCATCTAGCTACTAGCTATGGACCCTTAGGTCTGTGGTAAACTACTCACGCTTCATCGGAAGGGAAATGGTGTTGATGTAGAAGCCCTTCATGATCGAACCCCCCTCCGGCAGGACACCGGAGAAGGCCCCTAGATGGGATCTCACGGGTACAGAAGGTTGCGGTGGTGGAAAAGTGTTTTTGTGGCTCTCCTGGTTGGTTTTGGAATATTTAAGAATATATAGGCAGAATAAATAGGTCTGTGGAGTCACGAGGGGCCCACAAGGGTGGGGGCCGCGCCCTCCATCCTTTTGGCCGCCTCGTGGCTTTCCTGACGTGTACTCTAAGTCCTCTGGATGTCTTCTGGTCCAAGAAAAATCATCGCGAAAGTTTCATTCCGTTTGGACTCCGTTTGATATTCCTTTTCTGCGATACTCTAAAACAAGGAAAAAACAGGAACTGGGACTGGGCTCTAGGTTAATAGGTTAGTCCCAAAAATAATATAAAGTAGCATAATAATGCATATAAAACATCCAAAACAGATAATATAATAGCATGGACCAATAAAAAATTATAGATACGTTGGAGACATATCAAGCATCCCCAAGCTTAATTCCTGCTTGTCCTCAAGTAGGTAAATGATAAAAACAGAATTTTTGATGTGGAATGCTACCTAACATATTTACCTATGTAATTTTCTCTATTGTGGCATGAATGTTCAGATCCGTATGATTCAAAAAAAAGTTTAATATGGACATAAAAACAATAATACTTCAAGCATACTAACAAGATAATTATGTCTTCTCAAAATAGCATGGCCAAAGACAGCTTATCCCTACAATATCATATACTCTAGCTATGCTCCATCTTCATCACACAAAATATTCAAATCATGCACAACCCCGATGAGAAGCCAAGCAATTGTTTCATACTTTTGATGTTCTCTAACCTTTTCAACTTTCACGCAAAACATGATCGTGAGCCATGGACATAGCACTGTAGGTGGAATAGAAGGTGGTTGTGGAGAAGACAAAAAGAGGGAGATAGTCTCACATCAACTAGGCATATTAACGGGTTATGGAGATGCCCATCAATAGATATCAATGTGAATGAGTAGGGATTGCCATGCAACGGATGCACTAGAGCTATACGTTTATGAAAGCTCAAAAAGAAAACTAAGTGGGCATGCGTCCAACTTGCTTGCTCATGAAGACCTAGGGCAATTTGAGGAAGCCCATCGTTGGAATATACAAGCCAAGTTATATAATGAAAATTCCCACTAGTATATGAAAGTGACAACATAGGAGACTCTCTACCATGAAGATCATGGTGCTACTTTGAAGCACAAGTATGGAAAAGGATAGTCACATTGCCCCTTCTCTCTTTTTCTCTCTTTTTTCTCTCTTTCCCCTTTTTTCTCTTTCCCCTTTTTTCTTTTTTTATTTTTCTCCCTTTTCTTTCTTTCTTTTATTTCCTCACCTGGGACAATCACTGGTACAACGACGTGCTATACAAACGGTTTTTAACCCCTTCCCGCGACGGCGTTTTGAACCGTCGCCAAGTGAGTGTGGGCGATAGGGGGGGTCCTTCCCACACGACCCAGAAACCGTCGGGGATAGGCCCTCCTGGCACACAGGTTGGGCAAAATGAGCTCGTGTGCGATCTGGCGGGGCATCGAAACCCAGTTGTTTCCGTTCATATGTACATCCCACATGGTGAATCCCTGAAAATCATTTCCGTTCGTATGTATTTCACACACAGTTTTTTGTGTGGAAATGTTTGTGCAAGGTGGCCTAATGCAAACAGTTCTCTGCTGGAAGCCGTGTGTGATTGTTAGTTGATCGAACATGCCTACTTTCTAGAAACCGTGCGGCTTGTTTGAGTTCATCGCCCACGGTGCTGTCTGAGTAACCGCCTGCAATAGAAAACACCAATAAGCAGGGTAATTAACCTATTATTGATAGTCCATGTACGATATTTCTTATAAAACACACCAGATATTTCATATCCGTATAAGTGCAACCAGGATTTCATAATCGAATTACATTAGATAGCTTCGGCACTCAGTTACGCCATTACACAACAGCACCAAGTTTCACATGTAACATCAAAAACCTTTGGAAAATAGCATCATACACGATAAATAGACAGATGAATCAAATCTGGGAAACTGCAAAAGCGGAAGGCAAATATTGAGCCTTTAGTGATGTTGAATGTCCTTGCAACTTTAGGCCAGTGGATATGGATAATTTCCCGCCCAACCTTCGTCCTGTTCAAAAAGACTTCAGTATTGTACCGTGGGTGCTGAATGAATACCTTCCTCGCCTCTTCACCATGCAGGTGGTATGAGAGGTAATCATCGGTGAACCACTTTGAAAAGTACTAAAAACAAAGATATGCATAAATCGCTGTTATAAATTTTGAAATGGCGCAAGGGGTAAAAACAAGATAAAAGAGTTAGTACCATCCTATAGTTGACTGATGTCTTCTTCATTGTGCAAACAAAGATCTTGCTGTTATTCATCGCAAGTTTCTTCATCCTAACAATATTTTTGAGTTTCTTGGACATCTCATTTCCCCATATGCAAAATGGGTTGAACAGTGGGTCTAAGCCTCTGACAGAAGGACCTACATGTGCAAGACCAAATTGTAAGAAACCTAAATATTAGAATGATTCCTGCAACTGCACAATAATGTGCTATTAGCCAAAGGATCATGCTTGAACAAACCTCGATGGTAAACCGCAGTGTCTCCCATTGTTTCCCTAAAACACACATAAGGAAGATCTTGATCAGGTTAACTGAGAGTTGCCATACTATCAGTAGAATATGTATTGAGTAAATCCAAATTCGATTTAGTTCACATGCATAACAATACAAAATTGTACCCACATCAAATGAAAATCAAATTGTAGAACTGAACCAAACAGTTAAATGGACAAAAGACCAAATGAACTAAAATAGTTAACTGAGCACGCCATTGCAGAATAGAAACATGTACTAGAAGATAAGACGGTTAACAAAACAAAGAATGCTTGAGAACAATACTACAAAATGTAGCAATTGTTGGACCAAACTATTAACTGAACATTAGATTTCATAGGACCAAAGTGTTAAATAAACATTACATTTTAGAGGACCAAACTATTAACTGAACATCAGATTTCATATTAACATAACAAAGGACAAATCACTAGAAGGCACTCGCGGTGGCCTCGAGAAAACAGCACGAACTGTATTTTAATGTAGACAACCGCGTGGCGGTGTCGACGGTGGCCTCGAAGACGAGGTGCTCCTCCAAGATATGGCGGTCAGCACGCATGGCAGCCATAGCGACCTCGTGCGCGGGTGCGACCGCATGCTACTGAGCTCCAAGTTATACTGCGTGCAAAATGGCTATGGGTGGCGCTTAATTGGAGGAGTGGGATAGTGATTTCGCCGGAAGGTGTCGCGCCGTCGGTCGGGGCATATGGGACAGGAAAGGAGGAGGATGGTGTGGGTGGGGTGTGGATTACCTGACCATATCGACGAGGCCGCAAAGCAAGAAGAAGGGTCGGTGGCGAGGAGGCCGCGCAGCAAGAAGAAGGGTCGCCGGCGAGGAGGCGGCGCTGCAATAAGAAGGGTCGCCGGCGAGCAGGCGACACTGCAAGAAGAATGGTAGCCGGTGAGGAGGCGACGCTGCAAGAAGAAGGGTCATCGGCGAGGACGCTGAGCTGCCAGTAAGAAGCAGTGAAGATTTGAACTTGGAAAGCAAGGAGGAACAGTGGAAATGTGGATTTTGGTGGGAGGGAGGGGTGGAGAGATAGATATTTCCATGGTGGCAAAAAAAATTTGCTCGGTGCCGCGAGTGGCGCGCAAGTGTGGTTCAAGTGGGGGTGGTGGACTGTAGACGAAGAAGCTTCCTGCGTAAGCCAGACAAGACGGTGTGCCAAGATATTTTATATCGCATCCCACACGATTCTTTCTAGTAAACTGTTTGTGGTATACTTGTTTTCTTCATTATGTTTTGAAAGACAAATGGTGTTACGGAGGGAAAGGATGGTGTTTGAATATCTAGAACATTTACAGTGAACATGCAACTACTCCCTCCATCTCAGTTTGCAAGGCTTGCACATGTATCTAGGTCGTCAATTTAACTTATATAAAATAAATAGTTTAACATAAAAATTATATCATTAGAAAATAGAATATCTAAAGTTTCCAATGATATATTTTTTGTAAGGTATGCCTCTTATTAAGTTGGTGAGATTAACGACCTAGGTACATGTGCAAGACTTATAAACTGAGATGGAGGGAGTACATGAGTGCCGTGTTTAAATTTGGAATTATTCCACGTTCATTTGACATTTTTATGCATTAATTGAGTTTCTTGGCATTTAATGTGTATAATTCAAATTTGAACTACAAGCACATGCTCGAGTGCACCAAAGTTTGTTGAAAAATCACATGTGTGTCTTTGGGTGAATTTATAGGTCCCATGCAAGAAATGGGAATGAAATTCAAACATCTGGGCGTCGTGGCTCGGCTGGGAACATTGAGAAACTTGGTTTTTAAATTCCTGGGAATTCAAAACTCACCTGAAAATCATGAAACTTGGCATGGTGTCATTTCATGGCACCAACATGCTATGGTGAAAAATTGGCCGCATTTGGACAAGTTTTTGGTATAAGCTTCTTGCAAACCAGAGCTTCTCTCGAGAAGACTCGTGGTTTCCGAGGGGGGCGTGTCACCTTTGTGTTCGAAACGATATACGCTGCCTCCCCCCTTGTTCTTTTTATAGAGGCAACATAGAACTATATGAGTGTCGTGTTAAAATTTGGAATTATTCCGTGTTCGTTTGAACTTTCTTAAACATTAATTGAATTTCTGGTCATTTAATGTGCATAATTCAAATTTGAACTACAAGCACATGCTCCAGTGCACCAAAGTTGGTTGAAAACTCACATGTGTGTCCTTGGGTGAATTTCTAGGTCCCATGCAAGAAATGAGAATGAAATTTAAACATCTGGGCATCGTGGCTCGGCCGGAAAGATTGAGAAACTTGGTTTTTTTAATTCATGTAAATCCAAAACACGCTTGAAAATCATGAAACTTGGCATGATGTCATGACATGGAACCAACATGTTGCGGTAATTTTTTTGGCTGAATTGGGACAAGCTTTGGTATAAGCTTCTTGCAAACCGGAGCTTCTCTCAAGAAAGCTTGTGGTTCCAAGAGGGAATGTGTCACCTCCATGTGCGAAACGACATATGTACACTGCCTTCTCCCAGCTTAATTTTTTTACACAGGAAGATTAGACCAAATAGAATTATTGTGCTAAATTTTGGAATTATTCTAGGTTCGTTTGGATTTTTTGTACATTAATTGAATTTCTGGGCATCTAATATACATAATTAAAATTTGAACTACAAGCACATGCTCCAGTGCACCAAAGTTGGTTGAAAAATCACATGTGTGTCCTTGGGTGAATTTCTAGGTCCCATGCAAGAAATGGGAATGAAATTCAAACATTCGGGCATCGTGGCACGGCTGGAAGGATTGAGAAACTTGGTTTTTTAATTCATGTAAATCCAAAACATGCCTGAAAATCATGAAACTTGGTATGGTGTCATGACATGGCACCGACATGCTGCGGTAATTTTTTTGGCCGAATTGGGACAAGCTTTGGTATAAGCTTGTTGCAAACCGGAGCTTCTCTCAAGACGGCTCATGGTTCCGAGAGGGAACGTGTCACCTCTGTTGTGGATTTGTCACGACAGATGTCCTAGTGTGAGGACTTAATCGTGAGGCCAGTGCATCTATGTGGTAGCTTGAGAGGGGTTGATCGGGACGAGAGACGTAACACAAGACAAGGATTTAGACAGCTTCGGGCCCCAGGAAACATCATCCGGTAATAGCCCTACATGCTGTTTGTGGCTAGGTCTCATTATGATCATGAGGGAGTCGCCGGTAAACCGGATCTTTGTGTCTAGCCCTAGAGATTGTTTCTTCTTGCTTGTCCCTCTTTGGGGAGCCCTGCCCCTCCTTATATATGTTGAAGGGGCGCGTTACATGTGGAGTCCCATTAGGATTAGGACTAGTCTACCTTCTAATACAAACCGGATACAAGTCCAGGTCTTAACTCCTAGTAATACAAATATTCCTCACGCCTTTCCTCTTAAACCGGCCCACCATAACATGAACCGACCTTCTGGGCCTTGGGCCTTATCATCCGTCTGTCCCGCCCACCGGGTTACCAGTGAATCATAATGTTCAGTCGGGTTGCTTGTAAACTGTCTGGTCAGTGTGGGTCGCCGGTGAATCGCCAAGTCCGGTTGGGTTCTACTTCCAGCCGGGTTACACCGCGGGGTATATCCCCGACATTAGCCCCCAAGTTTAGCTTGGATTTATCCATGGTAAACTTATGCTGCAAAATAAAAACAAGAACAAATTTGACAGGTTGTGCTCCGGGTTAAGAATTCTTATAAACCGGCACCTGATCATCCTTATGTCCTTGTCATTTCCTCCTTCTAGAAAATCCGGGTCAATAGACCAGCTTCGTAATCAATTTGCTTGTAGTATAAATATTGTAAATAAAGAATCCATTTGAGTCGGCCTTCAATGCTCTGAATTGACAAAAATATTGGTCTTCAAATATTCAGGTGATATTCAGCCGGCTTGAAAATGTAGAACTTGCCAAGCTATGATTTCCAAAAATCGGCGGGTTATAAAAACTGATAATTTCGGGTCATAATTGTTGCCAACGCCGGTTCATGATTGTTGTCAACGCCAGTTCATGATTATTGATGATGCCGGGTCATGATTATTGATGATGCCAAGTCAATCTGGTTTATTCAAAACTAAGAATTTGAAGATTTTTCTCCCTTATATCCATATTATCTGTAGCCCCCAAGTCTTGAACAGAACAAAGTGATGGCTTAAGACTTGCTTCAATATAAATACTGCCACTTAAGAAATCCATGTTGTTCATCCCAGTCACTTAGTAAAAACTGAGTACTCCATATTATGTAGCCCCCAAGTGCCGGGTTGTCATGCTTGCAGCAACCTGGGACTTGTAATTGTCTGATGTTCAAAAAACTTCAACCAGTGTAGCCCCCAAGGGCCGGGTCATTATGCAATAATGAGCAGGGACTTTATAAATATAATCATGCTTCATCGAAAATACCATCATATGATGTAACTCCACCATGGGGCTTGAACCCACGTCCACAAGGTTAAGAGCTTTGTGTTTTACCAACTGAGCAGTGGACCCTTGAATATAATAGATTAAGACTTGTGTACCTTGAATCATTGATAGGAGCAATTGGTAGCCCCCAAGGGCCGGCTCATTATGATATGATGAGTCGGGTCTTTGATAAGACTAATAAAAATGACTTTGCATTAGCCCCCAAGTGCCATGGTGCGTGCTGGCAGTGACATGGGACTTGCATATTTGATGTAATCTCAATTTGAATAAATGTAGCCCCCAAGTGCCGGGTTGTAAGCCTGCAGCGACTCGGGACTATTCCTTCCATTGTAGAATGAATCATATCCATTGATAAAATAATAGCCATTGTGCTGAAGCGACATTGAAAACCTCAATCATAATATTGGTTATTGATAACCATAATAAAAATCCAGCCATGTTGGCTATTTGAAGATTTGAATAATATAATCCGGTTTGGAGAACCGGTTCCTGTGATATTGAATCGTACTGGCGGTTTAGGATACTGTGCAGTAAGAGTGATAACCCCAATCTTGATAACTCCTCCCATATTTTGCCGGTTTATAATAAAACCATACCGGGTTGTAATAAACACCGGATTATCCATATAATACTGGCGACTTGTAGTCGAAACCAGGCCGGGTCAATAAGCACCGAATTATAACTGATCATGTACTGACAACTTGTTTAGTTGAAAGCCAAGTCGGGTCAAGGACACCGGTTTATCAGAAGATATTATGAACCTCAACAAAGGCGAAAAAACTTGGCAAATAGAACCCAAAAAGAAACATGCGAGGTGAGGGCTTTTCACGAGCTGCCAGGCTCCAAATCAAGGCTTTCCATGGGCTGCTAGGCCACTGAATTAACCATTTCACAAAGCCTCTTAAGATGGACCTCAATCTTTAACCAATCACGTTTTAACTTTGACAAGTTCAGGGTCTATGAGATTGACTGTCAAACGTTCGCGGGTCGTACCAGGTATACCTGGGCAGAGTGACTTACTTAAAGAAGGCGGGTTAACCCGGGGTTTTAGGTGCGAACACCAGGCTTCCAAGCCGGGCTTGATAGCCTATTATAAGGGTGCAGACTCTTAGTTCGGTGCGAAGCAAAGAGCCCCCAAGTAACTTCCCTGGTGGCCTTACGCCGATCAAGAGGTGTAGCTATGGTTCAAATACAACCAAGCCCCCAAGTGATTTCACTGGTGGCCTTACGCCGATCAAGAGGTGTAGCTATGGTTCAAATACAGCTAAGCCCCCAAGTGATTTCTTTCTAAACTGTGCTCGCCGGGTGCCTATGTTTGAATTGTGCTGTGCAACAAACTCTCTTTGGGCCCTTATGATAATATTGGCTTGATAGCCGGATTACCGAAGTAACCAGAGCTGTGCTCTTATGGTAATATTGATAATATTGGCTTGATAGCCGGATCAAGAGGGTATTCATAGCTATGCTCAATGAGCAGGAAGCCCCCATATGATCAATAATATGATAACCAATAAGGCAGTATGCCCATGTTTGAACCGCGCATCATGCAGCAAGTTCTCTTTGGCAATCTTTAATTTTTTGCAAGAGATAACTTCTTCTTGAACTGGATGTTAAACTAGATATTGAGAGCTTCAAAGCTTTGTGGGAGACATCTTTCCCTTCAACCAGATTTTAAACCGGAATCTTCATTTTCAGCCGGAAATTTTCTGACGGCCTTTAAACTCGAACTTGAGAAATTAATTCTTTTTGAACCGGAAATTCTTAAACCGGATTTGAGAGCTTTAGAGCTTTGTGGGAGACAGATTTCCCTTGAACCAGATTGTAAACCGGATATTTGAGAGCTTCAGTGAGACTAACTTCCCTTGAACCGGATTCTAAACCGGATATTTGAGAGCTTCACAACGCTTTATGCGAGAGATGTCTCTTGAACCGGAATCCTTCTTTTTAAGCCGGAATATTTCTGACGGCCTCTAAATTTTCATCAATATAACAGTAGCCTCCGGGACCGGGTTATCTTTCCCTTCAACATCCTGGGGCACTTGAATTTGTTGAAACTGGCAAGACTTGCTAAATCATATCATCGTAGCCCCCGAGTCTTAAGATGACTCAAGGAGTTGTCTTGAGATTCTCCGTACTTTACCATAGCAGAAGGTATACATCATTGGTTTGATAATGCGATGTAAATCCGCAGAAGGTTGAGGTGACTGTGGCGGGTTATAAATGATCCCGTATGAGCCGTGTCAGCAACTCGGCCAATGGTTCCTTCCAACTGGCAATTTGAAGTTAACCAAACTGTAGTGGCGGCGACTTGTGCGCCTGCCCATTGAGCCACCCAGTGCAGACGATGGTTGATAGTATATGATAATTTGCCTCCATTTTGCTGAAAGAAAACCGGGATACCCGAGCAGTGACTGGCTTTATACTCAATAAACAGCTCATGCAAACAGGTGCGGCCCGGTGTGTTGATGTAGACCAGGCTGCGAGAGGCGGATAGCAAAGACAACTGCGGCTTCAGAGGCGGCTCGAAGAGATGAATCGGCCGCGGCGTTGTAAGCCGGCGCGGACGGGCGAGTTAATCACAGGCGAGGTAAGCCGTGCGGACGGGCTAGTCAACCACGTCGTGTTGATGTAGTGAACAATTGTCCTGCCTCAAAAATATCACAAGCCAGAGTAATTGTTCCTTGATAAAAACAATATGTGCTAATGAAATAAACCTTAGATGGATGTCACCTGATATGTTAGGCCGGAAATTATTCGTCGCAGAGTTGATGATCACTGCGGTGAAGCTGAAATCAATGACGGTGAGTCGGCCATGGGAGCTGACAGATGAGTCAGCCGCGGCGTTGTAAGCCGGTGTGGACGAGAGAGTTGGCCGCAATGCTAGAAATGACACGGACGCAGGTGAGTCGGCCGCGAGTGCGGACGACAAGTCAGCCGCATGTGTTGATGTAATGAGGGTGGTGACTTGCGCACGTATCCATCCGGTAGCATGGCACGGACAAGCATTAGCGTAAAAATAATATTGGCGCACGCCCCCTTGCGACACCTTTTGTAATGAATAATGGATCTGCGGAAAAAATACCACTGACAAGAGTGATTGTTCTCAGACGAATTAATATGCCCCAGAGGAAAGACATCACCTGGTTTGTCCGGACGACGGATAATCCGTATATACAGCGTCCATGAATAATATCTCGTAACTTTTCAATGTCGTTGAATTACTTCTCTCGAGGCCGCAGCGGAGGTAGCGGGCCATAGCGACAAAGGCGGCTCGCAATGAAAGCACAGTGGTTTAGAACACAACCGAACATGGCAACATGAGGTCGCAGTAGCAAACATCGGTGGTTTGTGATTGCAATGGTTTGAAAACGCGACCGCATCAGAACAGGAACTGGCCAGCTCAGAACAGATCCACCAAATCAATTTTTTTTAAGCAGCCCGTGACTCTCTTCCAACCAGCCTCTTTTATCCTTTCCTTCAGTCAACAGGGGATCATGCAGGAGCAGAGATGAGGCCAACAGGAACCAACGACAGGGCGGCTCAAAGGAGCAACGCGGCTGGGTGCGGCGAGGTGAAGAGAGGCCGCATCTGCGGTTTAAGTGGGTGGCGCTCACGGGTCAGGACGGCAGAAATACGCCGGACCACAGCAGAAGCAGCGAAGGCTTCTCGGCCGCCGCTGCGGTAGTGCCTTATGGAGGCGGCTGGCAACTTAGCAGAGCAAAGCGGGTTGCAGAGATGGCGACCGGTGCAGCGGCGCAGGAGGTGGTCGACCCAGCATGCGCGGACAGCAGTAGGAGGCGCGGATGCGCCAGAGCGGGCGATTACGCCACAGTGCGGCGGAGCTAGTGGGAGGCCGGCGGTGAAGACATCAACGAGCCGGCGATATGCGGAGCGGAGTGGGTCACGGCCACGGAAGCCTTGACACTCAGGCGAAGAAAACGGGGCGGCTCGTGGCCGGCCACGACCGGAAGCGACCCGATGGGGGCTCGGAGCCAGCTAACAGGCGGCTCAAGCACACGGGCGCGGAGACCACCGGCGGCAACCAGCATAGGCAAGGCAGGTCGGGTCGCGCGCAGCGGATACAGGCCGACCCGCGGGCACAATCAAGGCGGGGCACGGCTAAGGTGGAGCTTGTCCAGCGTAGCCGCGACTCTAAGTGGAGGCAAGCGGGGGCATGTTGCGGGCACCCGCGGGATGTGGAGCGGAGAGAGCCAGCTCCAATGGCGGCTCGGAATAGGCCATGAAGGCGACTTGCAGTGGAGGACGGCTCGGAACGGTGCGGCGGCTCAACGGCGGCGGAGACCAGGTGGCGACTTGTTCGTGGAGTCGTCAGAGCCCCAATCTGTCCCCGGGTTGTGACTCTTTTTGACTTGACTTCGTATTCTCTGTTTTGGAGTTGAAGCAGTAACAACACAAGCACATGTGACGGCATCAGTTGACCGGACACATCTTTTTTTAGGGAAATCTATTGATCTCGCCGACTCGAAATCCACCGAATAAGACGCCGGATGGCGGCGTAACCCTAATTCCTCTTGATGTTAATTTTGTATATACCGCCGCTGAAAACTTCTTTGATCTTGATGGATGAACTTGTAGTTGATGTGAATCCTTCCATACTAAATCTTTCTTCATCCGAAAAAATTGCGAACTTCTCGATCCCTAGAAGAGACCCCTTAAAGAACTCATCACCATCGTGCGCAGCCCCCACGGTGGGCGCCAACTGTCGTGGATTTGTCACGGCAGATGTCCTAGTGTGAGGACTTAATCATGAGGCCAGCGCATCTATGTGGTAGCTTGAGAGGGGTTGATTGGGACGAGAGACACAACACAAGACAATGATTTAGACAGCTTCAGGCCTTGGGAAACATCATCCAGTAATAGCCCTACATGCTGTTTGTGGCTAGGTCTCATTATGATCATGAGGGAGTCGCCGGTAAACCGGCTCTTTGTGTCTAGCCCTAGAGATTGTTTTTTCTTGCTTGTCCCTCTTTGGGGAGCCCTGCCCCTCCTTATATATGTTGAAGGGGCGGGTTACATGTGGAGTCCTATTAGGATTAGGACAGTCTACCTTCTAATACAAACCAGATACAAGTCCAGGTCTTAACTCCTTGTAAGACAAATATTCCTCACGCCTTTCCTCTTAAACCGGCCCACCATAGCATGAACCAGCCTTCTAGGCATTGGGCCCTGTCATCCGTCTGTCCCGCCCGCTGGGCTACCAGTGAAACATAATGTTCAGTCAGGTTGCTTGTAAACCGCCTGGTCAGTGCGGGTCAACGGTGAATCGCCAAGTCCGGTCGGGTTATACTTCCGGCCGGGTTACACCGCGGGGTATATCCCCGACAACCTCCGTGTGCGAAACGACATATGTACATTGCCTTCTCCTACCTTAATTTTTTTACACAGGAAAATTAGACCAAACAGAAGTATCATGCTAAATTTTGGAATAATTCCGGGTTCGTTTGGCCTTTTTATACATTAATTGAATTTCTAGGCATTTAATGTGCATAATTCAAATTTGAACTACAAGCACATGCTCCAGTGCACCAAAGTTGGTTGAAACATCACATGTGTGTCCTTGGGTGAATTTCTAGGTCCCATGAAAGAAATGGGAATGAAATTCAAACATCCGGGTGTCGTGGCTCGGCCGGAAAGATTGAGAAACTTTGTTTTTTTAATTCCTGTAAATCCAAAACACGCCTGAAAAAATCATGAAACTTGGCATGGTGTCATGACATGGCACCAACATGTTGTGGTGATTTTTCTGTCCGATTTGCGAAGGCGCACACATTAACAATCAACAAAGTCATTTTGGAACAAGTGTTGTCACGTTACAAATTGGAAACACAATTATATTGAAACCGTGGGCGTTCTACTTACCAATTACGTGCCGCCATGCACCCCCTTTTTTATTAGCTAGGAGGTGCCGTGTGGGATAGCTATTTGAGTATGGGAGGCTTGCGATCAGACCCTGCGCGTGCTATCCGGGAGGAGAGCCCTTTGACCTCTATCCGTCGTGCACCTCCCTCCCAATGTCTCCATTAATGGCGCCCGAGCCCCTGTTTCATGACGTCGCTATGTCTTACTAGACTAAGATTTAAGAGAGAGAAATGAAAATCTGAAAAGAAAGTTTTTCACGGATCTTGATGTAAGATCCGACGGACCTATATAGCATCGACTACGACTTATAACAAGCATGATGAATATAAGGACGATGACAGTGGATAATAATTATCTTACATATTTAGGAACATAATTAAAAAAAGCCACATGCGGAAATGCCCGGGGGCCATAGGTTTCACTAGTGGCTTCTCTCAAGATAGCATAAGTATTACGGTGGGTGAACAAATTACTATCGAGCAACTGATAGAAAAGCAAATAATTATGAGAATATCTAGGCATGATCATGTATATAGGCATCACGTCCGTGACAAGTAGACCAACTCCTGCCTGCATCTACTACTATTACTCCACACATCGACCTCTATCCAACATGCATCTAGAGTATTAAGTTCATAAGAACAGAGTAACGCCTTAAGCAAGATGACATGATGTAGAGGGATAAACTCATGCAATATGATATAAACCCCATATTTTTATCCTTGATGGCAACAATACAATATGTGTCGTTTCCCTTTCTGTCACTGGGATCGAGCACCGCAAGATTGAACCCAAAGCTAAGCACTTCTCCCATTGCAAGAAAGATCAATCTAGTAGGCCAAACCAAACTGATAATTCGAAGAGACTTGGAAAGATAAACCAATCATACATAAAAGAATTCAGAGAAGATTCAAATATTGTTCATAGATAAACTTGATCATAAACCCACAATTCATCGGATCTCGACAAACACACCGCAAAAGAAGATTACATCGAATAGATCTCCAAGAGAATCGAGGAGAACTTTGTATTGAGATGCAAAGAGAGAGAGAAGAAGACATCTAGCTACTAGCTATGGACCCGAAGGTCTAAGGTAAACTACTCACACATCATCGGAGGGGCCATGGAGTTGATGTAGAGACCCTCCATGATCGATGCCCCCTCCGGCGGAGCTCCGGAAAAGGCCCCAAGATGGGATCTCTTGGGTACAGAAGGTTGCGGCGGTGGAAATAGGGTTTCATAGTGCTCCTAGATGTTTGCGGGTTATATGAATATATATAGGAGGAAGAAGTATGTTAGTGGAGCAACGAGGGGCCCACGAGGGTGGAGGGCGCGCCCAGGGGGTAGGCGCGCCCCCTGCCTTGTGGCCTCCTCATTGATTGCTTGACTTCCACTCCAAGTCCTCTGGATCACGTTTGTTCCAAAAATCACATTACCGAAGGTTTCATTCCGTTTGGACTCCGTTTGATATTCCTTTTCTACGAACACTGAAATAGGCAAAAAAACAGCAATTTGGGCGGGCCTCCGGTTAATAGGTTAGTCCCAAAAATAATATAAAAGTGTAAAATAAAGCCCGTTATCATTCAAAACAGATAATATAATAGCATGGAACAATCACAAATTATAGATACATTGGAGACGTATCAAGCATCCCCAAGCTTAATTCCTGCTCGTCCTCGAGTAGGTAAATGATAATAACAGAATATTTGATGTGGAATGCTTCCTAACATATTTCCCAATGTAATTTTCTTTATTGTGGCATGAATGTTCAGATCCAAAAGATTCAAGATAAAAGTTTAATATTGACATAAAAATAATAATACTTCAAGCATACTAACTAAGCAATCATGTCTTCTCAAAATAACATGGCCAAAGAAAGTTCATCCCTACAAAATCATATAGTTTGGTCATGCTCCATTTTCGTCACACAAGAATGCTCTCATCATGCACAACCTCGATGACAAGCCAAGCAATTGTTTCATACTTTAGTAATCTCGAACTTTTTTCAACTTTCACGCAATACATGAGTGTGAGCCATGTATATAGCGCTATGGGTGGAACAGAATATAATGAAGGGGGTTATGTGGAGAAGACAAAAGGGAGAAAGTCTCACATCAACGCGGCTAATCAATGGGCTAGGGAGATGCCCATCAATTGATGTCAATGCAAGGAGTAGGGATTGCCATGCAACGGATGCACTAGAGCTATAAATGTATGAAAGCTCAACAAAAGAAACTAAGTGGGTGTGCATCCAACTTGCTTGCTCACGAAGACCTAGGGCACCTGAGGAGGCCCATTGTTGGAATATACAAGCCAAGTTCTATAATGAAAAATTCCCACTAGTATATGAAAATGACAAAACAAGAGACTCTCTATCATAAAGATCATGGTGCTACTTGAAGCACAAATGTGGGAAAAATGATAGTAGCATTGCCCCTTTTTATTTTTTGGGCCTTTTTTTATTATTTGGCCTTTTTTGGGACAATGCTCTATTACTGATGATCATCACACTTCTATTTATTTACAACTCAATGAGTACAACTCGATACTAGAACAAGATATGACTCTATATGAATGCCTTCGGTGGTGTACCGGGATGTGCAATGACTCATGAGTGACATGTATGAAAGAATTATGAATGATGGCTTTGCCACAAATACGATATCAACTACATGATCATGCAAGGCAATATGACAATGATGATGCGTGTCATAATAAACGAAATGGTGGTAAGTTGCATGGCAATATATCTCGGAATGGCTATGGAAATGCCATAATAGGTAGGTATGGTGGATGTTTTGAGGAAGATATAAGGAGGTTTATGTGTGATAGAGCGTATCGTATCACGGGGTTTGGATGCACCGGCAAAGTTTGCACCAAATCTCAAGGTGAGAAAGGGCAATGCACGGTACCGAAGAGGCTGCAATGGTGGAAGGGTGAGAGTGCGTATAATCCATGGACTAAACATTAGTCATAAAGAACTCACACACTTATTGCAAAAATCTACAAGTCATCAAAAATCAAGTATTACGCGCATGCTCCTAGGGGGGTAGACTGGTAGGAAAAGACCATCGCTCGTCTCCGACCGCCACTCATAAGGAAGACAATCAAATAACACCTCATGTTTCAAATTTGTTACACAATGTTTACCATATGTGCATTGTCGGTGTCAAAACCGGCGGATCTCGGGTAGGGGGTCCCGAACTGTGCGTCTAAAGCAGATGGTAACAGGAGGCGGGGGACACGATGTTTACCCAGGTTCGGGCCCTCTCGATGGAGGTAATACCCTACTTCCTGCTTGATTGATCTTGATGATATGAGTATTACAAGAGTTGATCTACCACGAGATCGTAGAGGCTAAACCCTAGAAGCTAGCCTATGGTATGGTTGTTGTTGTCCTACGGACTAAACCCTCCTGTTTATATAGACACCATAGGGGGCTATGGTTACACAGAGTCGGTTACAAGGAAGAAGATCTACATATCCGTATTGCCAAGCTTGCCTTCCACGCCAAGGAGAGTCCCATCCGGACACAGGACGAAGTCTTCAATCTTGTATCTTCATAATCCAACAGTCCGGCGAAAGGATATAGTCCGGCTGTCCGGAGACCCCCTAATCCAGGACTCCCTCAGTAGCCCCAAAAACCAGGCTTCAATGACGATGAGCCCGGTGCGCAGATTTGTCTTCGGCATTGCAAGGCGGGTTCTTCCTCCGAATACTTCATAGAAGATTTTGAACACAAGGATAGTGTCCGGCTCTGCAAAACAAGTTCCACATACCACCGTAGAGAGAATAATATTTCCACAAATCTAATCTGCTGACACATTTAGCAACATGACATCATGTCATGGCCCGGTCATTATTCGAACCGTTTTTCTCAACCAGCACTACACATATCGCGAGGCGGTTTTCTTGACACGTCTTGTCGAAGCAGAGATCGTGTCCCCCTTATTACGGGATTCTCATCAATACGGATGCGGGTAACCCAATCATGCTCGTTGGTATGACTCCTCGATTTTAGGCAAGTCCCAAACGTCCACGAGGAGGACGCTTGATATTCACCCTCTTTATAAGAGGCCAAGGCCTGTCCTTTTTTCCCTCTCGTAGTCAATCGAATCCTTCCCACGCCTCGAGTTCCAACACCCAAGGCTCAGGTCAGGCGCTTCGGACCTTCAACCATGTCCGGATCCAACCTTCAAGGTCGGTGGATGCCTTCCTCTGTCACAGAGGAAGACATCAAGAAGCTAAGAGAGGCCAGGTATTTGACCGGCGAAATCTCGCACAGGCTGCCTGCTCGAGGGCAGGCCATTCCCACTCCCGAATCCGGCGAGAGCGTTGTATTCATCTCTCACTTCCTCCAAGGGCTAGGCCTCGCTCTTGATCCCTTTGTTAGGGGGCTCATGTTCTATTATGGGCTGGATTTCCATGACCTGGCCCCGGATTCCCTCCTTCACATCTCGTCGTTCATCGTCGTGTGTGAGGCCTTCCTCCGCATTACCCCCACTTCGGCCTGTGGCTCAAGACTTTCAATGTGAAGCCGAAGATGATCGAGGGGCGACACGCAGAGTGTGGAGGTGCCGTAATAAGCAAAGGCGCCGATGTTCCATGGCCAAAAGGTTCCTTCCCAGAGGTGTCCAGTTTATGGCAACGGGAGTGGTTTTATATCACAGCTCCCCGGAGTACCAAGTGGGTGGCTGCCCTGCCTTTCTCTTGGGCCCCCACCACAACTGACGTCATGGATCAACAAGGGGCTGGACTAGGGGCCAGTAAATGATGTGCCAATATTGCAGAGTCGCATCCGAGATCTCCTTGAGAGAGATGTCAGCCTGGTCACGGTAATGCAAGTCATGCCGGTTCGTCGAGTCCCGCCTTGCAAACATCGACCCCTCCGTATGTGGGAATTCAACCCGGAAGGACCGCGAACTATTCAGCACTTCCTCGGCATGACGCTCGAAGAGATGTACAAATTGTTCTTCGAACCACAAATAAAGTGCTCGGACACCACCGAGGACGTGGGTTTGAGCTGTAATCGCCCAGATACCCAAGTAAGTAATCCTGTGGCCGAAGACGCTGTTTTTTTATTTATCATAACATCATTCTGAAAAGTCGCTCCTTGACCAGGACTGGGTAACAAAGGCGAAGATGATTAGGTGTTCGGCCCCCCCTTCCCGAAGGCTCGACCGATCCAGTACTAGCCAGAATGCTCGAGCCGGCGCCTTATCAGGCGCCCTCAGGGGAAGATAAAGGGGGGAATAAAGAGGCTGAAAGCAGGCCTCACTCATTATTCATCCAAACCGGGGGATTTAGCACCTCCACGAAGGAGGATAACCAGGGAGAAGAATCTGAAATTCCCTCTCCCCAAGGAAGGAAGAGGACCACCTCTGAAGACCCAGAAACAAAGGTTTCCAAATGGGGGAAGAAATCTTTGCCAGAGGGTCCTGCCTCTGAGGGTACTCTTGCCACACAGGGCCCGCAAGGGGATCAACCCTCTACCGAGCTGTAAGTAAACAAAAAGTAATTAATAGTAAAAATATCCTACATTACTTCTGAACACAATAACCGAAGCATATATCTTGTAGTTCAGATCATAGCCTTTCTCGACAGAGTTCGTCTTCGAGGGATCTTCTTCCGGAGATGATGGAGAGCGAAACACCTCCCCATGCCACCCCGCCTCATGAGGCGGGCGACTCTGAAGTGTCGTCGCGGAGGGTTTCTCCTGATCCGCCAAGGCCAGAGGGTAATCCTTCGGCCACCCGAAGTCCTCAGTATTCGGCTCCTAAAGAGAGCAACAAAAAGAGTCTGGGACCGTCCATTGTGCGATCGGACACACTGAAGGATCTTCTGGAGCAAGCGGCCATCTCAGAAGCGCATCGTACGCTAATGGGTACGGTGATTGAGAGGATTTCATCCGCCGAAAGCGGGTTGCATGAAGCTTTTATGAGTCTGTTGAAAGGCTTTAAGGTACGTGAAATAGTGTATGTTTTTTATAGTACCGCACACGTTAGGTGTGCCCTATGCAGATAGTAGCCCCTCAGACTCTGGTTGCCGTCGAGAACGGCGACAAACAGAGTATCATAGTCCCAGGTAATAATCAGGCCGCCTTCATGTGCAGGTGGCTGAAGGTCTGATGGCTAGCCGGACTGGTGAGTTTGCCGAGCTGAAGCGGCAACTTGATGCGGCAGATGCCGACATCGTGCTTGTCAACAAGCGGCTCGACGAGGCACAGGGTATGTGATTTCTCCAGTGATCGACACATAGTAAGAGGAGCATGATGCTAGTATCTATAATATGCTTTGACTGCAGATGGAGCTGCTGCCGTGGAGACCCTTCGGGCGGAACTTTCCCGAGCCAAGGAACAAGCCAGGAATAGTGATGCAGCCTCTCTAAAGGCGGTCGAAGAGCTGAGGGCCGAACAGGCTGCGCATTGCCAAAGCAAGGAAAAAATAGCCAAGATGGCCGTTGAGTTGAAAGATGCCGCCGACCGTTACCAGCTTCTTCAAAAAGAAAGCCGAGCGAAGGCGAAGGACCTGGAGAAGGCCATGGTAGCAGCCAAGGAAGCCCGCTCTAAAATCAAAGCGACAAAGGAGGAGTTGCGTCAAGCTGGAGATATCGCGGCTGGGAAGCCCTTTTTGTTGCGGACGAAGTTCGGAGATCCGAAGTATGCCCCTCTTGATCAACTATGGAGTTCTACAAACGCATACAAGGATTTGGCACCCAGTGCTGCTGATGCGGCCGAGTACTTCAAGGATCAAAAAGATCGTGAAGTGGAATGGCTATTCTGGTCACAGTTCCATGTTCCTGTGCATCCGCTGTTGCTGAATGAGCGAATGGCCGAGTGGGCCGAGCTCCATAGGTTGTCCGGGCTTGCCATGAGGTCTGTTGTGGATCATCTGTGGCCGGAAGGGCCAAGGCCGAATAGTTATTTTAGTTTAGTGCAACAGTTCCTTGGTGTTGTGCCGCACATCGATGCTATGAAGAGGTCGGCGTGCATACAGGGTGCGCGTATGGCATTTGCCCGTGTCAAGACATACTGGACAGAGATGGAGGCCACTGCTATTGCAGTTCGGCCGTAGGCCGAGTATCTGCCGAGCACTACTTTGAAGAAGTCCTTGAAGGCGCTCGTTCAATAGAGGCTCAGTGCTTGAAGAATATTATGTTCTAGTGACATGTATTCCCATTGTAAAAACAATGTTTTATTGAATTGTAAAGGCTATGTTTATACTTTTACCTGAAAGTATTATGAAGCCTCATGTGCGGCCGTTTATGTATATATGTATATAACCTGAAAGTTTGCAGTCATCGGCTTCAGCCCCCATGCATATAATGCGGGGGTGTTCGCAAAAAACGTGTATTCACACTTGATCCAACATCTTGGTCCATTAAGGAGGTGGTAGTGCAGCGAACGAGGCAATCGGACTATATTGCTTTAACACTTTCACTTAGCCATAGGAGTTTGACGGTGGGAATACTATATAGCCCCTGGTACCTCCGCGCTCGTCCGGATACGATGCGCGTACGTACATGACCAGGAAACGGCCCTTCGTTAATGCGGAGGAAGCCCGAAGATTCCTCTAAGTCATCGAGTGGTTGACCAGTCTCGCGCTTTATCATGACAGTCAGTTTTCGGATTTCTCTACTGAGGTGCTCATCCAGATGAACCAGGGCACAATCGCAGTAGTTCTCCCGGTGCCGCCTTAGCCGATAGAGCGGAACATAAGGTAGCGAAACACGGGAGCCGGGCAAACCCAACATTTGACCAAAGACATGATTCGGAACTGATGCATATAAGGCCAAACTCGCGACGCTGAACACTCCCTAAGGTATTCGGTCTTAATAACATATTCCGGGCTGAACAATGCCCTTAATAATAAACCCCTAGTGTCCAGGTAGGTGCAATATTCTGACGTGGCGAAATGCCAATAACGCCAGCATCCTTCTCGGTTGTATTGAGTATCTGGAGGATGTGAACAACAAGAGACAGTAAAAAAGGTTTACGCAGGGTCTTAATCTGAAAAGAAACCTTTTGAGCGGGTCCCTGCTGCACGTCTGCGCTTGTGTCTCCGTTGTGCCGTGTCCTAGACGGGTGTAGCACGATTGTCATCTGTAAAAGAGAAGAACTTAGGTGAAAGTTGTCGTGCCAAAAAAATTGGTTATTCTCGATAAACCATTAAAATTCAAGATAAGTCAAGTTGAGCCGAACTAGCACTGATTACACATGGGAAGCCCCTGGTACCGTCTATGAGGGTTTAACCATCAAACCAATCTCAGGTATATCTAGTGATGCGCCGAACTCGTCTAATCGTGTCCGCGGTCTTGACGACCTGTCATTTATTCTGGTTGGTGAGGCCGTCTAGTGCTCGGCTGTTAAAGCCGCCGCACGTTCTTCCGCGCGTAGAGAACGCTCAATATTTCCACTAACTGTGATGGTGCCACGTCGACCATGCATCTTAAGCTTAAGAGAAGCGTAATGTGGCACCGCATTAAAACGAGCGAAAGCTGTTCTTCTGAGTAGTGCTTGATAGCCGCTTCGGAATGGAGCAATGTTGAAGTCTAACTTCTCACTTCTGTAGTTGTTGGATGAACCGAATACAACCTCTAGTATTAGAGAGCCCGTGGAGCGGGCCTCTGGGCCTGGTATTACTCCCTTGAAGGTAGTATTACTGTGGCTGATTTTTGTTGGGTCTATCCCCATTTTGTGGACTGTGTGCTGATATATCAGATTTAGATCAGTGCCGCCGTCCATAAGGACTCGTGTGAGATGGTATCCATTTATTATTGGGTCTAACACCAAGGCAGCCAATCCTTCATGTCGGATGCTTGTCGGGTGATCCCTGCGATCAAAAGTGATCGAGCAGGCCAACCAGGGGTTGAACTTAGGGGTGACGGGCTCTATGGCGCATATGTCTCGGAGTGCATGTTTGCTTCTCCTCTTCGTCACGTGGATCATGTTTATTGTTTTAACCTCTGGTGGGAATTTTTTTCTGTTCTCCAGTGCTTTGCTGGTGAGGTTCGTCCTCGTCTTTGCTTGGTGTCTCTCTCCCCTTGTGTTCGGCGTTTAGCCTACCGGCCTGCTTGAAGACCCAGCAGTCTTTGTGGGTGTGATTTGCAGGTTTATCGGGGGTGCCATGAATCTGACATAGTTTGTCTGGAATCTTGTTTAGGCTGGACGGTCCATCTCTGCTGCCTTTGAAAGGCTTTTCCGCTGACTTGGTTGAGAGCCCCTGAATCCGGCGTTTACTGCCGTATTATCTTGGTTGTCTTCTTTATTTCGACGCTTGCTTTTACTGCGTCGTGGTTTTCCATTGCCACCCCTGACTTCGGATGTGCTTGGGTCACTGGTGCTACTGCGGGCTAACTAGCTATCTTCGCCCGCGCAAAAGCAGGTCATGAGGCTTGTCAGGCCTGCCATTGTTCTCGGTTTTTCTTGGCCGAGGTGTCTGGCGAGCCATTCGTCTCAGACGCTATGCTTAAAAGCTGTTAAGGCTTCGGCGTCCGGGCAGTCGACGATTTGGTTCCTCTTAGTGAGAAACATGTTCCAAAGCTTTTGGGCTGACTCTCCGGGTTGTTGAATAATATGACTTAAATCGTCTGCATCCGGAGGTCGGACATACCCTTGAAAATTAGCCCGAAAAGCATCCTCGAGCTCCTCCGAACTTCCAATTGAGTTTTCGGGGAGGCTTTTCAGCCAGTGCCATATGGATATGGAGGATAAAGTCCTCAATCCAGACCCCATGGTCTGTGGTCCCGTCGTACGCCTCTATATTCACTGGTTTGAATCCTTCTGGAAATTCGTTGTCCAGCACCTCATCGGTGAAACATAGGGGGTGTGCGGCACCCCTGTATTTGGATGTATCATGGCGTTCAGACGGTTATAGTATTCAGTTTTGATTTTGTGCCGGAGCGCGCTTCCTAGATCCATAGATGGATCTGGTCATACTGGATTTTTGGCGCAAGTCCTCACGTAGATCGTGTGTTGACTTATGTGCGGCCTTGTTAGCTGCTCTATCGCGGCCACAAGGTGGTTGATCCGGCCGGTTGGCCGTTTTATTTTTCGGCCGTGTGGGCTCTACGGCCTCATCATCAAATTCAGGTAATAGCTTGCGCTTTGGATAGCTCTTTGTGTGGTAACTTCCACCATACTTTTCTTTGTTGTCGAGCACTTTGTTCCACCTACTGTTGAGCGTATTTTGTGCGGCCTTAAGCCTTTGCTTCTGCTTCTTCAGACTCCTCGCTATGGCAATAAGCCTTCCGCGGAGGTTCTCTTGTTCCAAGTGCCTTTCCGGGAGGATGTGTGCATCTTTGTTCGAACTGTATTCCTCCCCAGAGGGGGCTTGATGAGGTTTATCCTCGGCGTCGCCGTGTTCGGACATCGGATCCATACTATGTTCGCCGTTTGCAATTTCATCGTGCTCTGCCGCTGGGTCAATGTGGTCGTCGTTTCCTCTAGAGTCGACTGGAGTGTTATTTTCTCTTGCGCTGTTATTGCTGTTTTTGCCGAGGCGGGATTTTGAGCGGCGCCTATGCCGACGTTTTGCTTGCTTCTTGAGGGAGCTATTCTTCGCTGCATCCTGTCGTTCTTCGTCATTGTTTTCTTTGGGTGTATCCACCATGTATATGTCATGTGGTGAAGTGGCTGTCCAGCGCCCTATGGGCACTGGTTCCTGTTCCTCTCCTGCATCGTCGTCCATGCCGTCCATGTCTTCGGAGTCGAAATCGAGCATGTCAGTTAAATCGTCGACAGAGGCTACTAAGTGGGTGCTGGGTGGGCAGCGAATTTCTTCGTCGTCTGCATCCCATTCTAGCCGGACATAGTTCGGCCAAGGATCTCCTGACAAGGAGAGAGACCTTAATGAATTTAGCATGTCGCCAAAAGGTGAGTGCTGAAAGATATCCGCGGAGGTGAACTCCATGATCGGCGCCCAATCGGATTCGATAGGCATGGACGCAGGCGGCTCGGAGTCCGTGGCCGGAGACGAATCCAGTGGTTCGGCAACACGGCTCTCGTGAGGGCTGAAGTCAGTATCCGGCTCCATCGCCACTGAGAGTGCGGCCTCCGTGGTGAGGTCTATCCCCCCGTCCTCGGATGGCGCAATTTGCTCCAGATTGAGGGCCGGAGTAGTTGCAGGTGTGATCTCCCGAACACTGTCCGACGGCAGAGTTACGTCATGCTCGCCGCAATTGTGCGGCGCACCTGACATGGGCTCGAATCCGTCGAAGATCAAGTCTCCGCGGATGTCGGCAGTGTAGTTTAAGTTTCCGAACCTGACCTGATGGCCAGGGGCGTAGCTCTCGATCTGCTCCAGATTGGCCAAGCGAGTTGGCCGGTAGTGCGAAGCCGCCGAATACGAAGATCTGTTCGGGGAGGAAAACCTCACCGTGGACAGCATCGTTACCGATGATCGAAGGAGCCATCAATCCTTACGGTGACGGCATAGCGGAACTCTCAATGAAAGCACCAATGTCGGTGTCAAAACCAGCGGATCTCGGGTAGGGGGTCCCGAACTGTGCGTCTAAGGCGGATGGTAACAGGAGGCGGGGGACACGATGTTTACCCAGGTTCGGGCCCTCTCGATGGAGGTAATACCCTAATTCCTGCTTGATTGATCTTGATGATATGAGTATTACAAGACTTGATCTACCACGAGATCGTAGAGGCTAAACCCTAGAAGCTAGCCTATGGTATGATTGTTGTTGTCCTACGGACTAAACCCTCCGGTTTATATAGACACCGGAGGGGGCTAGGGTTACACAGAGTCGGTTACAAGGAAGAAGATCTACATATCCGTATTTCCAAGCTTGCCTTCGACGCCAAGGAGAGTCCCATCCGGACACGGGACGAAGTCTTCAATCTTGTATCTTCATAGTCCAACAGTCCGGCCAAAGGATATAGTTCGGCTGTCCGGAGACCCCATAATCCAAGACTCCCTCATGCATGCTACGGGACTTGCAAACTTCAACACAAGTATTCCTCAAATTCACAATTGCTCAACTAGCACAACTTTGATATCACCATCCCCATATCTCAAAACAATCATCAAGTATCAAACTTCTCTTAGTATTCAATGCACTTATATGAAAGTTTTTATTATGCCTAAAAGCAAATTGCCATGTTGTTCTAAAGGACTCTCAGAATAATATAAGTTAAGCATGAGAGATCAATTATTTCTATAAAATAAAACCACCACCGTGCTCTAAAAGATATAAGTGAAGTACTAGAGCAAAAACTATATAGCTCAAAAGATATAAGTGAAGCACATAGAGTATTCTAATAAATTCCAATTCGTGTCTGTCTCTCTCAAAAGGTGTGTACAGCAAGGATGATTGTGGTAAACTAAAAATCAAAGACTCAAATCATACAAGACGCTCCAAGCAAAACACATATGATGTGGCTAATAAAAATATAGCTCCAAGTAAAGTTACCGATAGACGAAGACTAAAGAGGGGATGCCTTCCGGGGCATCCCCAAGCTTAGGCTTTTTGGGTATCCTGGGATTTTACCTTGGGGTGCCTTGGGCATCCCCAAGCTTAGGCTCTTGCCACTCCTTGTTCCATAATCCATCAAATCTTTACCCAAAACTTGAAAACTTCACAACACAAAACTTAAAAGAAAATCTTCGTGAGCTCCGTTAGTAAAAGAAAACAAACCACCACTTCAAGGTACTGTAATGAACTCATTCTTTATTTATATTGGTGTTAAACCTACTATATTAAAACTTCTCTATGGTTCATAAACTCTATTACTAGCCATAGATTCATCAAAATAAGCAAACAACACACGAAAAACAGAATCTGTCAAAAACAGAACAGTCTGTAGTAATCTGTAGGTTTCGAATACTTCTGGAACCCCAAAAATTCTAAAATAAATTGCTGGACGTGAGGAATTTATCTATTAATCATCTACAAAAATAATTAACAAAATATCACTCTCCAGTAAAAAATGGCAGCAATTCTCGCGAGCGCTAAAGTTTCTGTTTTTTACAGCAAGATCAAAAGGACTTTCCCCAAGTCTTCCCAACGGTTCTATGGCACAAACACTAATTAAACACAAAAAACACAACAAAAACAGAGGCTAGATAAATTATTTATTACTAAACAGGAGAAAAAAGCAAGGAATAAAAATAAAATTGGGTTGCCTCCCAACAAGCGCTATCGTTTAACGCCCCTAGCTAGGCATAAAAGTAAGGATAGATCTAGGTATTGCCATGATAATGATAAAATAAATTGTGAAAGCTCATCTCATACTCCCTACGTTCAGCAGCAAGCTTCCTTTGTGGCAAGCAAAAATAATCAAAAGGGCTAAATTTAAGGGGACAAAAGTCCCCAAGATCAAGCTCGGGACGTATTGGTTCCTCCTTTGGCCCCTCATATTGCACAATCAATTCAGCATTATAAGCATTCTTTTGGCAAAAAGTCATGAGCCTTTGTTCAAGGGAAAAACCTAGCCCATTGTTCTGGATGGAAAAATTATCATTAAGTTTAGAGATCCTATTAACAAGAGCATCGGTAGGAACCTTTTTTCTAAGGTTTTCATTAAAAGCAACATGATCTAAAGATCGTAAATGCATAATATCTTCTTGGTAGAAAAGAATTGCTTCTATGGGAGGACGGCCGGCATCCACCCTATAATGCGCAAAAATTTCATTGGCCTCTTTTATTATAAATCTGAACTCATGAGCTAAAAAGATGGTCGCTTCTCGCTTAACAGAAGAATGCTCAATATTAGAAAATTCTAGGAAAATCCTTTGTATGGAAGGATGCATATGTAAAAATTGTCTCTCGGGTTCAACTATGAGCAAGGATATAGCATCTATGAGACTACTAGTTTTATGAAGGATAGACCCACTCATAGTGGGCAAAGCACCGGCACAAGTAAAGAAATCTTCAATAACTCCCTTCCCAATAATATTACCGCTGCCAATACGAAACTTTTTAGTGTGCAAAATAATAGGATTTTCAAGAGGATCATCAATAGCATCGAAGTTTTCCATATTATTATCCTTATCAATGATAACCTCCCCAGTTTTAGACATTATGGCAACAAATTGCAAAAAGAATGAGCACACTGAAGGCAGGAAGGAAAAAGAGGTGAACGGAAAAAGAGGGCGAATAAAACGACAAGGGTGAAGTGGGGAAGAGGAAAACGAGAGGCAAATGGCAAATAATGTAATGCGAAGGATAAGAGTTGTGATGGGTACTTGGTATGTCTTGACTTGGCATAGATCTCCCCGGCAACGGCGCCAAAAATCCTTCTTGCTACCTCTTGAGCACCGCGTTGGTTTTCCCTTGAAGAGGAAAGGGTAATGCAGCAAAGTAGCGTAAGTATTTCCCTTAGTTTTTGAGAAACAAGGTATCAATCCAGTAGGACACCACGCGCGAGTCACCTCGTACCTACACAAACAAATAAGAACCTCGCAACCAACGCGATAGAGGGGTTGTCAATCCCTTCACGGCCACTTGCAAGAGTGAGACCTGATAGAGATGATAATAATAAGATAAGTATTTTTGGTATTTTTATGATATAGATTGAAAGTAAAGATTGCAAAATAAAATAGATTGGAAACTTGTATGATGGAAAATAGACCCGGGGGCCATAGGATTTACTAGTGGCTTCTCTCAAGATAGCATAAGTATTACGGTGGGTGAACAAATTACTGTCGAGCAATTGATAGAAAAGCAAATAATTATGAGAATATCTAGGCATGATCATGTATATAGGCATCACGTCCGTGACAAGTAGACCGACTCCTGCTTGCATCTACTACTAGTACTCCAAACATCGACCGCTATCCAGCATGCATCTAGAGTATTAAGTTCATAAGAACAGAGTCACACCTTAAGCAAGATGACATGATGTAGAGGGATAAACTCATGCAATATGATATAAAACCCATCTTTTTATCCTAGATGGCAACAATACAATACGTGTCATTTCCCTTTCTGTCACTAGGATCGAGCATCGCAAGATTGAACCCAAAGCTAAGCACTTCTCCCATTGCAAGAAAGATCAATCTAGTAGGCCAAACCAAACTGATAATTCGAAGAGACTTGCAAAGATAAACCAATCATACATAAAATAATTCAGAGAAGATTCAAATATTGTTCATAGATAAACTTGATCATAAACCCACAATTCATCGGATCTCGACAAACACACTGCAAAAGAAGATTAAATCGAATAGATCTCCAAGAGAATCGAGGAGAACTTTGTATTGAGATCCAAAGAGAGAAAAGAAGCCATCTAGCTACTAGCTATGGACCCGAAGGTCTGAGGTAAACTACTCAAACATCATCGGAGGGGCCATGGAGTTGATGTAGACGCCCTCCGTGATCGATGCCCCATCCGGCGGAGCTCCCGAAAAGGCCCCCAAGATGGGATCTCTTGGGTATAGAAGGTTGCGGCGATGGAAATAGGGTTTTGTGGTGCTCCTGGATGTTTGCGGGGTATATGAATATATATAGGAGGAAGAAGTAGGTCGGTGGAGCAACGAGGGGCCCACGAGGGTGGAGGGCGTGCCCAGGGGGGTAGGCGCGTGCCTGCCTATTGACCTCCTCGTTGATTGCTTGACGTCCACTCCAAGTCCTCTGGATCACGTTTGTTCCAAAAATCACGTTCCCAAAGGTTTCATTCCGGAGTATTCCTTTTCTACGAAACACTGAAATAGGCAAAAAAAAACAACAATTTGGGCTGGGCCTCCGGTTAATAGGTTAGTCCCAAAAATAATATAAAAGTGTAAAATAAATCCCGTTATCATCCAAAACATATAATATAATAGCATCGAACAATCAAAAATTATAGATACATTGGAGACGTATCAAATTACAACTCGATACTATAACAAGATATGACTCTATATGAATGCCTCTAGCGGTGTACCGGAATGTGCAATGAATCAAGAGCGACATGTATAAAAATGATGAATGATGGATTTGCCACAAATACGATGTCAACTACATGATCATGCAAAGCAATATGACAATGATGATGCGTGTCAAAATAAACGGAATGGTGGAAAGTTGCATGGCAATATATCTCGGAATGGCTATGGAAATGCCATATATAATTGGTAGGTATGGTGGCTATTTTGAGGAATGTATATGGTGGGTTTATGGTACTAGTGAAAGTTGCGCGGCACTAAAGAGGCTAGCAATGGTGGAAGGGTGAGAGTGCGTATAATCCATGGACTCAACATTAGTCATAAAGAACTCACATACTTATTGCAAAAATATATTAGTCATCGAAACAAAGTACTACGCGCATGCTCCTAGGGGGATAGATTGGTAGGAAAAGACCATCGCTCGTCCCTGACCGCCACTCATAAGGAAGACAATCAAAAAATATCTCATGCTCCAACTTCGTTACATGACGATTCACCGTACGTGCATGCTACGGGACTCACAAACCTTAACACGAGTATTTCTCAAATTCACAACTACTCACTAGCATGACTCTAATATCACCATCTTCGTATCTCAAAACAATCATAAGGAATCAAACTTCTCATAGTATTCAATGCATTTTATATTAAAGTTTTTATTATATCCCTCTTTGATGCCTATCACATTAGGACTAAATTTATAACCAAAGAAAATTAACATGGTGTTTTAAAGACTCTCAAAATAATATAAGTGAAGCATGAGTGTTCATAAATTTATATAAAATAAAACCACTGCCGTGCTCTAAAAAGATATAAGTGAAGCACTAGAGCAAAATTGCCTAGCTCAAAAGATATAAGTGAAGCACATAGAGTATTCTAATAAATCACGATTCATGCGTGTATCTCTCAAAAGGTGTGTACAGCAAGGATGATTGTGGCAAACTAAAAAGCAAAGACTCAAATCATACAAGACACTCCAAGAAAAACACATATCATGTGGTGAATAAAAATATAGCCTCAAGTAAAGTTACCAATAGACGAAGACGAAAGAGGGGATGCCTTCCGGGGCATCCCAAAGCTTAGGCTCTTGGTTGTCCTTGAATATTACCTTGGGGTGCCTTGGGCATACCCAAGCTTAGACTCTTGCCACTCCTTGTTCAAGTACATCAAATCCATACCCAACACTTGAAAACTTCACAACACAAAACTCAACAGAAAATCTCATAAACTCCGTTAGTATAAGAAAATAAATCACCACTTTTGGTACTGTTGTGAACTCATTCTTTATTTATATAGGTCTAATATCTACTGTATTCCAACTTTTCCATGGTTCATACCCCCGATACGAGCCATAGATTCATCAAAATAAGCAAACAACACATAGAAAATAGAATCTGTCAAAAACAGAACCGTCTATAGCAATTTGTAATCCCTGAATACTTCTGTAACTTCATTTTTTTGATAAATTAGGAAAACCTGGGCAATTTGTATATTAATCTTGTGTCAAAAAATTCAAGAATTTATCACGTTCCAGAGGCTCGGGTCAATTATGAACCAGGCACAAAAGTTTCTGTTTTTCGGCAAGATCAAATCAACTATCACCGCAAGCTATCCCAAAGGTCTTACTTGGCACAAACACTAATTAAAATACAAAACCACAGCTAACCATAGGCTAGATGAATTATTTATTGCAAAACAGAACCTAAAAAGTAAAAACAAAAAATAAAATTGGGTTGCCTGCCAACAAGCGCTATTGTTTAACGCCCTTAGTTAGGCATAAAACACGAATAGATCTAGATATAATCATAATAATGATAAGGCAAATCTCGAAAAATCATCTCATACTCCCTACATTGAGCGGCAAGTTTTCTTTGCGGCAAGCAAAAGTAATCAAAAGGGCTAAATTTAATAGGATAAGAATCCCCAAGATCGATCTTGGGAGGAATTTTTTCCTCCTTCGTCCCTTCATATTGTATGACTAATTCATCATTATAAGCATTCTTTTGGAAAAAAGTCATGAGCTTGTGTCCAAGAGAGAAACCCAATCCGTTATTTTGTATAGAAAAAATATCATTAAGCTCTTATCAACTAAAATATCGGTAGGGACTCTCTTTCTTAAATTTTCATTATAAGTAACATGACTGAGAGATCGTAAACGCATTATGTCATGTTGATTAAAAAGAATTCCCTCTATGAGAGGACGACCACCATCTACTTTATAATGCGCAAAAATCTAACTAGCTTCTTTCATAATAAACCTAAACTCATGAGCTAGGAATATAGTGGCGACACACTTAACATAAGAATGCTCAATATTTGAAAACTCTAAAAATATCCTTTGAATGGAAGGATGTATATGGACAAATTGTCTTTCAACTTCAACCATGAGCAAAGATATAGCATCCACAAGGCTGCTAGTTTTGTGGAGAATAGATCCACCCAAAGTGGGAAGCGCACCGGCCCAAGTAAAGAAATATTGAATAACCCCTTTTCCAATAATATTGCCGCTACCTATGCGAAGCTTTTTTGTGTGTAGAATAGTAGATTCTTCATGAGGATTACTATTGGCAAAAGAATCAAAATTTCCCACATAGTTACTACTATCCTTTTCAGTGATAACCTCCCTAATTTCAGACATGGTAGAGGCAAATAAATCTAGCAAACGAGCAACCAAAAGGCAAATGAACGGAAGAGGGGCGAAGAAAAGGAAAATATTTTCAAAAATCGTTTTAGAAGTGGGGGAGAGGAAAACGAGAGGCGAATGGCAAATAATGTAATGCAAGAGATGAGAGTTTATGATGGGTACTTGATATGCCTTGACTTGGCGTAGATCTCCCGGGCAACGGCACCAGAAATTCTTCCTGCTGCTTCTTGAGCTTGCGTTGGTTTTTCCCTTGAAAAGGAAAGTGTGATGCGGCAAAGTAGAGTAAGTATTTCCCTCAGTTTTGAGAACCAAGGTATCAATCCAGTAGGAGACAATGCACAAGTCACCGAATACCTACACAAACAAACACCAACTTGCACCCAACGCGATAAAGGGGTTGTCAATCCCTTCACGGTTATTTGCAAAGTGAGATCTGATAGAGATGGATAAACAATAAAGTAATATTTTTGGTATTTTTGGTTTACGGAATGGAAAGTAAAAGATTGCAAAGGAAGTAAATAGGAAACTAAAATTGTAGATCGGAAACTTATATGATGGAAAGTAGACCCGGGGACGATAGGTTTCACTAGAGGCTCCTCTCAAGATAGAAAATATTATGGTGGGTGAACAAATTACTACCAAGCAATTGATAGAAAAGCACAAACTTATGACGATATCTAAGGCAATGATCATGAATATAGGCATCACGTTCGTATCAAGTAGACCGACTCCTGCCTGCATCTACTACTACTCCATACATCGACCGACTCCTACCTGCATCTAGAGTATTAAGTTCATGAAGAACAGAGTAACACATTAATTAAGATGACATGATGTACAAGAATAAACTCAAGCAATATGATGTAAACCCCATCTTTTTATCCCTGATGGCAACAATACAGTACGTGTCAGTTCCCCTTCTGTCACTGGGATCAAGCACCGCAAGATTGAACCCAAAGCTAAGAACTTCTCCCATTGCAAGAAAAACCAATCTAGTTGGCCAAACCAAATCGATAGTTCGAAGAGACTTGCAAATATATCAAATCATGCATATAAGAATTCAAAGGATATTCAAATAATATTCATAGATAAGCTGATTATAAATCCATAATTCATCGGATCTCGGCAAACACACCGCAAAAAGTGTATTACATTGAATAGATCTCCAAGAACATCAAGGAGAACATGGTATTAATAATCGAAGAGAGAGAAGAATCCATCTAGCTACTAGCTATGGACCCGTAGGTCTGTGGTAAACTACTCACGCTTCATCGTAAGGGCAATGGTGTTGATGTAGAAGCCCTCCGCGATCGAATCCCCCTTCGGCAGGACGCTGGAAAAGGCCCCTAGATGGGATCTCACAAGTACAGAAGGTTGCGGCTTTGGAAAAGTGTTTTCGTGGCTCTCCTGGTTGGTTTTGGGATATTTCAGAATATATAGGCGGAAGAAATAGGTCGGTGGAGTCACGAGGGGCCCACAAGGGTGGGGGCGCACCCTACCCCCCTGCGCGCACCCTCCATTCTTGTGGCTGCCTCGTGGCTTTCCTGACGTGTACTCCAAGTCATTTGGATGTCTTGTGGTCCAAGAAAAATCATCACGAAAGTTTCATTCCATTTGGACTCCGTTTCATATTTCTTTTCTGCGAAACTCTAAAAGAAGGAAAAAACAGGAACTGACACTGGGCTCTAGGTTCATAGTTTAGTCCCAAAAATAATATAAAATAGCATAATAATGCATATAAAACATACAAAACAGATAATATAATAGCATGGAACAATAAAAAATTATAGATATGTTGGAGACGTATCATAGAGCCACTCACCATTTTCATCGTGGTCTTCTCCTCTTGATCACCAAAGAAAAGAAAAGAAATTCAAAGAAACACATTGAAATATTTTTGGAGTTTTTGTTTTTCTCAAGGAAGTAGAACAAGAACGAGAAAAACTATTTACATGGGAAAGCTCCCAACAAGCAAAAGAAGAACGAGAAATCTTTTTGGGTTTTCTTTTAATACTACTACTAAGCATGCATAGAAAGTGAAACTAACTACAACTATTTTTTTTGGTTTTTCTTAAGGTTTATCAAACACATAGGAAGAAAGCGCGAAAAAGAAATAAATTAACATGGATAATACAATGAAAAAGTATGAACACCGACAACTGGAAAGAGTGTGTGAACATGAATATAATGTCAGTGAGAAATACGTACTCCCCCAAGCTTAGGCTTTTGGCCTAAGTTGGTCTATGCCCATGGGTCAAAGTATCCCTCTCCGGTGTACTAAGGAGGGTCGTGGGGGTTCCACTGGTTAGCGAGCTCCTGTGGCGCCCACTGATAAATAGACTCCTGATATGGGTCTGGTGATGGCTCTGGCTCACGAACTGGGGATCGCGTCCCCTCCTAGTATGCATGAATATCCGTGGGCAAAACAAAGTACCCGCCTGAATGAATATCGAACAAAGTAGGTGCAGGCAAGGTAATAACCTGAAAAGTATCCTCGCTAAATATCAAGTTATAAACGAGTCTCTTTTCCTCATCATAGTGAATGAACTTATGTGCTACCATGCTGTCATAATCTAAATATATAGTGGATAACAGTTTCTCCTCTTTCTCATCGTGTGTAATGGGTATCTCAAAGCGTTTAGCAAGGCGGGAGGCGAAGATGCCTCCGAAAATAGGACCCTTTGTACAGTTTAAACTCAACCATTTAGCAACCATAGCGCCTAAACTGAAAGTTCTATCACGAAGTAAAGCATGGCGCAAAATGGCAAGGTCAGGAGAAATAAGGCCTCCACTCTCCCTGCGACCAATTAAACATCTCCCAGCAAATAATGAGTTGTAGCGCAAAACAGGTAAATGTTAACTAGCCACTCTCGCCTCTGACACCCTTCTCCTTTCTCCGAAGGTGACTTCATTAATAAACTCCTCCACATCACTAGGACGTGGTTCCTCGACGCTACCCTCATAAGGTAATTTACAAACCTCACAAAAGTCATAGGAATCATTTCCTTGTACTCATCATATAAGTAAAAGTCTACCATGGGTGGTGATCTCCTCGCATGAAAATGAAAATTTTGCACGAAAGTATTTGTGAGTAGGAGATACTGATCACACTGGTCGAGGAGGAAGTCGGTGATGCCTACATTCTCGGCCAAATAATAGAAATCATCATAAATTCGGGCCGCCTGTAAGAATGCATCACATGGCCATTCACACGGCCGAATCTCCGCGGGACGAGGAATATTATACTTAGGCTTCTCTTTCTCCTCATTTTCTTTTTCCTTTGAGCCCCAGCTTGAGGAGCCTCTCAACAATCTCCTCATCATTTTCTTCCTTTGAAAATTTCTGAAATTTTTAGTGACTCAAAATAAAAGTGAACCAAAATCAACAAGATTGATAGCAACTACTCCTACAAGTGCCTAGAGGCTATATCATGCAACAAACCTACTTTGGACCATATAAATTTGACATGCAAGCACTACTGCAGGATGCTGCTAACGCGACACTACTATCAAAGACCCTTCGAGAAACTATGTGTGATGCAATGATCGCAAACGGTGGTTAGGAAAACCGTCAGAAATGTATAAAACGTTTGCGATGACGGATGCATCAAACATGGTTCAGGTTTTAGTTGCGTGTGCGATGAAGGGCATGCGGTTCAGTTCAATTAACTATTTGCGATGAGGAGGAACAAAATAAACGGGCAGCCAGATGAAGGTGTGTGCGATGTACAGCATACGGTTCACTCGGATGAACTGTTTGTGATTAGGCAACACAAAAGAAGCGGATAGCCCGATCAAGGTGTGTACGATGTACAACATACGGTTCACTCGGATGAACTGTTTGTGATTAGGTAAGAGAACATAAATGGTTCAATATAACAAGATGTGTGTGATATGCGACAAACAGGTCTGTAATCAGAAATGTGTCCAAAGACCGATAATAACGCAGACGATTGCTTCTAATAAGACGTATGTGATATGCTCTATCTACACAACATCTATTGGCCATTGTGGGACGGGCGGTCATCCAGATACGCCATAAGGATGCGAAGAGGCATTCCTATCAGCAAGGACTAGCTGTTCCACCAGTAGCTCATGTAAGAAAACTATCAAGTTAAGTGTGCTCAGGCTAGAGCGGCCATCGGATGGGTTACTGGATGGGAAGTTGTGTCGATGTTAAATTCCCTCAGCTAATTTAACCTCGAGGTCCTTGTTTTTTATTTTTTATTTTTTAACACATGTTAAAGAAGGTCTACCGCATTACTTTTTGACAATGTGCGATACGTGGCATACAGTTGATCCATCCGACCTATTTGTGATGGAATAGGCCATGTGTCTTGTGGGAAAACGCTTGCTAGTATTCAACCGTTTGGGATTGATGAATTCATCACCGACGGGATCCCTAGTGTGGTCCGTGTTCATCTGATCATCATATACTTCTTGTGCTAGCTCGATGCTAAGTTTCCATTAATTGATGGCGTTTTATGAACATGCCACCATTTCCCGCCATTTCCTCACCTGTTTCCCGCCACCCTGCTATATTGCGCATAGGGGGTGCGCGACGCACGGAGGCGACAAGCGCAACCTGTAGCACATCCACCTTTTCCAAGCATGCCAACCCACCAAAGTGCCACCTCTGCCATCAACCTCGCCGACGAGGAAAACGAGCAGGCGCCACGTCCCGTCGAGGCCGAGGTGCTCCTCGGCAACTCAATGGACGACTTTGTCATGCGCATCATCGCCAGGGTTGAGAAGACCTTTGGCGCATGGCGCTTGAGCGCCGTGAATCAAGATAGGCATGTCAGCGCCGACAGGCTGCAGCTCGTTGCACAACATGATCGATGGCGCGCCGTAGAGCAGGATAGGCGCGTCCGCTCCGATAGGCTATGGCTCGCCGCACGACGAGATTGTTGGAGCGCCGTAGAGCGAGAGGCACGGCGCGCCGCACAGCAAGAGCGGATCCATCGGCGCTTGCCTGCTGTACGGCATGGCAGCTGGGTACACATCCCGTCAGTACCCCCATTCCTCGCCAGGAGTGGGCAGAGGCCCTCAGCACCGTACTTGCACCAGATGCCGACCACGTCGTACTTGCACCGGACGCCCACCGCGCCGTTCGCATGGGTGCCGTCGTTCGCCTTGTCCGCGGCCCACTAGATGCCAACACGCTGGTCCGTAGGCTCGACCGCCTCCTTGGCCCAGGTGTCCACCTGGGTGCAGTAGAGGAACATGACCATCGCATCCTCGAGCTGGTGATCTCCGATGAAATAGCCAACTTGGAGCTTGAGATCGTGCTCCAGATGTACCGCGAGCGTGTCGACCGCTTGGACGAACGCCTGCACGAGTTCAGGCAGAGCCAAGAGCTACCCTAGGCAAGGGTTGCTAGTCATGGTCTCATGGACGCATTTTATTTTGAAAAGTTGTTTCGACATGGATAGCTTTGTATTCACAGCAATCATAGTATTGATGTGTTTATTGCTCTGTTTCAATGTGTGTACTCTGTTTTTCATTCTTATATGTTCTGTTTCAATGTGTGTATATATGCTTTCCATTCTATATATGTGGATGATAACAACTAGATTCAAATTAGTATACAAAAACAGATAGAAAATGGAATTCATAATATATATATATATATATATATTAATTGTTCATTAGATCATCACAGAATATATATATATATAATATCATCACATATACGTGATGATACTTAACTACTAGGTACAATGCATAAAATTGAAAACGAACAATACTAAAACTAATAATCCCTCCTGGGGCCAGTATTCCGGCAGCCCCTCGCCAGCAGCTCCTTGGTGCGCGGCGTCTTCCCAGTACAGAGGCAGTACTCCGACTCCTCCGTCTCGCACCACTTGATGTGTCGATCTGCCTCTTGATGGCGGACGCGCGTGACCGATCTTGCCATTTCGTTGGGCGCCCACCGGAGCTCCTCGTCGGTGGCATGCTGGAGCTTATCGGTCCACCTCCACGGAGTGACGAGGCGCCCACCGCCTATGACCTTCCTCACGAAGTACCTGTCTTTGTACACCTCCTTGGCATGAAGACGTGCCCGCCCCAAAGCTCCGCCACCTGCTTTTTCCAGGCGGCATCACGGGCTTCACAGGCTTCCTGGTACCTGGCTTCCTCCTCCGCCATCTCCTTCTTGAACGCCACTTGCTTGGCTTTCTCAGGCGGCGGCAGCGACTTCCACAA
>NC_041388.1:500361100-500365075 GCF_002162155.2 Triticum dicoccoides | reverse complement strand
TGGCGCGTAGGGGTCCTCGTCGCTGCTAATCGAGTGAGCGTCCTCGGGGGGCGGCGACTCCTCGTCGGCGCGTGGGCAGACCGACGGCGCCATGGCAGAGATTTGAGAGAGAGAGAGAGAGAGAGAGAGAGAGAGAGAAGGGCGAGCGAGGGGAGGATGTATATTAGAATGCAGGCGGGACGATGCAAGCAAGCTGTTATTTATTATGGCCGGAATCTAGATCGACGGGGACAGTACACACGCCGGTGAACATAATAGTTTGAATTACACACAATTCCCGCAACAAATCCATGTGTGAACATAATAGCTGACGGTTTCCAATATAGAATCATGTCTTATTCATGATCCCTGCCAATCACCTACCAAACCTCGAGCCGTGAGATAGAGTGCCAATCGTGTGGGGGCCGGTTGTCTTGCCAGATCCTTACATTTTCTTTTTTGAACACCAGATATTTACATCGTCTGATGATTTTTTAACTCGCACACAAGTACACAAAAATATGATTTTTCAAACCATTTAGGTTAGACGTTGCATGTACATGTAGTTCAAATTTGAATTACGGTCATTAAATGGTTAGAAAATCACTTAAATGTCTTTGAAAGGTCAAATGACCCCTGGAAATTTCCAAATTTTCACATGACTGTTGTATTAGTGCATGTTAAACGTAGGAAAAAAATTGAAGGCCGTAAGAGGAAGCTATCACCCGTCTGTCAGCAAACATGCATTGTTCCCTCTCAGAACCACAAACCTTCTAGTGAGTTGCTCTGGTTTGTGAGGGGTGTGTGTCCAAACTTTTGTCAAACAGGCTAATTTTTTTACCATATCGTCTTGGTGGCATGACATTAAATCAAGCAAGGTTTCATGTTTTTCTGATCATTTTTAATTTTTTTGGAATTAAAATGACATGACATGCACTCCATGCATGTGCCCATGCCTTGACACCAATATGTTTGAAAATTCATTCGAATTTACTGCACATGGAATTAACTCGCACACAAGTACACAAAATATGATTTTTCAAACCGTTTTGGTTAGGCGTTGCATGTAGATGTAGTTCAAATTTGAATTACGGTCATTAAATGGTTAGAAAATCACTTAAATGTCTTTAGAAGGTCAAATGACCCCTGAAATTTACCAAATTTTCACATGACAGTTGTATTAGTGCACGTTAAACGTAGGAAAAAATTTGAAGGCCGTAAGAGGAAGCTATCTCCCGTTCACCATCAAACATGCATTGTTCCCTCTCGGAACCATGAACCTTCTAGCGAGTTGCTCCGGTTTGTGAGGGGCGTGTGTCCACACGTTTGTCAAACATGCCAATTTCTTTACCACATCATCTTTGTGTCATGACATTACATCAACCAAGGTTTCATGTGTTTCTGATCATTTTTCTATTTTTTGAATTAAAATGCCATGTCACTCCATGCATATGTACGCACGTGTCCATGCCGTGAGACCAATATGTTTGAAAATTCCTTCTAATTTACACCACATGGAATTAACTCGCACACAAGTACACATATATGATTTTTTTTAACTGTTTAGGTTAGGCGTTGCATGTAGATGTAGTTCAAATTTGAATTACGGTCATTAAATGGTTAGAAAATCACTTAAATGTCTTTGGAAGGTCAAATGACCCCTAGAATTTTCCAAAATTTCACATTATAGTTGCAGTAGTGCACCTTAGACGTTGAAAAAAATTCACGGTCGTAAGAGGAAGCTATCTCCCATTCGTCATCAAACATGCATTGTTCCCTCTCGAAACCACGAACCTTCTAGCGAGTTGCTCCGTTTTGTGAGGGGTGTGTGTCCAAACTTTCGTTAAACATGCCAATTTCTTTAGCACATCATCTTGGTGGCATGACATTAAATCAAGCAAGGTTTCATGTTTTTCTGATCATTTTTTAATTTTTTGGAATTAAAATGCCATGGCATGCACTCCATGCATGTGCCCATGCATTGACACCAATATATTTGAAAATTCCTTCGAATTTACTGCACATGGAATTAACTCGCACACAAGTACACAAAAATATGATTTTTCAAACCGTTATGGTTAGGCGTTGCATGTAGATGTAGTTCAAATTTGAATTACGGTCATTAAATGGTTAGAAAATCACTTAAATGTCTTTAAAAGGTCAAATGACCCCTGGAATTTACCAAATTTTCACATGACAGTTGTATTAGTGCATGTTAAACGTAAGAAAAAAATTGAAGGCCGTAAGAGGAAGCTATCTCCCGTTCGTCATCAAACATGCATTGTTCCCTCTCGGAACCATGAACCTTCTAGCGAATTGCTCCGGTTTGTGAGGGGTGCGTGTCCAAACGTTCGTCAAACATGCCAATTTGTTTACCACATCATCTTGGTGGCATGACATTACATCAACCAAGGTTTCATGTGTTTCTCATCGTTTTTCTATTTTTTGAATTAAAATGCCATGTCACTCCATGCATACGTATGCATGTGTCCATGTCGGGAGACCAATATGTTTGAAAATTCCTTCTAATTTACAACACATGGAATTAACTCGCACACAAGTACACATATATGATTTTTCAAAACGCTTTGGTTAGGCGTTGCATGTAGATGTAGTTCAAATTTGATTTACGGTCATTAAATGGTTAGAAATCACTTAAATGTCTTTAAAAGGTCAAATGACCACTAGAATTTTCCAAAATTTCACATTACAGTTGTAGTAGTGCACGTTAGACATAGAAAAAATTTGAAGGCCGTAAGAGGAAGCTATCTCCCGTTCGTCATCAAACATGCATTGTTCCCTCTCGGAACCACGAACCTTCTAGCGAGTTGCCCCGATTTGTGAGGGGTGTGTGTCCAAACTTTCGTCAAACATGCCAATTTCTTTACCACATAATCTTGGTGGCATGACATTACATCAACCAAGGTTTCATGTGTTTCTGATTTTTTTGGAATTAAAATGCCATGCCACTTCTTGGATACGTATTCATGCATATGTGTCCATGTCGTGATACAAATATGTTTGAAAATTCCTTCTAGTTTACTGCACATGGAATTAACTCGCACACAAATACACACATATGATTTTTCAAACTGTTTCGGTTATGCGTTGCATGTAGATGTAGTTCAAATTTGAATTACGGTCATTAAATGGCTAGAAAATCACTTAAATGTCTTTGAAAGGTCAAATGACCCCTAGAATTTTCAAAAATTTCACATTACAGTTGTAGTAGTGCACGTTAGACGTAGAAAAAAATTTAAGGCCGTAAGAGGAAGCTATCTCCCGTTTGTCATCAAACATGCATTGTTCCCTCTCGGAACCACGAGCCTCTAGTGAGTTGCTCCGGTTTGTGAGGGGTGTGTGTCCAAACTTTGGTCAAACATGCCAATTTTTTACCATGACATTACATCAACCAAGGTTTCATGTGTTTCTGATTTTTTTTTGATTTTTTGGAATTAAAATGCCATGTCACACCATGCTTAATTGTGTCATAGCCGTTAGACCAATATGTTTGAAAATTCCTTCCAATTTACTGCACATGGAATTAAATCGCACACAAGTACACAAAATATGAGTTTTCAAACCATTATGGTTAGCTATTGCATGTACATGTAGTTCAAATTTCGATTACGGTCATTAAATGGCTGTAAACTCACTTAAATGTCTTAGAAGGTGAAATGACCCCTGAAATTTTCTAAAATTTGACATGACAGTTGTATTAGTACTACAAAATTTCTCGTTCATCTAAAACACCATCCGTTGGCACTTTATGCCAAATATGTCTTTCAAAGCTAATAAAAAATATCTACAACATCACACACAGTTGTTTTCTAGGAACCATTTGCGATGAAAATATTTGGTTCTATTTAAGTCTCCCTCCTTAAGCTTCGCCGGCTCGTCTGCTCTAGTGCCGGCAACCCCCGAATCCTGATCCCCATTCTCGCACCCCTTCTTGCAAAGATGACGCCATGGAAACACTTCGTGAAGGCCCGTATG
>NC_041388.1:500334071-500360609 GCF_002162155.2 Triticum dicoccoides | reverse complement strand
CGAGAGTGTCGCCGCATTTGCATTGAGCGAGGCCGCTTCCGCTGAGAGGGCGTCTGCGGTAGCCGACAGGGAAGCTGCAGCAGCCGAGACAGCTGCAGCTGCTGCTGCAACGGTGGCTGCAAACGATGAGAGTGCTCGAGCTGCCGTCCGTGCCGCTGATGTCGCCCTGGCCCGGGTCGAGGCCATCCACGCCAAGATCGAGGATGCACACGCCAAGATATTCCAGGCCACCGCGGACTCCAGCATGCAACCCATGTCTGAAAAGGCGGCGGTGGCCATGGAGTACCTGCTTCCTAATGAGGTCGCCGAGCGGGAGCTAGAGATGAAGGAGGCGGTGGAGATCGAGGAGCGTCGGGAGGAGGAGTTGTGCGTGGCCGAGGTCGAGGTAGAGAAGAGTCTGTCCGTCAAGGAATTAGCGGTGGAGTACCAACGCGAGCTCTGGCGCAGCCACTACTACGAGTACTACAACCTTGAGGGCGGTGCCCAGGCCGAGGCCTAGGACGAGGACGAGGACGAGGATGCGGTCGACTTCAGCAGGGGGACACGGAGTCCACCAACGGCGGCATGTCGCCAGGACAAGTCATCAACGTCTCATCTCACACCGGCGACGCATAGGCCGGCGCGGCGGCGGATTTTTAATTATGTGTACTTAGGCTTTGTTTTTAATGCCGGTCTTTTGTTAGAGCAATGTTCAGGTCAACTGGCTCTGTGTAATTACTGAAATTGTTGGATTCAGTAAGTGTGGTCTGTCTGCTGTACGCTCTTTTGTGTGCCCAAATTAGCAAGCGATGTTAAATTATGCAATGACATACCCGGGGAAATTTCCACCAAAATTTGAGTTATCAAACTCATCCCATGCGTGTAAAGCAGAAGAATCGTTTGCGATGCACACAAACGTTCAAAGTGACTAGTCCGGCGGCACCGCACGCGTTCAAAGTGAATGTGCCCATGCCTTGAGACCAAAATTTGAATTGTCAAACTCATCCCATGCGCGTAAAGTAGAAGAATCGTTTGCGATGCATGCAATCGTTCAAAGTGAATGGTCCGGCGGCACCGCACGCAAAGTTTCCCTCTACATTTCCAAAATTTTGGCCTACCGCCAAAATATCTACCCCCGCCCTCCTTCCCCACCCCCTTTTCTCCCCGACCACAAGTCACATTTCCCCTGTTTCCTCCTTCCTTCCTTGCTAAGCTATAGCCGCTTCCTCGCTCTCGCCGTCTCGCATCCTACCGCCGGGGTCATCATGGTCTTCTTCAGAGACATCTCCAACGGTTCCTGGATACGTCTCCAACGTATCTATAATTTTTGATTGTTCCATGCTATTATATTATCAACCTTGGATGTTTTATATGCTATTTTATATGATTTTTGGGACAAACCTTTAACCTAGAGCCTAGTGCCAGTTTCTGTTTTTTCCTTGTTTTAGAGTATCACAGAAAAGGAAAATCAAATGGAGTCTAATTGACCCGAAACTTCACGAAACTTATTTTTGGAACGGAAGCAATCCAGGAGACTTGGAGTAGACGTCAGGGAAAGCTTCGATGAAGGCACGAGGCAGGGAGGCGCGCCCTACCCCCCTGGGCGTGCCCCCCACCCTCGTGGGCCTGGCTCCCATGACTAGCTTCTTTCACCTATATATGTCCATATACCCTAAAAATATCAGAGATCATAATAGATCGGGAGTTCCGGCGCCAGAAGCCTTTGTAGCCACCGAAAACCAATCTAGACCCGTTCCGACACCCCGTCGGAGGGGGAATCCCTCTCCGGTGGCCATCTTCATCATCCCGGTGCTCTCCATGACGAGGAGGGAGTAGTTCTCCCTCGAGGATGAGGGTATGTACCAGTAGCTATGTGTCTGATCTCTCTCTCTCTCTCTCTCTCTCTCGTGTTCTTGAGGTGATACGATCTTGATGTATCGCGAGCTTTGATATTATAGTTGGATGTTATGATGTTTCTCCCCCTCTACTCTCTTGTGATGAATTGAGCTTTGATCTTGATGTCTTGCACGTGCTTATCTGTGGTGACAATGGTATATCATGTGATCCACTTGATGTATGTTTTGGTGATCAACTTGCGAGTTCCGTGACCTCGTGAACTTATGCATAGGGGTTGGCACACGTTTTTGTCTTGACTCTCCGGTAGAAACTTTGGGGCACTCTTTGAAGTTCTTTGTGTTGGTTGAATAGATGAATCTAAGATTGTGTGATGCATATCGTATAATCATACCCACGGATACTTGAGGTGACATTGGAGTATCTAGGTGACATTAGGGTTTTGGTTGATCTGTGTCTTAAGGTGTTATTCTAGTACGAACTCTATGATAGATTGAATGGAAAGAATAGCTTCGCATTATTTTACTACGAACTCTTGAATAGATAGATCAGAAAGGATAACTTTGAGGTGGTTTCGTACCCTACCATAATCTCTTCGTTTGTTCTCCGCTATTAGTGACTTTGGAGTGACTCTTTGTTGCATGTTGAGGGATAGTTATATGATCCAATTATGTTATTATTGTTGAGAGGACTTGCACTAGTGAAAGTATAAACCCTAGGCCTTTTTTGAACGCATTTTACGCTCACTTTTATCATTATTTACCTTGCTGTTTTTATATTTTCAGATTACAAAAACCTATATCTATTATCCATATTGCACTTGTATCACCATCTCTTCGCCGAACTAGTGCACCTATACAATTTACCATTGTATTGGGTGTGATTAGGACACAAGAGGCTTTTTGTTATTTGGTTGCAGGTTTGTTTGAGAGAGACCATCTTCATCCTATGCCTCCCACGGATTGATAAACCTTAGGTCATCCACTTGAGGGAAATTTGCTACTGTCCTACAAACCTCTGCACTTGGAGGCCCAACAACGTCTACAAGAAGAAGGTTGCGTAGTAGACATCAAGCTCTTTTCTGGCGCCGTTGCCGGGGAGGTGAGTGCTTGAAGTTATATCTTTAGATCTTGCAATCAAATCTTTTAGTTTCTTGTTTTATCACTAGTTTAGTTTATAAAAGAAAACTAAAAATGGAATTGAGTTTGCCTCATACGCTTCATCTTTTTAATATCTTTCGTGAGAATGATGGAAAGGAAAATTGTGCTCAAGTGCTAGAAGAAGTCTATAGAATGTTTGGCACTAAATCTTTGAATGATGAGCATCATTGCAATGTTGTTAGTATGAATTCCTTTAATATCAATGATGCTAATGATATGCAAAGCCACAAGCTTGGGGATGCTATGTTTGATGAAGATGATATTTTTTGTCCCCCAAGTTTTGATATGCAAATTTATTATGATGATTTCATGCCTCCTACTTATGATGATTATAATTATGAAAGTGGATTTGGAGAGGTCATGACTTTATTTAGTAATGATTCCACTATCTTGGAAGAGGTTTCAATCGATTATAATGAGAACAAAGTTGCTACCTATGATGATTATTGTGATGATACTTATGCTATAAAAAGTAGTGATGATTATATTTATAAAACTTGTCATGATTATGATTACCCCTTTTCTGAACATTACTCTTTTAATATGGAAACAATTTATAGTATTCGAGTTTCTTATGATACTCCCACTATTCCGAATGAGAAGAATTTTTCTTATGTGGAGAGTAATAAAATTTCTATGGTTGTAGATCATGAAAAGAATGCTTTATGTGATGGTTATATTGTTGAATTCATTCATGATGCTACTGAAAATCATTATGCAGGAGGAATATATGCTCGTAGGAATTGCAATAATATCAAGTTTCTTCTCTATGTGCTTAAAATCTTGAAGTTATGCTTGTTTTGCTTTCCTATGCAAGTTGATTCTTGTTCCCACAAGTTGTTTGCTCACAAAATCCCTATGCATAGGAAGTGGGTTAGACTTAAATGTGCTAGTCATATTCTTCATGATGCTCTCTTTATGTTACAATTCTTATCTTTTATGTGAGCATCGTTGAAATCATCATGCCTAGCTAGGGGCGTTAAACGATAGCGCTTGTTGGGAGGCAACCCAATATTATTTTTGCTCCTTGCTTTTTGTTCCTGTTTAGTAATAAATTAATCATCTATCGTATGTTATTATTGTGTTTTTTATGTTTTAATTAGTGTTTGTGCCAAGTAAAGCCTTTAGGATCTTCTTGGGTGATTGTTATTTGATCTTGCTGTAAAAAACAGAAAGTGTGCGCTCATGAGAATAATTTTCATTTTTTACTAGAGAGCAATAAAATACCAATTCCACTTGGAGTATATTAATAAAAAAAATTCCTAGGACTACCTAATTTCTCAGGATTTTTGGAGTTACAGAAGTATTCGAAACCTACAAATTACTACAGACTGTTCTACTTTTGACAGATTATGTTCCCTATGTGTTTTTTGCTTATTTTGATGAATCTATGAGTAGTATCGGAGGGTATGAACCATAGAGAAGTTGGAATACAGTGGATATTACACCAATATGAATTTAGAATGAGTTCAAAACAGTACTTAAGTGGTGATTTATTTTCTTATACTAACGGAGCTTACAAGTTTTCTGTTAAGTTTTGTGTTGTGAAGTTTTCAAGTTTTGGGTGAAGATTCGATGGACTATGGAATAAGGAGTCGCAAGAGCCTAAGCTTGGGTATTCCCAAGTCACCCCAAGGTAATATTCAAGGACAACCAAGAGCCTAAGCTTGGGGATGCCCCGGATGGCATCCCCTCTTTCATCTTCATTCATCGGTAACTTTACTTGAAGCTATATTTTTATTCACCACATGATATGTGTTTTGCTTGGAGCGTCAATTTATTTTGTTAGGATTTGCTTTCTGTTTGAATAAAATATAAAGATCTTAAATTATTAAATGGGAGAGTCTTCACATAGTTGCATAATTATTCAACTACTCATCGATCTTCACTTATATCTTTTGGAGTAGTTTGTCATTTGCTCTAGTGCTTCACCTATATCTTTTTAGAGCACGACATTGGTTTATTTTATAGAAATAATTGATCTCTCATGCTTCACTTATATTATTTTGAGAGTCCTTTAGAACAACATGGCATTATAAAAACTTTCATATAAGTGCATTGAATACTATGAGAAATTTGATACTTGATGATTGTTTTGAGATATGAAGATGGTGATATTAGAGTCATGCTAGTTGAGTAGTTGTGAATTTGAGAGATACTTGTGTTAAAGTTTGTGATTCCCGTAGCATGCACGTATGGTGAACCGTTATGTGATGAAGTCGGAGCATGATTTATTTATTGATTGTCTTCCTTATGAGTGGCGGTCGGGGACGAGCGATGGTCTTTTCCTACCAATCTATCCCCCCTAGGAGCATGCGCGTAGTACTTTGTTTCGATAACTAATAGATTTTTGCAATAAGTATGTGAGTTCTTTATGACTAATGTTGAGTCCATGGATTATACGCACTCTCACCCTTCCACCATTGCTAGCCTCTCTAGTACCGCGCAACTTTCGCCGGTACCATATACCTTCCTCAAAACACCCACCATACCTACCTACTATGGCATTTCCATAGCCATTCCGAAAAATATTGACATGCAACTTTCTACCATTCCGTTATTATGACACGCTTCATCATTGTCATATTTCTTTGCATGGTCATGTAGTTGACATCCTATTTGTGGCAAAGCCATCGTTCATAATTCTTTCATACATGTCACTCATGAGTCATTGCACATCCCGGTACACTGCCGGAGGCATTCACATAGAGTCATATTTTGTTCTAAGTATCGAGTTGTAATTCTTGAGTTGTAAGTAAATAAAAGTGTGATGATCATCATTATTAGAGCATTGTCCTATGTGAGGAAAGGATGATGGAGACTATGATTCCCCCACAAGTCGGGATGAGACTCCGGACGAAAATAAAGAGAAAAGAAGAGGCCATAAAAAAGAGAAGGCCCAAGAAAAAAACAAAAAAACAAAAAAAATGAGAGAAAAAGAGATAAGGGGCAATGCTACTATCCTTTTACCACACTTGTGCTTCAAAGTAGCATCATGATCTTCATGATAGAGAGTCTCCTATGTTCTCACTTTCATAACTAGTGGGAATCTTTCATTATAGAACTTGCCTTGTATATTCCAATGATGGGCTTCCTCAAAATGCCCTAGGTATTCATGGGCAAGCGAGTTGGATGCACACCCACTTAGTTTTTTTTTGAGCTTTCATACACTTATGGCTCTAGTGCATCCGTTGCATGGCAATCCCTACTCACTCACATTGATATCTATTGATGGGCATCTCCATAGCCCGTTGATACGCCTAGTTGATGTGAGACTATATTCTCCTTTTTGTCTTCTCCACAACCACCATTCTATTCCACCTATAGTGCTATGTCCATGGCTCACGCTCATGTATTGCGTGGAGATTGAAAAGGTTTGAGAACATCAAAAGTATGAAACAATTGCTTGGCTTGTCATCAGGGTTGTGCATGATTTAAATATTTTGTGTGGTGAAGATAGAGCATAGCCAGACTATATGATTTTGTAAGGATAGCTTTCATTGGCCATGTTATTTTGAGAAGACATGATTGCTTTGTTAGTATGCTTGAAGTATTATTGTTTTTATGTCAATATTAAACTTTTGTCATGAATCTTATGGATCTGAATATTCTTGCCACGATAAAGAGAACTACATGGATAAATATGTTAGGTAGCATTCCACATCAAAAATTCTGTTTTATCATTTACCTACTCGAGGACGAGCAGGAATTAAGCTTGGGGATGCTTGATACGTCTCCAACGTATCTATAATTTTTTATTGTTCCATGCTATTATATTATCAACCTTGGATGTTTTATATGCATTTATATGCTATTTTATATGATTTTTGGGACTAACCTATTAACCTAGAGCCTAGTGCCAGTTTTTGTTTTTTCCTTGTTTTAGAGTATCACAGAAAAGGAAAATCGAACGGAGTCCAATTGACCTAAAACTTCACGGAACTTATTTTTGGAACGGAAGCAATCCGGGAGACTTGGAGTAGACGTCAGGGAAGCTTCGAGAGAGGCACGAGGTAGGGAGGCGCGCCCTACCCCCTGGGCACGCCCCACCCTCGTGGGCCCCTCGTGGCTCCCCTGACCGACTTCTTTCGCCTATATATGTCCATATACCCTAAAAACATCAGAGAGCAGAATAGATCGGGAGTTCCGCCGCCAGAAGCTTTCGTAGCCACCGAAAACCAATCTAGACCCGTTCCGGCACCCTCACTACACCACAGCACTACATCCCCAACACCCAGGTTGGTGGGGAATACAACTTCTTCCAACAGACGGTCGGGAAAAATTGTTGCCGACCAACCTTGTCTGTTGGGGAAAGTCCAGACGGGAAAACCCTTTCCCAACCGACATAGTTTTTCCGACCGACTGCTTGATGGTTATGATATATCTTTCCGGACAGACAGACTGTTGGGCCTACCATGGGCCTTTCCCGACCAATAGTCTGTTAGGGCAGCAACGGGCCTTTCCCGACCGTTTATTGGACATGGTATTCTTTCCCAACCAACATTCTCTTGGGCCTAGCAGTAGGCTTTCCCAACCGACAATCAGACGACGTTTGTTTTGCCGACCAACAATCAGATGCGGTTTTCTTTTGCCGAACAATAGTTCATCAACATTTTTTTAGCCAACCACAACTTTAATTAACATATGGTACTGATTGTCACATACATATAGTTCATGTGTTCTAAGCATAATCACCCAAACACCATACGTCAAGCTCAAATCGGGAGCACCAAACATTTTTTATTCCATTAACTAATTGGCACATACATACACTTCAACCTGTTCTAAACAAAACCACCAAGAAACCATACATCAGGTTTACAAAAGGACAACCAAAAGATGCAAGTATGAGACATCAGTTGTACAAAATGAAAGCTAAAACATCTAGTTGACGTGGATCATTGGCTTCATGGTTCCTTGTGAGTGTAGTCCTTTTTGCTTCCTGCAAACGTTAATCAATTCTCAATTATAATACACTATTAGAAACTATACTACAGTGCCAAAATAACAACATACTGGATCATCGCATTCCCAAAAATACAAATAGTAATAAATACAGAGAATTCAATAATCATGTGTTAACACTAACGTTGAACCTCAGTTGAGATTGTTCGCACTAATCTTTATATTTTGTATCTGCATACTTAGTTTGCTTTCGTTAGGCATGTAACATAGATGGTAAAGGAGTATCTAGTCGTCAAAGCTTAAATCAAGTGCATGGAGGAGGCGAGATACCAGGCTGCCGTGCGATGCAGCGAGCATGGTGAGATGCCGATGCCGATGGCGGCGTGAAGCCGCGGTGCTGTGTGATGCAGCACGCCATGTGAAGCGGCAAGGCGCTTGACGACTGGAATAGCTAGAGGAGAATAGGCAAGTTAGTTAGTTTGTTATCTACATGGCCGCTGACCAGGTGTGTGGCCGTTGAGTGGAGCTGCGCAAGTGGACATGCATGCATGTAGGGATTACTAAGTGCATGGAGTTAGTTGTGTGAGTGGGAGTGAGCTAGTGCCTAGACATGATGTTAGTGGCTAGATGTGGTGTCTGAGTGGTGCATGAAGGTCAGCTCCCTATGTATATATAAGTTACAATGAAAAAAGAGAGAAGAGGCTGAGAGAGCACGGGTTGAAGAAATAATTTTACATCAACTTAATTCAAAAGGATCAATCTAATATAGTACTCATATTAAGAAGCTACATCAGTTTGCGATGAACACCATTCATATCCACAGCAAGAGTTTTCAATGTGCACAAACCTTGACAAATGATGTCTGGTCATCGGCTCGCCAGACCAGGATGTGTGCCACTCAAAATTCCTGAACAATACTGGTTGCTAATCAACTGAAACAGGAGAAAAGAGGATTCAGGCTAACCAGCTGAAGCAGGATAAAAGATGCACCAAAACAAGCTCGAAACGATGTGCACACGTCAGCATGCATCCTTACAAAAGGGGCACATAGGAAGATCTCTTTATAATATGTTATGCATGTAGGGATAATAATCATTCGTGTAGAGTCAGCATTACACTTCTGCAACTTCTACATCAATAATGACATTATATATTACATCACCTCTATGAAATTTACTGCTGCTGAGCAAAAAAGGATGACATAATACATTTGATAGTGAGAGATTTCTTTTTAACAAAACAAATAAGAGAAAAGAATGGCGCTGAACTAAACATAGGGAAGTGACCACAAGTTGAGTAATATTGTTAAAAACGACAATCAACAATACTCATTGGAATAAGATTTAAATTACATGGTCGAATAAGATCTCCTTATCTCGATGAATCTCAAACTGGGATTTCAATATCTCAATAAATCTGAGATTCAGAGTTTCTAAAAGCTGCAATAATGCTTTACAAATTAGAGCTTACCTAAAATTAAAGAATATCTTGCCTAGAAGCCGAGGTAGGGACTCATTGAGTATGAGTACGACTATAAACTACAAACTGTATGCTAGCTCTAATCTTGGTTGAAAGTTCTGAGAGCCAATTCTGAAGGCATCATACTGTCAGCACCTGCAACATCTCATGTAATATGAATACCAGCTTTGTGTAAATCATGTAATAACATTAAACATCAATGTTGAATTTACATAACCATACTGTTAGCAACAAAGGCATGAATGATACAAAAAGAATGTGGCCTATCTAATAATAGTAGGAAGAGCAACATAAATCCATATTCTCCTTGCAATGGGGCTTATCTAATAAAAGTACGAAGAGCAAAATAAATCAATGTTCTCCCAGCATTCTATGGTGCATGTTTTGCCCTGTTTGTGAGCAGAAGAATATGTAGGCTACTGTGAAAGTTAAGTTGTGCCTAACAATCAACATTCCAAGTTTCAGATAGGATATGAACCAAGAAAACACTGATTTTCTATACAGACATCACAGTTTTGGTGATTTCCGCGAATACGTGCAACCTGTTGGCGGCAGCGGATGGCTTGGGCTCCAAGTCCAGCACCGCTGCGGCAGCCTCCCACTCCGTCTATGTGTATGGGATGCAAAGAAGAATCCTGGAAAAATATGGGATACATGAACTATTCTGGAAGTTGCAGAACAGCTGAAGCAAATTTAAAGAGAAAATAAAACTGTAAAATCTATAGAAGCATGACTGTATAAATACAAACTGCTAGATATGTACTTTATCTTCATTCCAGAAAAAACTGAACTAAGTTTAATATAGTCCTATGTTTGCCAGAATTCTAAATGCTTAAATAAAAGTCTGAAACATTAGTATGATTATTTGGACTTTTTGCGGAACCTGAAGCTAGTTCTCGGGGTTGTCCCTCATCTCAAAGCACAGATATGTGGATACATTTTTCTATATATATAAAGTAATGAATTTTCATATGATGATTACCCTTGTATTGACCTTCAGGCAGACATATCATAATTTGATAGTCTGGCAAGGGTTCAAACATCACAAATTACAACTCACAAGCTCTAAAGTTCTCAAATCAATCACAACCAGTTCATAAAAAAAGTAGCTAATTAAGGTTTCTGGCAACACTACTGAAAGGAATACCTGTAGAATAGATTATTTTTTCCAATAATAGCATCAAGCTTGTTCTTCTCAAGTTCTCATATCCAGAAATCACACGAGATGTATCTCTTAGACTGCATTTCCGGCTACCCCATTAGCAGATAGAGCCCCTGTTTTTGATGCTCTGCTTGAGCTGGAGCTCACATCCAAAACTCTGCTTGCTGGATAGAAGTACTATCCCAAGTCATGGCTGATCTGAACTGAAAAGGGAAAATCAAATAAATCAACAGCGGCACCGATTGGGGATGGGCGGAGAGGGAGAGGAGAGTGAAAAGAACACTCACTGCCCGGGGAAGGGAAGCACCAGCAGTCAACGGCCATATCCTTCTTCAAACGAATCGGCGAGCGCAAATCGGAGGAAGCCCATGGCGTGGTGGCGATGGTGGCGGCCCCTGGGTGACGACTGACGAGCGAGGGTGCGAGTGCTCTCTCTTGAAGGTGACCCACCTCTCCTTCCCTCCCTCTCTCAGCCCCGGATCTGAGAGGGATGGCGGCGTCCACCACCGCGCCTTGGCCTCTCCCCGAACTCCAGCGCACAAGCTAGGGTTAGAAGTGTTCGGGGCCTAAGCAGTGGGGGTGCAGGAGGATGAAGTATAAAGGTGACGGCGTGCTGGAGACGGCGGGTGGTCGGCGGCGTGTGGGCTGCTAGCTAGCGGGCGGCGGCGGAGGGAGTGTGTGAGAGGATTTAGGTTTGGGGGATTTGGATTTGGTCGTGGCACCTTTTGAAGGCCGAATGAAAAAATAGGAAGGAGTCTTGGCGCTAAGTTTTCGGCCCGTGCACGCGCAAAGACGGGCCGGCCCAATTGGTAATGAACAGTCGGTCGGCATTAATCGCCGACCAACAGTCTGATGGAGATACGAGCTTTCCCGACCGATAGTCCAACGTGAAACATTCCAGGATTGCCGACTGCCAGTTGGACTCAATACATCAGTATTGCCGACCAACAGTTAGATAGAAGTTTTCCCGACCAACAGTCTGTTGGTAAAATTGACTTTTCCTAACACACATCAGTAGGGAAATCTAGTGCGTGGTGTAGTGCCTGCCGGAGGGGGAATCTGTAACGCCCCGGATATAATTTGCCATATCTGTACTTCAACTTTTGCCATTTTCGGCGTTAAGTTATGTGATTCCCTCGTGGTTGGGTTTTGTATTTGTTTTGCATTTTGTTCATGTCATGATTTTCATATCATGTCATCATGTGCATTGCATTGGCATACGTGTTCGTCTCATGCATCCGAGCATTTTCCCCGTTGTCCGTTTTGCAATCCGACACTCCTATGCCCTCCGGCGCCCCCTTTTGCCTTTTTTCGTGAGCGGGTGTTAAACTTTGTCGAAATGGACCGAGATTTACCAAGCGGCCTGGTACACCACCGGTAGACCGTCTGTCAAGTTTCGTGTCATTTGAAGTCGTTTGATACTCCAACGGTTAAGCGGGGAACCGTAAAGGCCTCGTGTGTGTTGCAGCCCAACACCCCTACAAGTTAGCCCACAAACCCATCCAAACCCCTCCATCCTCTCGGCTGTTCGATCACAATCGCGTGACCGAAAACCACACCTCATTTGGACTCTCCTAGCTCCCCCCACCTATAAATTGATGCCTCCCCGAAATCCCGCTGTCCAAAAACCCTAAAATTCCCCTCCGCGCCGCCGGACACATCCGGGCGATGCCGGACGAAATCGCGCCGCCGCGTCCGGCCAACCGTGTGACGCCACATGGCGCTCCGCCGCCTCCACCGCCGCCGGCCCGCCAGGCCCGCGCGGGGCCCTTCCCGGCCCACGCGCCCGCCTCCCCGCCGCCCGCACGTCCACCGCCCCCGCGAGCCCGCGTCTCTCCCCCGTGCACCCGCTCTCCTCCATGCACCCGCCGCCCGCCACCGCTCCGCTCGCCGCCGGCCGCGCTGCTCCTCGCCTCGCTGGGCGCCACTGCGTCACCGTCGCCGCCTCGCCGCATCTCCGGCCGGAGCAACCTCCCCGGCCTCTCCTCCCTCGTCGCCGGCCTCCCTTCGCTTCAACTCTGGCGAGCTCCGGTGAACCTTGGGTTTCGTGCGCACCAGATCTGGATCTGGAAAACCCTAGGGTTGACTTCGAAATTCCTGTAAGTCATTTTATATTGCATTTTCAGCCCATGTTCATTGCATCATAACTCTGTGACCGTAGCTTCATTGTGTGCGTGCAATATATCAAAATGTTCATCATGATGTGCTCTTCATTTTGTTCCATTGTGACATGCTCATTTGCGTCCATCTTGATGCCCAAATCGTTGATGCAAGAGTGCTATAAAATGTTAGGTGCTGATTCTTAGCAGAGTATGAGCATTTGACATTTTTGCTACATTTATTGTGTGCTGCATATGGGCATGAGCTCTACATGTGTTTTGGGCTATGCCATGCCATATTTAAAGGGGTTTATGCCTTGTATTTTTGTGATCAATGTGGTGACTAGCACAAGCCATGCAAAGTAGCTCTCGTGATATTGCTGATTTCAGGGACTTATAATTTCACCAAGTCATTTCCCTGCTGTTATTTTTATGCCATGTATTCATGTTGCTACAGTTAGATCCATGCTTGTTTTGAGTATCTTCAGTAATGATGATTTGAGCATATGGTTGTGCTCTATCCATCCATGCCCCTGTTTGCATTTATGGAGTGCCCTAGCATGACTCAATCTTGCTCTACTTTTGCTATAAAATGTTCCTGGCACATTGTTTATGTGTTAATCAATTTTTCCAAGGTTGTTGTAGTTGATCCAAGCATGCTATAAACCTGTTCTTGCCATGGTTAGCTTCATGATCATGCCTTATTGCTGGTAGTATGCTTAGTTTGTCATGAAATGCCTTGTGGTGAGTGAATCGAGCTCGCAAAGAGGCTTTCATAATTCTGTTTTTGCCATGTCCAGTTTTCTGCTAAGTCTGAATCTGTTGACGAAACTTGCTATGTTTACATGGGTGCCATCATATCTTGTGATCCTTTTTGGCTTATGGTCAGTAAGGGACTTTTGTTCTATGCTTTGAGTAGATTCATGCCATGCATTGTATTGCTATGTTATGTTCCTGTAGCATGTTCTTAGCTTGCTGTAAACATTGCTTCCTGATGTTATTTCCTGACATGCTATTATATTCACTAAGTCTGTGATGCTGATATCTTTTGCACTTTTTCCATGCTTGTTTGAACCTGCTTTTGTGTGTTTTAGTCGTAGCTCAGTGTTCATCTTTTGTCAAGCATCTTGAGTAGATCACTGCCATGTGCTTTGTTGCTATGTTGGAGTGCAGTAGCTTAGTTTCTTGTTGCATTCTAGTTGGCATCGTGCTGTTAATCGCAGAATTGTGCCATTATTGTTTTGCTTGCCATTCGCAAACCGTGCATCCAATTCCGGTGATCTTTATATCAATTTCGACCGAAATCAACTCATCTTTCTAGCGACACACTTGGTTTTCCAAGTTGAGGCCTGGTTCAATCTTTCCCTTCCAAAGCATGCATACGCATTGCACATCACATCCCGCATGTCATGTCATGTTTTGCATCATATTGCTTGCGCATTGCACCATGATTGATTGTTGGTATTTTGCTTGTGTGCTTGCCTTGGGTAGAGCCGGGAGACGAGTACGTGATCGAGGAACCCGTTGAGTACGCTTACGAGGATCAAGCTTACGTCAACTTGGAGAACTTTGCAGGCAAGATGACCATACCCTCGAAATCACTTCTATCTTTGCTTGCTAGTTGCTCGCTCTATTGCTATGCCGCGATGCCTACTACTTGCTATATCATGCCTCCCATATTGCCATGTCAAACCTCTAACCCAACTTTCCTAGCAAACTGTTGTTTGTCTATGTTACCGCTTTGCTCAGCCCCTCTTATAGCGTTGCTAGTTGCAGGTGGAGATGAAGTTTGTTCCTTGTTGGAACATGATTATTGTTGGGATATCATTATTATATCTTGTTTTACTCTAATGCATATATATACTTGGTAAATGGTGGAAGGCTCGGCCTTATGCCTGGTGTTTTGTTCCACTCTTGCCGCCCTAGTTTCCGTCATACTGGTGTTATGTTCCTTGATTTTGCGTTCCTTACGCGGTTGGGTTATAATGGTAACCCCTTGACAGTTCGCCTTGAATAAAACTTCTCCAGCAAGTCCCAACCTTGGTTTTACCATTTGCCACCTAAGCCTTTTTCCCTTGGGTTCCACGGACTCAAGGGTCATCTTTATTTTAAACCACCGGGCCAGTGCTCCTCTGAGTGTTGGTCCAAACTAGAGTCCTTTGCAGCGCCCCCTCGGGGAAACTCGAGGTTTGGTTTTAGTTGTACGGAGCGCTCATCCGGTGTGCCCTGAGAACGAGATACATCCGACTCCTATCGGGATTTGTCGGCACATCGGGCGGCTTTGCTGGTCTTATTTTACCATTGTCGAAATGTCTTGTAACCGGGATTCCGAGTCTGATCGGGTCTTCCTGGGAGAAGGAATATCCTATGTTGACCGTGAGAGCTTGTGATGGGCTAAGTTGGGACACCCCTGCAGGGTTTTGAACTTTCGAAAGCCGTGCCCGCGGTTATGGGAAGATGGGAATTTGTTAATATCCAGTTGTAGAAAACCTAACACTTAACTTAATTGAAATGAATCAACCGTGTGTGTAGCCGTGATGGTCTCTTTTCGGCGAAGTCCGGGAAGAGAAAACGGTCTCGTGTTATGCTTGAACGTAAGTAGTTTCAGGATCACTTCTTGATCTTATAGCTTCTGGACCGTGCTTTGCTCCCCTTCTCGCTCTCTTTTGCGTAAGTTAGCCACTTGCTGCAGCTCCACCTTACTACCTTTTCCTACCCATAAGCTTAAATAGTCTTGATCGCGAGGGTGTGAGATTGTTGAGTCCCCGTGACTCACAGATTACTTCCAAAATCAGATGTAGGTGCCGATGATGCCAGTGTCGGGGACGCTACCGAACTCAAGTGGGAGTTTGAAGAGGATTCAGGACGTTACTATGTTTCCTTTCCGGACGATCAGTAGAGGAGCCCAGTTGGGGCGATCGGGGATCTATGCATTTGGGTTTTCTTTCTTTATTTGGTTCCGTAGTCGGACCTTGATTGTATTCTGGATGATGTAATGATATATTTATGTATTGTGTGAAGTGGCGATTGTAAGCCAGCTCTTTATCTCTTTTTTATTCAGTACATGGGATGTGTAAAGATTACCCCTCTTACGACATGCCTACTATGCGGTTATGCCTCTAAGTCGTGCTCCAACACGTGGGAGATATGGCCGCATCGTGGGTGTTACAGAATCCCACTCAGGTGGCCATCTTCATCAACCCGGTGCTCTCCATGACGAGGAGGGAGTAGTTCTCCCTCGGGGCTGAGGGTATGTACCAGTAGCTATGTGTTTGATCTCTCTCTCTCTCTTGTGTTCTTGAGGTGATACGATCTTGATGTATCGCGTGCTTTGCTATTATAGTTGGATGTTATAATGTTTCTCCCCCTCTACTCTCTTGTGATGAATTGAGTTTTCCCTTTGAAGTTGTCTTATCGGATTGATTCTTTAAGGATTTGAGAACACTTGATGCATGTCTTGCACGTGCTTATTTGTGGTGACAATGGGATATCATGTGATCCACTTGATGTATGTTTTGGTGATCAACTTGCGAGTTCCGTGACCTCGTGAACTTATGCATAGGGGTTGGCACACGTTTTCGTCTTGACTCTCCGGTAGAAACTTTGGGGCACTCTTTGAAGTTCTTTGTGTTGGTTGAATAGATGAATCTGAGATTGTGTGATGCATATCGTATAATCATACCCCACAGATACTTGAGGTGACATTGGAGTATCTAGGTGACATTAGGGTTTTGGTTGATTTGTGTCTTAAGGTGTTATTCTAGTACGAACTCTATGATAGATTGAACGAAAGAATAGCTTTGCGTTATTTTACTACGGACTCTTGAATAGATAGATCAGAAAGGATAACTTTGAGGTGGTTTCGTACCCTACCATAATCTCTTCGTTTGTTCTCCGCTATTAGTGACTTTGGAGTGACTCTTTGTTGCATGTTGAGGGATAGTTATATGATCCAATTATGTTATTATTGTTGAGAGGACTTGCACTAGTGAAAGTATGAACCCTGGCCTTATTTCAACGCATTGCAATACCGTTTACGCTCACTTTTATCATTAGTTACCTCGCTGTTTTTGTATTTTCAGATTACAAAAACCTATATCTACTATCCATATTGCACTTGTATCACCATCTCTTCGCCGAACTAGTGCACCTATACAATTTACCATTGTATTAGGTGTGTTGGGGGACACAAGAGACTCTTTGTTATTTGGTTGCAGGGTTGTTTGAGAGAGACCATCTTCATCCTATGCCTCCCACGGATTGATAATGTAACATCTCAAATTTTCAATTTGGAATGTTATACATTAGATCATCATTGCATATCATACTTTATTAAATTTTGGCTTGATCCTAGAAATTCTACGCAACTCAAGGACCTACGGAGAGAGTTGGGGATTTCATTATTTTCATATTCAAGTTTTCTTGAATTTTTAAAAGAGGATCGTTTGATTTTAATTATTTTCTCTTCGAATATTTCTTTTATAAAAATAAAAGAGAGAGGATAAAATGACTTCCTCAAAATAGAGAAATATCAAAGATTTAATATTAAAATCAAATAAGATTTGTATTCGGAGTTTTATCGCTATTTTATTTGAATTAGGAAAAAATGCGTTTTTCAAAATTGCATTTTAGGCCCAAATAAATGTTCACCTTGTCCGGCCTATTTTTAGAGGACGGAGAAAATTTATTTCGGGATTTTTGGAGTCCGTTTAGTATTTCTTTTCTTTCTTTTCTGCATGTCGGAATTATTAAAAAAAGTGAACCGACTCCGGGCCGTACCCGAGCGGGACTCCGTCCGGGGGGACCTTTTTAAGCCGCGCCGCCAAGCCCACCGCAGCCCAAACCGCGCCGCTGCCCAAACCCGAACCCTAGCCGCGCCGCCGCTGATCCGCTGCCGCCTCGCCTCACGCGCCGCCGCCGCCGCCCGCGTGTAGCGACCTGACCTCAGACGGTCAAGTCTCTTTGCTTCAGTGTCATCCCTGGATCGGTAATGCTGACACACACAGTACTCGAGGATTTATAACAGAGTAGCAATCATACACTTATTACATCGAATGTCCATGGCGTTATGATCTGACCTGACCTCAAAGGGGTATGATCAAAGTGTTACTTGCCTTGCTGACGATCCACGTAACCTAGAGACTCCAAATAACATGCTTCACACTCTGGGAATTCTATCGCAAACAAACAATAGCATACATAAGCAATCAAACAAAGAAGCACGGGAAAAACTCAAATAAGAAGATCTAACCAGAAAGTTCAACTTAAGAACTCCGGTTTGCGAAAAGAATCAAATCCAACGGAGCAACGAAACTCAAACGGCGAAAGAAACAAGATCCATTTACTAATCTGGATCTAGGTCAAACTTTACAGTAGCAAAAACTTGTTCAAGTTGGTTAAGCGGAAAGAGGGTCTCGAGACAAAGATCTAGGCGCTTGAATCACCTGATTCCGACTAACGAGCGAAAAGATAAACTAGAACGAAAATCGGATCAAAAATCGTGATCAGAAATAACCGCGGCAAAATCCGAGAAAAGAAAACTGACGAATAGGCTAATGAACGAGCATTCGTTGTCTGTAACTAACGGGCGAAAACCATTCGTTAAAACAAACATACGGACGAACGTCCGTTAAAAAGAAAAACCGGGAAAAACCGGCGAACCGAAAAAAACTAGGGTTTTCTTTAAAAAACCGGATCGTTTTTTTAAAACCGGCGACTACCTCGTCGGTCCGGCGAGGCACGGCGGCAGCGGCGCGGGCAAGCGGCGGCGGCGTCTTCGGCTGCGGGGCGAGGCGGGCGGCGGTGGTGGGTGGTGGTGGCGGCGGGGGTGGGGGAGTATATAAGGAGGGGAGTGTGCCTTGGGGAGGGGGCAAAGGCGGCGGGGAGGAGTCTTAGCCGGACTCCTCGAGTCGGGCGGCGGCGGCGCGGCCGGTCTCCTGGAAGGAGACATCGCGCGGGAGGGGACGGGCCGGCGGCTGGGCTTCGGCCTAGTTAGCCTGCGCACTTTTTTTAAATAATAATTCCGCCGAAACTAAAAAAAATCCTAGAAAATAAAATAAAAATTTAAAAAATGCAAAAACATTTTTTCACCGTCTAAATAAAATATTTAGAACGAGATGAACATTTTCTTGGCCCTAAAATGCAATTTTGAAAACGTGCAATTTTTCTAATGCAAACAAAATTGCAAATAAAATCCAAATAAAACAAACATTTGATTTTAATACCCCCCAATATTTCAATTATTTTGGAGAAGTCATATTATCTCCTCTCATATATTTTTAATATGAAATATTTTCGGAGAGAAAAATAATTAAAACCAAAAATCCTCGTTTCAAAATTTGATAAAATCAAATTTGAAAACCGGGGAAATCACCAACTCTCTCCGAGGGTCCTTGAGTTGCTTAGGGTTTCGAGGACCGCGCGACGAAATGCAATAAAATATGATATGCAAGAATGATCTATGTATAGCATTCCAAATTGAAAATTTGGGATGTTACAAACCTACCCTCCTTAAGATGAATCTCGCCCTCGAGATTCGGGTTGGCTAGAAAATAGGTGTGGGTGGTCTTTGCGGAGATCATCCTCTCGTTCCCATGTGGCTTCGTCCTCGGTATGGTGGCTCCACTGAACTTTGCAAAACTTAATAACCTTGCTACGGGTGACTCGACTGGAAAACTCCAAAATCTTGACTGGCTTCTCCTCATAAGTCAAGTCATTGTCCAACTGAATCGCCTCCAAGGGTACGGTATCTCTTAGTGGTATGTCGGTCATCTCAGTATGGCACTTCTTCAACTGGGAAACGTGAAACACATCGTGAACTCCTGACAGTCCTTTAGGTAACTCCAACTTGTAGGCAACTTCTCCCATCCGTTCCAAAACACGATACGGTCCTACAAATCTCGGGGCTAACTTTCCCTTAACTCCAAAACGTTTCACTCCTCGCAAATGTGATACTCGTAGATATGCTCTTTCTCCAATTTCATAGGTTACCTCCTTGCGTTTCGAATATGCATAACTCTTCTGTCTGGACTGAGCTATCTTCAGTCTATCTTGAATCAGTTTAACCTTCTCCTCAGACTCTTTGATCAAGTCTGGTCCAAACAACTGTAGGTCTCCAACTTCATCCCACATCGACGGTGTTCTACACCTTCGGCCGTACAGTGCTTCAAACGGTGTCATCTTCAAACTGGCTTGGTAACTATTGTTGTATGAGAACTCTGCGTAAGGCAAATTGTCATCCCAACTAGACCCATAATCTAGCGCACAGGCTCTCAACATATCCTCCAGAATCTGGTTGACTCTCTCGGTCTGTCCATCCGTCTACGGGTGAAAAGCTGTACTGAACTCCAATCTCGTTCCCAAGGTCTGGTGTAACTGATGCCAAAACTTTGAAGTAAACTGTGTTCCTCTATCCGATATGATGGTCCTCGGAACTCCATGCAGACATACGATCCTGGTCATATATATCTTGGCCAACTTTGCACTAGTATAAGTTGTTTTCACTGGGATAAAGTGCGCCACTTTGGTCAAGCGGTCAACTACTACCCATATAGAATCATAACCTGATTTAGTCCTGGGCAGTCCGGTGATAAAATCCATGTCAAGTTTATCCCACTTCCATTCGGGTATCGGCATAGGCCGTAGCAATCCTGCTGGCTTTTGATGCTCTGCCTTCACTCTCTGACATACATCACATACGGCCACATACTCGGCGATATCCTTCTTCATCCCTGTCCACCAGAAATGTTCCTTCAAATCCAAATACATCTTGGTGTTTCCGAGGTGTATCGAGTATGGTGAGTCATGAGCCTCCTAAAGTATTAACTTCCTGATCTCTGTGTTATTAGGCACATAAACACGGTCCTCAAACCATAAGGTGTCGTGTTCATCCTCATGAAAACCTTTGGCCTTTCCTTCGCTCATATTCTCCTTTATCTCGGCAATCTCTTTGTCATCCTTCTGAGCTTCTCGAATCTTTCCTAACAATGTAGAGTGAACCTCCATTGTTGCAACAAAACCTCTAGGAACAATCTCCAAACATAGTTCCCGGAGATCCTCTGCTAACTCCTTCGGCAATCCCGTGCTCTCTAGGGTATTAGCATAACTCTTCCGGCTCAAAGCGTCTGCTACGACATTGGCCTTTCCTGGATGATAGTGAAGCTTCATGTCATAATCCTTTATAAGCTCCAACCATCTTCTCTGCCTAAGGTTCAGTTCCTTCTGGGTGAAAATGTACTTCACACTCTTATGATCTGTGTACACATCACAATGATTTCCAATAAGGTAACGTCTCCAAGTCTTCAACGCATGAACTACGGCTGCTAGCTCCAAATCATGCGTGGCATAATTCAACTCGTGCGGTTTTAGTTGTCGTGAGGCATACGAAACAACTCTTCCGTCCTGCATAAGCACACTTCCAAGTCCTAGGCAAGAGGCGTCGCAATACACTTGGAAATCCTTACGTATATCTGGCAGTGTCAGCACTGGGGCTGTAGTCAAATGTTTCTTCAACTCCTGGAAACTTGCCTCGCAATCTTCCGTCCATTTAAACTTGGTATCCTTCTTCAATAACTCCGTCATTGGCTGCGCGATCTTGGAAAAATTCTCAATGAATCTCCGGTAGTATCCTGCGAGTCCAAGAAAATTGCGGATCTCGCTAACTGAAGTGGGTGCCAACCATTCCGTGACTGACTGAACCTTGGTGGGATCTACTGCTATACCTTCTCCTGATATAACATGTCCAAGGAATCTGACTTCCTTCAACCAAAACTCGCATTTCCTGAACTTGGCATACAACTGATGTTCCCTGAGTTTCTCGAGAACTAAACGCAAATGCTCCTTGTGTTCCTCTTCATTCTTCGAATATACCATTATATCATCAATGAACACCACAACAAACTTATCCAAATATTCCATGAATACTTTGTTCATCATGCTCATGAAATAGGCAGGGGAGTTAGTCAGTCCAAATGACATGACCGTATATTCGTATAGCTCGTACCGTGTGGTGAAGGCTGTCTTTGGTATATCCTTCTCTCGTATCTTCAACTGATGATATCCTGATCGCAGATCGATCTTCGAAAACACCTTAGCTCCTTGCAGCTAGTCAAACAGATCATTGATCATCGGCAATGGGTACTTGTTCTTAATCGACACTTCATTCAAGGCTCGATAATCAACAACCATTCTTAGGGATTTATCCTTCTTCTCAACCAAAAGCACTGGGGATCCCCATGGTGATCAACTCCGTCGAATGTAACCTTTCTCCAATAACTCCTTGATCTGTTTCTTAATCTCCTCCAGATCATTCGCGGGCATCCTATAGGGTCTCTTGGATATTGGCCCTGTGCCTGGCAATAGCTCTATCAAAAACTCAATATCTCGGTCCGGTGGCATGTCTGGTAACTCCTCTGGGAAAACATCCGGGTAATCCTTTACTGCAGGCACTTCTTCCTGAACAACTCCCGTGAGGGTATTACTTGGCTACTTCTTGGCACATGCCTAGATATATACTTGATCCTTTTTCCCTTCGGGGTGGTGAGACAAATTGACTTACTAACACAGTCAATGCTTCCTCCGTACTTTGACATCTAGCCCATTCCTAATATCACATCCAATCCTTGTGACTCCAAGATAATTAGGTCAGATGGAAAAACATGGTTGCCAATGGTTAAGGATATCTGGTCACACCATCGACTAGCCATATAGAATACGCCAGGTGAGCTTACTAACAGAGGGGTCCTAAGGGTTTGGGTCAGTAGTTAAAACTTATCCACGAATTCCCTTGATATGTATGAATGCGATGCACCAGTATCAAAAAGAACAAGAGCGATAAATGACTTAACCAAAAACTTACCTATAACAACGTTTGGCTGCTCTTCAACCTCCTCCACGTTAACGTGGTTCACTTGTCCTTTGTTGAATGGATTGGGCTTCTTCCCAGCGCTCCCATTTCCGTTTCCATTCTTCCCTTCAAGGCACTCCGTGGCATAGTGTCCAGTCTTCCCGCACTTGAAACAAGTAACGTGGCTTAGGTCTCTCTTGGTGGGTGTGGCTGGATTGGGGCGGTTCTGATTGTTGCTTGATCCATTCCCATTTCCATTCCTAGGGCCAGTATGATTATGGTTACTTCCTCTATTATGGGTGTGACCTCCATGGTTATGAACAAGTCCTCCCGAGTTCGGGGTTAGATGAGGCTTCTGCTGAGCTCCTGAGTTATACCTCCCTTGTCCATACTTCCTCTTACAGCTCTCAATCTGCTGCTTCAATCATAAGAGCCTTATCTACCAACTCCTGGTAGTTGGTGAATGTTGCCACCATCAACTGCATACTCATCTCATCATTCAACCCTTCCATAAACTTCTCCTGCTTTGCGGCATCCGTGGCCACATCATCAGGGGCATAGCGAGATAACTTGCTAAACTCATCCGCAAACTGAGCCACAGTACAGTTCCTCTGGCGTAAGCTGCAAAACTCACGCTTCTTCAAATTCATGGCTCCAGTTGAGACATGGGCTGTACAGAAGGCTTGCTGAAATTGGTCCCATGTCACCGTGTCTATAGGGTAGGTGACAGTGTAATTCTCCCACCATGATGATGCTGGTCCATCCAACTGATGTGCGATAAAATGCACCTTCTCAGCATTAGTACATCCTGTAGTGGTTAACTCCCTTCCAATCCCATGGAGCCAATCATCTGCTACTATAGGCTCGGTGCTACTGGAAAACACCGGCGACTGCAACCTCAGAAAACGGGCTAAGTTGTCCACTAGTGGTGGTGGTGGTGGTGGATTGTTGTTGTTGTTGCCTTGGTTCTGAACTAACAACTGCATCAGGGTATTCTGTTGCTGGATCAACTGAGTGAGCTCCAGTGGGAAAGCAAATCCGGGGTCACGTCACGGAGGCATCTGATGGGTTTAGAGGGGAGAGATTAGAATAGAATGAGGTCTAATGAGAAAGCACTACCCATATGCACATGAGACAAACACAATCATTTCACTTAATCAATCAAGCAAGGCATACAATCGGTCTAACTATCGTAAAAGTGCTCGGACTACTCTATTTACATGGTGGAATACTACTACTGAAGTGGTGGTCTACTAAAAATATTCCTCGATTGCAGACTCCATGATATTTTCTCTAGCTTCGTCTTCAAAGTCATCATCGCTAAGGTCGGAGTCGGTGTCGTCGATGATGATGTAGTCCTCTGGGCGAATCTCCTTGGGTTCTTCGTCTTCTTCTACTGGTGTGGGGTCTCCCATGAATATTCCAATCTTCTTAATCAGGTCGTCATTCTTCTCCACTAATACGATGATTTCCTCCTCATAATCTTCATGTGTAGCCTTGAGTTCTTCCTCCAGTTCCGCGATCCTAGTCATTGCCTTCTTCAAATCTATCATGCCTGCGCACATCTGATTCTCCTGGCGTCGAATGTGCTGGTTTAGTTCCTGGATAAAAGCTGCAATTGGTCTATCCTTCCTGGTGTTTATCAACTCCCATTGCTTATCTCGGCGCCCACAGATCTGGTAGATAGTATCCTTAAGCTCCTTTTGGTAAACTTCTCCAATGCGTCCCATGGTGATGTGAGCTGCCATACTCTTTCCTAAACTCCAGGTTGGTGCATCGAAGGAAAACTCTATGGGTTTAGTGACTGGCGTGAAGGTTCTTCCTGGAACTTGAACTTGAATCATCCATCGCTCCTCTTCTGGTAAAGTGGCATTGTAGGTCCTGATGAAGCTTGGTATTCCTATGTTCAGGTACCTAGTGACTTCCTTCAAGTGTCGTCCAAAAGGGGCTTCTTCATTCGGTTGTGCAAACTTGTTCCTTGCGTCCGCCATCCTATAGAGTAGATAATGGAGAGGAGTCAGAAATGAAGAGAGAATAGTGATCTATGGTTTTAGCTTAGTGGTCGTGTCCTACACTCAGCGTGTGCTCTGATACCATCTTGTAGCGACCCAACCTCAAACGGTCAAGTCTCTGTGCTTCAGTGTCATCCCTGGATCGGTAATGCTGACACACATAGTACTCGAGGATTTATAACAGAGTAGCAATCACACACTTATTACATCGAATGTCTCGAAAGAGAACTTATTACAATAAATATGGCTTAAGGCCATCGAATACGATAACAGCGGATGGCTTGGAAGGTAAAGTGAGTCCATCATCTCCAACGGCATAGCTGAGCTGCACGGCAATGACCTAACGAACCTTACTCCTCGTCTAAAAAGTCTGCAACATAATACGTTGCAGCCCGAAAATGGGTCAGTACATGGAATATGCTGGCAAAGTAACACAGTAGAGCAAGAACAGAATAATGCTATCACTACATGCATATTTGGCTGGTGGAAAGCTCTATGGTTATAGTTTTGCGAAAAGCCATTTTTTTCCTACAACAAAGGAATAGAATTTTAATTTAACTATCATGGTAGTTGAAATATCATTGAGAAGGTTCCTCCGACTCAATCCCAATTAAGGTAATTATCAACCCAATAATACTAATTTAGAGTGATGAGATACTTAAGATACTCCAAGTACTAGATACTCAAGATTGTCCATAACCGGGGACACGGCTAACCATGATTTGTTTGTACACTCTGCAGATGTTTGCGCACTATTCCCCACAAGACTCGATCACCTCCGTTGAATTTCTCGCACTACATGATGTTTGAGAAATGGATGACCGAGACACAGTCTTTCAGAAACATTAACTCTCTACTCCAGGCAGACCATACCAAACCTACAACCCACTACCTGCTGATCCACCTCTTCAAGAGCTTCACATAACTTACTCAACTATGCTAGAGCCCATAATAGCTTGTGGCTGCACACGGAAGTTTCTAGCATGAATAATCTCAGTTCCCTTTGAGCCTGGGTGGCGGTCCATAGGAAGATCACACGGGTACTCCGAGATTTCCAAAAATACAGGCAACACTGGGTACTCCAGGTGCCTGAATCCACCCAGATGTGTATTTAAGTTGCCACCTTAAGTTGAACCATTAATTAACAATCTCACATCTGTCATGGATTTCACTCTCCCATACCACGTCTACGAGCATAGCATAGCAATATAAGCAACACATAGAAGTAACTCCCAAGGGTTTGAATGTAACAGGACAATAGGTTCTACCTCATCAACTACTTCCCAACCCACATGTTAATGACATCCTAACCATGCAATGTTTGAGGATTGGAACTAATGCACAAAAACTGGGTGATAAAGGGATATGATCAAAGTGTTACTTGCCTTGCTGACGATCAGCGTAACCTAGAGGCTCCAAATAACACGCTTCGCACTCCGGGAATTCTATCGCAAACAAACAATAGCATACATAAGCAATCAAACAAAGAAGCACGGGTAAAACTCAAATAAGAAGATCTAACCAGAAAGTTCAACTTAAGAACTCCGGTCTGCAAAAAGAATCAAATCAAACGGAGCAACGAAACTCAAAAGGCGTAAGAAACAAGATCCGTTTACTAATCTGGACCTAGTTCAAATTTTACAATAGCAAAAACTTGTTCAAGTTGGTTAAGTGGAAAGAGGGTCTCGAGACAAAGATCTAGGCGCTTGAATCGCCTGATTCCGACTAACGAGCGAAAAGATAAACTAGAACAAAAATCGGATCAGAAATCGCGATCAGAAATAACCGTGGAAAAATCCAATAAAAGAAAACTGACGAACAGGCTCACGAACGAGCATTCGTTGTCTATAACTAATGGGCGAAAACCGTTCGTTAAAACGAACGTGCGGACAAACGTCCGTTAAAAAGAAAAACCGGGAAAAACCAGCGAACCGAAAAAAACTAGGGTTTTCTTTAAAAAAATCGGATCGTTTTTTTAAAACCGGCGACTACCTCGTCGGTCCGGCGAGGCAGGGCGGCGACGGCGAGGCGAGGCGCGGCAGCG
>NC_041388.1:500308274-500333583 GCF_002162155.2 Triticum dicoccoides | reverse complement strand
GGCGGCTTCGGCTACGGGGCGAGGCGGGCGGCGGTGGTGGGTGGTGGTGGCGGCGGGAGGGGGAGTATATAAGGAGGTGGTGTGCCTTGGGGAGGGGGCAAAGGCGGCGGGGAGGAGTCCTAGCCGGACTCCTAGAGTCGGGCGGCAGCGGCGCGGCCGGTCTCTTGGAAGGAGATGGCGCGCGGGAGGGGACGGGCCGACGGCTGGGCTTCGGCCCAGTTAGCCTACACACTTTTTAAGAAAATAATAATTCCGCCGAAACTAAAAAAATCCTAGAAAATAAACTAAAAATCTAAAAATGCCAAAACAAATTTTCACCGCCTAAATAAAATATTTAGAACGAGATGAACATTTTCTTGGCCCTAAAATGCAATTTTGAAAATGTGCAATTTTTCTAATGCAAACAAAATTGCAAATAAAATCCAAATAAAACAAACATTTGATTTTAATATTTTCCCCCAATATTTCAATTATTTTGGAGAAGTCATATTATCTCGTCTCATATATTTTTAATATGAAATATTTTCGGAGAGAAAAATAATTAAAACCGAAAATCCTCGTTTCAAAATTTGATAAAATCAAATTTGAAAACCGGGGAAATCCCCAACTCTCTCCGAGGGTCCTTGAGTTGCTTAGGGTTTCGAGGATCGCGAGATGAAATGCAATAAAATATGATATGCAAGAATGATCTATGTATAACATTCCAAATTGAAAATTTGGGATGTTACACCGCGTCGCCGTGCCCCGCCGCTGCCGCCGCCGCCCGCCGCCCACGGCGCTGCCGCCGCCGTCCGCCGCCCCACGCCGCCGCACCAGAGCCGCCCCGCCGTCGTCGGAACCCGCCGGACCTGAGGTAGCCGCCTTGGTTTTCGTGAGAAAACCGTTTGGTTTTTTCTCAAAACTCTAGATCTGGTTCGGTTTATTTTTTTTCGGTTTAGTTATTTAGCAAACGGCCATTTTTATGTTCGTTTTAACGAATGGTTTTCACCGTTTAGCCGCAGACAACGAACATTCGTTCGTTAGCCTGTTCGTCAGTTTTTTCTTTTTTCTTGGATTTTCGGCGATTATTTTCGATCGTGATTTTAGATCCGATTTTCGTTCTAGTATAACTTTTCGCTCGTTTGTCGGAATCGGGCGATTCAAGCGCCTAGAGTTTCGTCTCGAAACCCTCTTTCCGTTTAGCCAACTTACACAAGTTTTTGCTACTGTAAAAATTTGACTTTAGTCCAAGATTAGTAACCGGAGCTTGTTTTTTTTCGCAGTTTGAGTTTCGTTGCTTCGTTGGAGTTGATTCTTTTTGCAAACCAGAGTTCTTAAGTTGAACTTTCTGGTTAGACTTCTTATTTGAGTTTTTTCCCATGCCCTTGCTTGATTGCTTATTGTATGCTTGTTTGATTGCGATAGAGTACCCGGAGTGCGAAGCGTGCTACATCGAGTCTCTAGGTTTCACGGATCATCAGTAAGGCAAGTAACACTTTGATCATACCTCTTCACTACCCAGTTTTTATTGCATTAGATCAATCCTCAAACAATTGCATGGTTAGGATCTGAATTTAAATTGTGGGTTTGGGAAGTAGATGAGGTAGTACCTATTCACCTGTTTATTATCAAACCCTGGGAGTTACTTCTACGTTATGCGTATATTGCCATGCTATGCTCGTGGACGTGGATTGGGTTTGAGTGTATCCATGATAGATGTGAGATTGTTAATTAATGGTTCAACTTAAGGTGGCAACTTAAATACACATCTGGGTGGATTGAGGCACCTGGGGTATCCCGTGATTGCCTGTTTTTTTTGGAAATTCCGGGGTACCGTGTGATTTTCCTATGGACCGCCACCCAGGCTCAAAGGGATCATAATATTATTCATACTGGAAACTTCCGTGTGCAGCCACATGCCATTATGGGCTCTGGCATAGTTGAGTAAGTTGTGGGAAACCTTTCCATGATGGGCTAGCAGATGTAGGGGATTGTAGGTGTACCGGCCTATCTATCGGTTAAGGGGACCTCTTCGGAAAGACTATGTCTCGGTCATCCATTCCTCAAACATTATGTAGTGCGAGAAATCCAACGGAGGAGATCGAGTCTTGTGGGGAAAAGTGCACAAACCTCTGCAGAGTGTACAAACTAATCATGGTTAGCCATGTCCTCGGTTATGGACATCTCGAGTATCTGGTTTTTGGATTATCATGTGGATCTCATCACTCTTTAATATAATTTGATTGGGTTAATGATTACTTTTAATTGGGATTGAGAGGGGGTTTACCTTCTCAATGTTTTCAACCAACTTTTTAGTTAAATAAAATATATTCCTTTGCAGTAGGGAAAAAATGGCTTTTCGCAAAACCTATTAACCATACAGGCTCCACCAGCCATATATGCATGCAGTGATAGCTTTATTCTTTTCATTACTCTCTTGTGTTACATTGCCAGCATATTCCATGTGCTGACCCATTTTCGGGCTGCAACATATCATGTTGCATACTTTTCAGACGATGAGTAAGGAGCCTTAGGTCGTGGTCTTTCACTCAGTGATGCCGTTGGAGTTGATGGACTCACTTTATCTTCCAAGCCTTTCGCTGTTATCGTATTAGATGGCCTTAAGCCATATTTATTGTAATAAATTCTCTTTTGAGACATTCGATGTAATAAGTGTGTGATCGCTACTCTGTTATAAATCCTCAAGTACTGTGTGTGTCAGCATTACCGATCGAGGGTTGACACTGATGCATAGAGATCAGACTGTTTGAGGTCTGGTCGCTACAAGATGGTACCAGAGCACACGCTGACTGTAGGACACGACCACTAAGCTAAAGCCCTAGATCACTACTCTCTTCTCATTTCTGACTCCTCCCCATTTTCTACTCTTTAGGATGGCAGACGCAAGGAACAAGTTTGCACAACCAGATGAAGACACACCTTTTGGACGCCACTTGAAGGAAGTCACTAGGTACCTGAACATCGGAATACCAAGCTTCACCAGGACTTACAATGCCACTTTACCAGAAGAGGAGCGATGGATGATTCAAGTTCAAGTTCCAGGAAGGACATTCATGCCAGTCACTGAGCCCATAGAGTTTTCCTTTGATGCACCAACCTAGAGTCTAGGAAAGAGTGTGGCAGCTCACATCACCATGGGACGCATTGGAGAAGTTTACCACAAGGATCTCAAGGATACTATCTACCAGATTTGTGGGCACCGAGATGAGCAATGGGAGATGATCAACACCAGGAAGGATAGATCAATTGCCGCTTTCATCCAGGAATTAAACCAGCATATTCACCGCCAGGAAAATCAGATGTGCGCAGGCATGATAGATCTGAAGAAGGCGATGACAAGGATCACGGAGCTTGAGGAAGAACCCAAGGCAACTCACAAAGATTATGAGGAAGAAATCGTCGTACTAGTGCAGAAGAATGACGACTTGACAAGGAAGCTAGGAGTATTCATGGGAGACCCCGCGCCAGGAGGAGAAGATGACAGTTCCACTTGCTTGGAAAACTACATCATCATCGACGACACCGACTCGCACCCCGACGATAGTGATGATGATTATGTTGATGAAGCTGGAGCGGATATCATGGAGTCCTCGACCAAACAATATTTCTAGTTGACCACCAAAACAGTAGTAGTAGTCTACCATGTAAATAGTATAGTCCAAGCACTTTGTAACGATAAGTTCTAGACCGATTGTATGCCCTTGCTTGATTGATTGAGTGATATGATTGTGTTGTCTCATGTGCATATGGGTAGTGTCTTCTCGCTAGACCTCATTCTATTCTATTATCTTCCCTCTAAACCCTCAGATGCCTCCGAGGCGTGACCCCGGATTTACCTTTCCACCAGAGCTCACTCAGTTGATCCAGCAGCAGAATACCCTGATGTAGTTTTTAGTTCAGAACCAAGGCAACAACAACAACAACAACAACAACCCACCACCACCACCCCGGTTGACAATTTAGCCCGTTTTCTGAGGTTGCAGCCGCCGGTGTTTTCCAGTAGCACCGAGCCGATAGTGGCAGATGATTGGCTCCGCAGGATTGGAAGGGAGTTAACCACTGCAGGATGCACAGATGCTGAGAGGGTGTGTTTTGCCACGCACCAATTGGATGGACCAGTAGCCTCATGGTGGGAGAATTACACTGTCATATATCCTATAGCCACTGTTACATGGGACCAGTTCCAGCAGGCTTTTCGCACTGCCCATGTATCAGCTGGAGCTATGGCCATAAAGAAGCTTGAGTTTTGCAACTTATGTCAAGGAGGACGCACCGTTAGCCAGTATGTGGATGACTTTAGCAAGCTAGCACGTTATGCCCCAGATGACGTTGCTACGAATGCAGCTAAGTAGGAGAAGTTTTTGGAAGGAATGAATGATGAGCTGAGCATGCAGTTGATGGTGGCAACATTTAATAACTACCAACATTTGGTAGATAGAGCTCTCATGATTTTAGGGAAGCAGCAACAGATAGATAACCGCAAAAGGAAGTATGGACAAGGGAAGTATAATTCTGGAGCTCAGCAGAGACCCCGTTTCACCCCGAACTCGGGAGGACTTGTGCATAACCATGGAGGCCACACTCACAATGGAGGAAGTTCTCACAACCATAGTGGCTCCAAGAATGGTAATGGAGGAAGCAACGGAAAGAACCGTTCCAACCCAGCAATGCCCGCCAAGAAAGATCTAAGCCACGTTACTTGCTACAAGTGCCAGAAGACCGGACAATACGCCAATGAATGTCCTGAAGCTAAGAACGGAAACGGCAATGGAAGCTCTAGGAAGAAGCCCAACCCTTTCAACAGGGGACAAGTGAACCACATTAACGTGGAGGAGATTGAAGCCCAGCCAGATGCAGTAATAGGTAAGTTTTTGGTTAAGTCTTTTACTATAGTCGTACTTTTCGATACCGGTGCATCGCATTCATACATATCAAGGGGATTTGTGGATAAGTATAAACTGCCCACCAAAGTTCTTAGTACACCTATGTTAGTGAGCTCGCCAGGAGCAGAGTATATGGCAAGCCAAGGATGTTTTCAGATACCGTTGGCCATAGGTAGGCACGTTTTCCCCTCAGATCTGATAATTCTGGAGTCGCAAGGTTTGGATGTGATTCTGGGTATGGATTGGCTATCGATGTATGGAGGGAAGATCGATTGCGCAATAACTCGATTTTGCTCACCACCCCGGAAGGAAGAAGGATCAAGTATGTATCCCGGCATGTGCCGATTAGGACTCAAGTAAATTCCTTAACAGGAGTTGTACAGGAGGAAGTACCAGTGGTAAAGGATTTCCCGGATGTATTTCCAGAAGAATTGCCAGGCATGCCACCAGATAGAGACATCAAGTTTTTGATTGAGCTTTTGCCAGGAACAGGGCCAATATCTAAGAGACCGTACAGGATGCCCGCATAGGATTTAGAGGAAATTAAGAAGCAGATTAAGGAGTTACTAGATAAAGGATATATTCGCCCAAGTTCGTCACCTTGGGGATCACCAGTACTTATAGTGGAGAAGAAGGATGGATCGTTAAGGATGGTTGTTGATTATCGTGGATTGAATGAAGTAACGATCAAGAACAAGTACCCACTGCCGATGATAAATGATTTGTTTGATCAGCTTCAAGGAGCTAAGGTGTTTTCTAAGATCGATCTGCGATCCAGGTACCACCAGTTGAAGATTCGAGAGCAGGATATACCTAAGACAGCTTTTACCACAAGGTACGGGCTATATGAGTATACCGTTATGTCATTTGGCCTGACTAACACACCTGCTTATTTTATGAACATGATGAACAAGGTGTTTATGGAGTTCTTGGATAAGTTCGTTGTGGTGTTCATTGATGATATTCTGGTCTACTCAAAGAATGAAGAGGAGCATAACGAGCATTTGCGTTTAGTACTTGGGAAGCTCAGAACATCAGCTATACGCCAAGTTCAGCAAGTGTGAGTTTTGGTTGAAGGAAGTTGGATTCCTTGGACATGTTATATCCGGAGAAGGAATAGCAGTAGATCCCAACAAAGTCGTCACTGTGACAAATTGGGAGGCACCCACGTCCGTTGGAGAGATCCGGAGTTTTCTTGGACTCGCATGATACTACCGGAGGTTCATTGAGAATTTATCGAAAGATTGCAAAGCCTATGACGGAGTTGTTAAAGAAGGACACCAAATTCAAATGGATTGAGGAATGTGAGGCCAGTTTTCAGGAATTGAAGAAACGTTTGGTTACATCACCAGTGTTGATTCTGCCAGATCAACGCAAGGATTATGAAGTATATTGCGACGCCTCTCATCGAGGACTTGGAGCAGTGCTTATGCAGGAAGGAACAGTTGTTTCATATGCCTCACGACAGCTTAAAACCCATGAGTTAAATTATGCTATGCATGATTTGCAGTTAGCAGCCGTAGTGCATGCGTTCAAGACTTGGAGACATTTTCCCATCAGAAACCATTGTGAGGTATACACGGATCACAAGGGTTTGAAGTATATCTTCACACAGAAGGAGTTGAATCTCAGGCAGAGGAGATGGTTGGAACTCATAAAGGATTGTGATATAAAGTTGCACTATCATCCCGGAAAGGCTAACATAGTAGACGATGTGTTGAGCCGCAAGAGTCATGTCAATACACTCATGATAGGAGAGTTACCCAAGGAGTTAGCAGAAGACCTTCGTGAGCTATGTTTGGAGATAGTTCTGAGAGGTTATGTAGCAGCTTTGGAGATTCAGTCTACTTTGATGGATAAGATCAGAGAAGTGCAGAAGACGGACAAGGAGATTGCTGAGATAAAGGAAAGGATGAGCAAAGGAAAAGCCAAGGGATTTCGGGAGGATGAACACGATACCCTATGGTTTGAGGACCGCGTATATGTACCAAATGATCAGGAGATCAGGAAGCTAATTTTGCAGGAGGCCCATGACTCACCATATTCGATTCACCCAGGAAATACCAAGATGTACCTGGATCTGAAGGATAGATTCTGGTGGACCGGAATGAAGAAGGATATTGCAGAGTATGTAGCAGTTTGTGATGTATGTCAAAGAGTGAAGGCATAGCATCAGAAGCCAGCGGGATTGCTGTAACCATTGTTGATACCCGAATGGAAGTGGGATAAGCTAGGCATGGATTTTATGACGGGATTACCTAGGACTCGTTCAGGCTATGACTCGATATGGGTTGTAGTCGATCGCTTTACGGAAGTAGCTCATTTCATCCCAATGAAGACCACTTACACCAATGCTAAGTTTGCAAACATATACATGACCAGGATCGTATGTTTGCGTGGAGTTTCGAGAACAATTGTATCAGATAGAGGAACCCAGTTTACCTCAAAGTTTTGGAACCAGTTGCATGAAACTTTGGGAACCAGGCTAGAGTTCAGTACAACTTTTCACCCGTAGACGGATGGACAGACTGAGAGAGTCAATCAGATTCTGGAGGACATGTTGAGAGCTTGTGCGCTAGATTATGGATGTAGTTGGGACGAAAATTTGCCTTACACAGAGTTCTCATACAACAATAGTTACCAAGCCAGTTTGAAGATGGCCCCTTTCGAAGCATTATACGGAAGGAGGTGGAGAACACCGTTGTTGTGGGATGAAGTTGGAGACCGACAGTTGTTTGGACATGATTTGATTAAAGAATCGAAAGAGAAGGTTAAACTGATTCGTGATAGACTCAAGGTAGCCCAGTCCAGGCAGAAGAGCTATGCAGATTATAAACGCAAGGAGACAGCTTACGAAGTTGGAGACAGAGTGTATCTTCGGGTATCACCACTCTGAGGAGTTAAGCTCTTTGGAGTTAAGGGAAAGTTAGCACCACGATTTGTGGGACCATACAAAGTTTTGGAACGTATGGGGGAAGTTGCTTACAAGTTGGAATTGCCTGAAGGATTGTCAGGAGTTCACGATGTGTTCCACGTTTCTCAGTTGAAGAAGTGCCACGCAGAGATGGCTGATATCCCTCTGAGAGATACAGTGCCACTGGAAGCGATACAGTTGGATAGCGACTTGACTTACGAGGAGAAGCCAGTCAAGATTCTCGAGTTTGCCAGCCAAGTTACATGCTGCAAAGTTATCAAGTTCTGTAAAGTTCAGTGGAGCCACCATACCGAGGATGAAGCCACCTTGGAACGAGAGGAAGACCTACGCAAGGACCATCCACACCTATTTTCTAGCCAACCCGAATCTCGAGGGCGAGATTCATATTAAGGGGGTAGGTTTGTAACATCCCAAATTTTCAATTTGGAATGCTATACATTAGATCATCATTGCATATCATATTTTATTGCATTTTGGCTTGATCCTAGAAATTCTACGCAACTCAAGGACCTACGGAGAGAGTTGGGGATTTCATTACTTTCATATTCGAGTTTTCTCGAATTTTTAAAAGAGGATCATTTGATTCTAATTATTTTCTCTTCGAATATTACTTTTATACAAATAAAAGAGAGAGGATAAAATGACTTCCTCAAAATAGAGAAATATCAAAGATTTAATATTAAAATCAAATAAGATTTTTATTCGGAGTTTTATCGCTATTTTATTTGAATTAGGAAAAAAATGTGTTTTCCAAAATTGCATTTTAGGCCAAAATAAATGTTCACCTCCTCCGGCTTATTTTTAGAGGACGGGGAACATTTATTTCAGGATTTTTCGAGTTTGTTTAGTATTTCTTTTCTTTCTTTTTCTGCACGTTGGAATTATTTATAAAAAAGTGAACCGATTCCGGGCCGTACCCGAGCGGGACTCCGCCCGGGGGGCCTTTTTAAGCCGCGCCGCCGAGCCCACCGCAGCCCGAACCTCACCGCCACCCAAACCCTAACCCTAGCCACGCCACCGCCGATCCGCGTCGCTGCCGCCGATCCGCGCCGCTGCCGATCCGCGGCTGCCTCGCCTCGCACGCTGCCGCCGTGCCCCGCCGCTGCCGCCGCCGTCCGCCGCCCCACGCTGCCGCACCGGAGCCGCCCCGCCGTTGCCGGACCCCACCGGACCCGAGGTAGCCGCCTCGGTTTTCGTGAGAAAACTGTTTGGTTTTTTTCGAAACTCTAGATCCCTTTTTTGAGATCCGGTTTGGTTTATTTTTTTGGTTTAGTTATTTAGCGAACGCCCGTTTTTACGTACGTTTTAACGAACGGTTTTCACCATTTAGCCGCAGACAGCGAACATTCGTTCGTTAGCCTGTTCGTCAGTTTTTCTTTTTTTCTCGGATTTTCCGTGATTATTTTCGATCGCGATTTCTGATCCGATTTTCGTTCTAGTATAACTTTTCGCTCGTTTATCGGAATCAGGCGATTCAAGCGCCTAGAGTTTCATCTCGAAACCCTCTTTCCATTTAATCAACTTACACAAGTTTTTGCTACTGTAAAATTTGACTTTAGTCAAATATTAGTAATCGGAGCTTGTTTTTTTCGTAGTTTGAGTTTCGTTGCTTTGTTTGAGTTGATTCTTTTTGCAAACCAGAGTTCTTAAGTTGAACTTTCTGGTTAGACTTCTTATTTGAGTTTTTTCCCGTGTCCTTGCTTGATTGCTTATTGTATGCTTGTTTGATTGTAATAGACTACCCGGAGTGCGAAACGTGCTACATCGAGTCTCTAGGTTTCACGGATCATCAGCAAGGCAAGTAACACTTTGATCATACCTCTTCACTACCCATTTTTTATTGCATTAGATCAATCCTCAAACAATTGCATGGTTAGGATCTGAATTTAAATTGTGGGTTTGGGAAGTAGATGAGGTAGTACCTATTCACCTATTTTATTATCAAACCCTGGGAGTTACTTCTACGTTATGCGTATATTGCCATGCTATGCTCGTAGACGTGGATTGGGTTTGAGTGTATCCATGACATATGTGAGATTGTTAATTAATGGTTCAGCTTAAGGTGGCAACTTAAATACACATCTGGGTGGACTGAGGCACCCGGGGTATCCAGTGATTGCCTGTTTTTTGGAAATCCTGGGGTACCGTGTGATTTTCCTATGGACCGCCACCCAGGCTCAAAGGGATCATAAAATTATTCATACTAGAAACTTCCGTGTGCAGCCACATGCCATTATGGGCTCTGGCATAGTGGAGTAAGTTGTGGGAAACCTTTCCATGATGGGCTAGCAGATGTAGGGGATTGTAGGTGTACCGGCCTATCTATCGGTTAAGGGGACCTCCTTGGAAAGACTGTGTCTCAGTCATCCGTTTCTCAAACATTATGTAGTGCGAGAAATCCAACGGAGGAGATCGAGTCTTGTGGGGAAAAGTGCACAAACCTCTACAGAGTGTACAAAGTAATCATGGTTAGCCGTGTCCCCGGTTATGGACATCTCGAGTATCTGGTTTTTGGATTATCATGTGGATCTCATCACTCTTTAATATAATTTGATTGGGTTAATGATTACTTTTAATTGGGATTGAGAGGGGGTTTACCTTCTCAATGTTTTCAACCAACTTTGTAGTTAAATAAAATATATTGCTTTGCAGTAGGAAAAAATTGGCTTTTCGCAAAACCTATTAACCATACAGCCTCCACCAGCCATATATGCATGCAGTGATAGCTTTATTCTTTTCATTACTCTCTTGTGTTACATTGCCAGCATATTCCATGTGCTGACCTATTTTCGGGCTGCAACGTATCATGTTGCAGACTTTTCAGACAACGAGTAAGGAGCCTTAGGTCATGGTCTTTCAGTCAGTGATGTCGTTGGAGTTGATGGACTCACTTTATCTTCCAAGCCTTCTGCTGTTATCGTATTAGATGGCCTTAAGCCATATTTATTGTAATAAGTTCTCTTTTGAGACATTCGATGTAATAAGTGTGTGATTGCTACTCTATTATAAATCCTCAAGTACCGAGCGTGTCAGCATTACCGATCCAGGGATGACACTAATGCACATAGATTAGATTGTTTGAGGTCTGGTCGCTACAGATAAACCTTAGGTCATCCACTTGAGGGAAATTTGCTACTGTCCTACAAACCTCTGCACTTGGAGGCCCAACAACGTCTAGAAGAAGAAGGTTGCGTAGTAGACATCATTCCTCCTCCAGCGACTACTCCTTCACCACCCGAGTATGCCTCTCTTCTCTCTCTCGGGCTATGACTTGGAATGAACAATTTTTACCTGGAGGTCAATTTTTACCCAAGTAGCTCCCTATGACCATCTGTGGCAACAAATGGAGCGGGGTGGCTGAAGATCTATCTGCTCGTTGTCATCATCAATCTCCATGCGTGAAGCTACTTGCATTTGATTCTGTGGACACTGGGATGAAGTTTCTGGCATGTGGAGAGAAGCTTAGACCCTCTTTTGTTGTTACAAATCATTTGTTAGATGTGATCCAAACACTGTCACGGTCCCAACCCATTCATACCACACCTTCAACCAAACGCATCCTAAGACAGTGTCACAGTTTGTACCTAGTATCTTAAATTGTTGCCATCTCATCAGCGGTGCCATTAGAAAATTATTTGGCACCGCTTCAGCAGTTTGTGCAGCCAACTTTGGTCCACACATCCGAGCAGCCAAGCAGTAAAATACTAAATCTTTATGGCACGAAGGAACTGGGCATCGGAGCAACTACGTGCTCCCGAGTCCGGGTCCCTAATTTTTTTTCTGCTGCATCGGCTCGCCAGTTCAGGGCACCGGTGCGAGATGTAGCAACAGTTGTCTTTACACCAGTTTTGGCATACATAGTGGACGACCTTAGTGCTATTAGTTCTATGTTACTAAATTTGTGCATGTACACACCTGTTAGTATCAATTTGCTATCATCCAAACACTGTTGCTATGCTGTTGCAGTTATATTTACCTTCCTCATAAAATTTTCAATTTGTTATTTATTGTACATGAGTAAGAATTTGTAGCATCGTTGTAGTTAATTATAGCTTCTGATGTTCCAGAATTTGGTTGTTATCTCAGTACTAATTATTTCATTTGCACATTGATCTTTTTGAGAAGTTATGTCATAATTAACATGTTTCTTCAGTTTTTCAAAATAAGCATTGGTGATTTTCTATGTTGCTATAAACCCATTTCCCCTACAATTGTTAATGATCTAGTTTTAAATATTATAGGATGAATGGAAGTGTTCTTACTTGGAGTGGGTTGATCAAGAGTGGCCACAGTCTTTGAAGATGTGCCTAATGAAGCTCTGGAGCATGTATAAGGAAGTGAACACAGCTAGGCTTAGAGAAAGTCTTGTCAACGCTGAAGCATATTTCAAGACGCGAGATAAAAAGTTGAAGGTGGAGAATGAGCTCATATTAAAAAAAGACTTTGCTAAGATGGTGTTGGCGAAGGAGGAGGCACTTTCCCAATTGGCCCGTGCAAAACGGGTTCTTACTGAACTGAAAGCAGAGGTGGATAAGACGAGCCTGGATGATCTCGATTAGGGAAATGAATATATTGTTCTTATGAAGTTGAACTAGCTATATGTTGTACTATGTTGTTTTCATGTAGCTACCGTACTGTGATGTTATAATATATTTATGTGCCTGATATGAAACTGGCAAACAGCTGTTCGATATGAAATATGAATTTGCGTAATACTAGAATTATTAATTGTAAACTAATAAACATGCTAAATGTGTCATGGACCTTTACAAACGGTTCTAGCCGTAAAAGCGGTTGCGATGGATAGCCTAATGCCACACAGTTTTCTTCATCAAATCGTGTGTGATATAGTTGATAAAAGCAAACAGTTAACCAAGGAAGACCATGTGTGATAGTTACACCTTTCACACACGAGTCTACACATAAAATAATGTGGGATTTACGTCCGAACGGAAACGTTTTCCCTGGATTGACTGTGTGGAATGTACATAAGAACGGAAATGTATTCCTTGGATTGACTGTGTGTGATATACATATGAACGAAAATGTTTTTCTCGGATTCACCATGTGGGATGTACATACCTACGGAAATGATTTTCTCGGATTATCGTGTGGGATGTACATACCTACGGAAATGATTTCTGGGATTCACCGTGTGGGATGTACATACCTAAGGAAATGATTTCTGGGATTCACCATGTGGGATGTACATACCTACGGAAATGATTGGGTTTCGATGCCTCGCCCGATCGCACACGGCCCCAGCCTGGGTCCCAGGAGGGCCTATCCCCGATGATTTTTGGGTCATGTGGGAAGGACACCCTATCGCGCACACTCACTTGGCGACGGTTCCAAATGCCATCGCGGAAAGGGGTAAAAAACCGTTTGTTTAGGACCGACACGCACCAGTGAAGCTTAAGAACAGGGTCACCACAGCAGATTTTTTTTGCAATAAATAAAGCACTAGAAGAAAAACTAATTGGACCACTGGAGGAGTAACATACCGAAGAACTATCCCCCAAAGCTGTTTTGTGAATGGAGCTTTAAGCAAGGAGATCGAAAATGGCATCAAAATGATCAAGAACATGGGTTTGAGCTATGGAGTGATTTTTTCAGAGGAAGAGGAAGAGGATGGGTGCTGGAATAAGTGGAGGGGACCCACGTGGGGCCCACAAGGTCGGGATCGCGCCTAGGGGGTAGGCCGCGCCCTCCACCCTTGTGGCCTGCTGGTGAGGCCCCCTGATGCGTTCTTAGTGCCAAAAATTCTAAAATATTTAATAAAAATCATACTATCTTTTCAGGGCATTTGGAGAACTTTTATTTTTAGGACATTTTTTTATTGCATGCATAATTCAGAACACCGACAGAAAATATTATTTTTTCTTTCTTTATTCTAAATAACCGAAAGTAAAAGGTAGGTGCAGAGAGTTGTGCCTTCTAAATTCATCCATCTCATGATCATCAAAAGTAATCCATTAACAAGGTTGATCAAGTCCTATTAACAAACTTCTTCCGAATGACCTGAAACTGGAGAATTTTCGAATAACACTAGGTTACCTCAATGGGGATATACATTTCCCCAACAATAAGAATATCATATTTCTTTTTGACAGTAGGGAGAGGGAATTCAAAATCTCCAATAGTGATAGTTGAAAATTTTCCAATAGAACTGATACTATGAACTTGAGGTTGTTTCTTCGGAAAGTGTATCGTATGCTCATTACCATTAACATGAAAAGTGACTTTGCCTTTGTTGCAATCAATAACAGCCCTTGCAGTATTCAAAAAGGGTCTACCAAGGGTGACCGACATACTGTCGTCCTTGGGAATATCAAGAATAACAAAGTCTGTTAAGATAGTAACGTTTGCAACCACACCGGGCACATCCTCGCAAATACCGATGGGTATAGCAGTTGATTTATTAGCCATTTGCAAAGAGATTTCAGTAGGTGTCAACTTATTCAAATCAAGTCTATGATACAAAGATAAAGGCATAACACTAACACCAGCTCCAAGATCACATAAAGCAGTTTTAACATAGTTTCTTTTAATGGAGCATGGTATAGTTGGTATTCCTGGATGTCCAAGTTTCTTTGGTATTCCACCCTTAAATCTATAATTAGCAAGCATAGTGGAAATTTCAGCTTGAGATATCTTTCTTTTATTAGTAACAATGTCTTTCATATACTTAGCATAAGGAGGCATTTTAAGCATATCAGTCAAACGCATATGCAAAAAGATAGGTCTAATCATTTCAGCAAAGTGCTCAAAATCCTGATCATCCTTTTTCTTGAATGGTTTAGGAGGAAAGGGCAACCCATGGTTCTCTTTCTCTACCATGTTTTCCAGCAACAAAGTCTCTCTTATCATAACATTGATTCTTTTATTGTGGGTTATCAAGATCAACAACAGGTTCAATCTCTACATCATTATCATTACTAGGTTGAGCATCGACATGAACATCGTCATTAACATTATCACTAGGTTCATGTTCATTGCCAGATTGTGTCTCAACATTAGAAATAGAAATATCATTGGAATTCTTAGGTGTATCTATAGCAGGTTCACTAGGATGTAAAGTCCTATCAGTTTTCTTTTTCTTTTTATTAGAAGGACTAGATGCACCAATATTAATTCTATGAGAATCTTGTTCAACTCTCTTAGGATGACCCTTAGGATACAAAGGTTCATGGGTCATTTTACCACCTCTATTCAACCCTAACAACATTATCATTGTTCTTATTATTTAACTCATTAAGCAAATTATCTTGTGCCTTAAGTACTTGTTCTACTTGAGTTGTAACCATGGAAGCATGTTTACTAATAAGCTTAAGATCGTTAATAGTTCTACTCATATAATCACCCAAGTGGTCAAGCATGTAAGCATTACATTTCAATTGTCTACTAACATAGTCATTGAAATTTTCTTGTTTAACAATGAAATTATCAAACTCATCCAAGCATTGACTAGCAGACTTATTATGAGGAATATCACCTTCATCAAATCTATGGAGAGAGTTTACCTCTACTACCCGTGGGTTATCAAGATGATGTATTTCTTCAATAGGTGGTAAATTCTTAACATCTTCAGCTTTAATACATTTTTCTTTCATAGATTTCTTTGCCTCTTGCATATCTTCGGGACTGAGAAATAGAATACCCCTTTTCTTCGGAGTTGGCTTAGGAGTTGGTTCAGGAAGTGTCCAATCATTATCATTACTCAATATATTATTCAATAGCAATTCAGCTTGCTCAACAGTTCTTTCCCTAAAAACACAACCATCACAACTATCCAGGTGGTCTCTGGAAGCATCGGTTAGTCCATTATAAAAGATATCAAGTATTTCATTTTTCTTGAGAGGATGATCAGGCAAAACATTAAGTAATGGGAGAAGCCACTCCCAAGCTTGTGGGAGACTCTCTTCTTTAATTTTCACAAAATTAAATATTTCCCATAAGGCAGCTTGTTTCTTATGAGTAGGAAAATATTTTGCAAAGAAGTAGTAAATCATATCCTAGGGACTGCACACACAACCAGGAGCAAGAGAATTAAACCATAACTTAGCATCACCCTTTAATGAGAAACAAAACAACTTAAGAATATAGTAATAGCAAGTTTTTTCCTCATGAGGAAATAGGGTGGCTATACCATTCAATTTAGTAAGATGTGCCACAACAGTTTCAGATTAGGTGTAAAAAAACAGTTCCAGATTCATAGCCATAGAAAGGATCAGATTCAACCAAAGTAATTAACTCAGGATCAATAGAGAATTCATAATCCTTATCTGTAACAAAGATAGGTGAAGTAGAAAACATAGGGTCATATTGCATTCTAGCATTCAAAGACTTTTCTTTGAACTTAGCTAACAGTTTCTTAAGATCATCTCTATCATTATAAGCTAGAAAGTTTCTAGCAGTTTCCTCATCCATAATATAACCCTCAGGTACAACAGGCAATTCATATCTAGGGGGAGAATCATAATCTTTAGTTTCAATAATATCATGAGTTTCACTGATTTCATTCTCTCTAACCCTAGCAAGTTGTTCATCAAGAAATTCACCAAGTGGCACAGTATTATCAAGCAGAGAAGTAGTTTCATCATAAGCATCATACATAGCAGAAGTGGCATCATAAATAACATGCAACATATCAGAATCAATAGCAGGTGTAGGTGTCACAAGTTTACTCAAAATAGAAGGAGAATCAAGTGCAGAGCTAGATGGCAGTTCCTTACCTCCCCTCGTAGTTGGGAAAAAAATCTTGGTTCTTTGATCTTTCAAATTCCTCATAGTGATCAACAGATATAAATCCCAAGTGACTCAGAGAATAGAGCTATGCTCCCCGGCAACGGCGCCAGAAAAATGTCTTGATAACCCACAAGTATAGGGGATAGCAACATTTTTCGAGGGTAGAGTATTCAACCCAAATTTATTGATTCGACACAAGGGGAGCCAAAGAATATTCTCAAGTATTAGCAGCTGAGTTGTCAATTCAACCACACCTGAAAGCTTAATATCTACAACAAAGTACTTAGTAGCAAAGTAGTATGGAAGTAACGGTAACAATGGCAAAAGTAATAGTAGCAGTTTTGTAGCAATCGTAATAGTGGCAATGGAAAAGTAACTTAGCAAAGATCAATATGAAGCAAACTTGTAGGAAATGGATCAATGATGGATAATTATGTTGGACGGTATTCATCATGCAATAGTTATAACATAGGGTGACATAGAAGTAGCTCCAATTCATCAATATAATGTAGGCATGTATTCCGGATATAGTCATACGTGCTTATGGAAAAGAACTTGCATGGAATCTTTTGTCCTACCCTCCCATGGCAGAAGGGTCCTATTAGAAACTAAGGGATATTCAGGCCTCCTTTTAATAGAGTACCGGACCAAAGTATTAGCACTTAGTGAATACATGAACTCCTCAAACTATGGTCATCACCAGGAAGTGTCCCGACTATTGTCACTCCGGGGTTGCTGGATCATAACACACAATAGGTGACTATAACTTGCAAGATAGGATCAAGGACACAAATATATTCATGAAAACATAATAGGTTCAGATCTAAAAACATGGCACTCGGGCCCTAGTGACAAGAATTAGGCATAGCAAAGTCATGGTAACATCAATCTTAGAACATAGTGGATACTAGGGATCAAACCCTAACAAAACTAACTCGATTAGATGGTAAATCTCATCCAACCCATCACGGTCCAGCAAGCCTATGATGAAATTACTCATCCACGGCAATGAGCATCATAAAATTGGTGATGGAGGAAGGTTGGTGATGATGATGGCGACAATGTCCCCTCTCCGGAGCCCAAAACAGACTCCAGATCTGCCCTCCCAAGGAAGAATAGGGCTTGGCGGTGGCTCTGTATCATAAAACGTGATGAATCCTTCTCTATGATTTTTTCTCTCCCCGAACATGAATATATGGAGTTGGAGTTGAGGTCGGTGGAGGTCCAGGGGGCCCACAAGGACGGAGGGCGCGCCCCAGGGGGGTGGGCGTCCCCACCCTTGTGGCCAGGTGTGGCCCCCCTTCTGTTGATTCTTTTGCAAATATTTTTTATTAATTCCAAAAATCATCTCCGTGAATTTTCAGGTAATTCCGGGAACTTATATTTCCGCCCAAAAATAATACCATGGAAATTGTGCTGAAAACAGCATCATTCCGAGTTAGTTCCATTCAAATCATGTAAATTAGAGTCCAAAACAAGGGCAAAAGAGTTTGGAAAAGTAGATACGATGGAGACGTATCAGTCGGTCACAACCGTAGAACTGGTTTAGGGTCGGGTTTATTTTCTTTTTCTGTCCTATAAAAGTTTGAAATGTAATGAAAATCTACCGTGTTTGCATGAATATTGTCCGGTGTATATGAACTTTCACAATAGTAGTAAGATATATTGTATGAAAATATATTGAATGCTGATTTGTTTTTGTGTGTATTAACTTCGTCTAAGTTTAGAAGGCTTGACCCGAGACAAAGCTAGCATGCGAAGTAAATAAACACATAGGTATACATACACAATTTATCTTAGGCACTCCAATAGTACGTCCACTACACATTCACGCATCTCTCATCTTTCTCTCGCTCTGTCTGTCAAACCAACTAAGCCTTGTCTTAAAAAATAAAGTCCTAAAAAAACAACTAAGCCAACCTCCCAGCATATCGCGTGGGAAAACACCCGGCCGCGCCGTTTTAGTCGGGACTACTGGACTACTAGTAGTAGTATCGATGGATCGCGCGAAGCACCAAGTTTAAAAGGAAAAATCTAGTACACTCACAGCACGCCTGTCGCGGCCGCATTGCACCCCTCACACGGTTGGTCCTGCACATGGCTCACGAAAATGGAACGCACTTCGGCTTGCCTCTTCACTGACACGTGGGACCGCATTCGGAGAAACCGACCATGTGGCAAACTCCCCCGCCCATCGCGCGAACACCCCCCCCAAATTCTCCCAAATCCCAAATTCAACTGCCCTTCGGCCAACTAGCCAATAATATTTCCCAAACCCCCCTCCACTCCATTCGCTCAGCCAAAGCCGCCCTCCCCGCCGCGCCTATACGTCGGTGATGCGGTTCGTTGAGGGAACGCACAGCGATCCTCTCGCTCACACAGTACACTGTCGGCATCCTGGGAATGGGGGAACCCGGACTTGCCTGCCTGCGGCCCATGACGTGGCTCCATCAACGGCCAGGTATGACCTAGCTTCAGCAACAACAGCTCAAGACCCTCGCAAGGGGCCAAGCCTCGCGGGGTGGATGACACCAAGGCCTCCCTAGGGGGCAGCCCCACCAGGCTGGCTCCCGAGGAGCGGAGATATCAATGCAAGGTGCACCTCGCGAGGCTCATATGATGTGAGCCATGACGACCAAGGCCAGACGGGCGCCAACGGGCGCAGTGTACCAGTTTCCTCTTTGGTGCTAAGGAGGCAAGCGTAGGCGCGGAGTCCTGAGGCGTCAAGCAAAGGTTTCCATTTCAGTGCGACAAGACCAAGACCGCGACGGCAGGACAGAGGTCATCGCGGAGCCCACTGCAGCGTCACGACCAGGAGCTTTGGCATGCGAAGACTACTTTTGTTAGGATAACTTGTACTAGTTGTCTCCCTTTGAATTTGGCCATTGTGGGATCCCTTCCCACCTACATTTGGGAAGAGGACCAAGGCCACTATAAATAGGACTTAGCCACCACCTTAGGGGACAAATCCATTCCACCCTGACCACCACACCAGCTCACCGAGGCCAAGAACACCTCACCTCCTGAGTCTGTTCATCCATTGTACTAGTTCATCCTCAACCCCTCGAGGACAATCCACCACAAAGCAGGAGTAGGGTTTTGTACCGCAAGGTGGTCCGAACCTGGGTAAACTGCTGTGTCTCTTGTCTATTCGGTTCGTCGAGCTAGGCCATAGGATCAACGAGAAGGCAGGTTGGGGAGGACGAGTTCTTCGCACACACACTAGTGTTCGAACCTCTCAAGGGTCAGCAGAACCCAGAATCCGACACACGCTCTGGTAGGCTGCCATCCTCCAGCCGCGCCACCACCGCTGGCGACGTTCTTGTGGAGACGCACGACGGTCATCTTCTCCCACAGTACGCGCTTCTAGACTGAGGCCCCGTGCATGTTGAAGTATCACTAAATGTTAGCTTATAGACGCTGTTAATCTCACTATTTGCCGAAATAGTTTATAGTCAATATGTTCTGCTTAAGAAGCTTCCTTGCCCTGTTCTGCACTCAATCTGCTTTGCTGAGATGGCATGCCACACCCAATTAGTTGCTAAAATATCCTACCATATATTTATTGTGAAGTAGATTGATGCGGTCTTGTAGCCAATTTGTTAGGTGAAATAGCTTGACACCGTTTTATACTCGGTCTTTGTTGCTGAGATGGCCTTCGATGGCTGTGTGCTCGGCCTTATTGACTGCTGAAATAGCCCGCCATAATTTAGCACTCAAATCAGTGAATTAGCTTTACATATATTTCGTTACTTAGATCTGCTTGTCCAAATATCTTGTCATAGCATTAGACATCGACCTACGTATTTTTTCTGGACTTTATAAAGGAGCATATATGTTTTTCCTGTAATATCTAGTAGAAGAACTAATTTGTATGTCTAATAGATGGACAGGACTTGGATAACTTCTGCTCAAAGATTCTCCGCTGCATATGTCGAGGGGGTTGAAAACTTCATGAACTTTATCAGAGCTGAGTACGGTGGTCCGAAATCAGATGTGCTCTGCCCGTGTAGCAGTTGAATGAATTCAGTTACAAGACCCTAGTCAACTGTGCAAAATCATCTACACTTGTATGGGATGTCAGTCACATATACTAGGTGGGTTCATCATGGTGAAGCTATGAACGTTGATGTTATGGAAGCAGCAGATCACCATCTTGATCTGCCTGATGCTCAGGTGTAATAGGAGGAGGAGGAGGAGGAGGTGGTGGCGGCGGAGCCAGTGAGTTTGACCAACATTGAAAAATGCTACGAAATTCCCGCGCATTTCATGAACTTTCACCTACAGAAGAAAAACGGTGGGCCCGCATCTTGGAACAATGCAACATGGCAGTCACCCCAGGAAATAAGCTGTCAGTATTCTCATATATGGTCACCTTTCTTCAGGTGAAGACATCTGAGCGGATGACCAACAAATCATTCGATGCGATGTTGGCTACTTTCCGCAAAACTTTCCCAAATGCATTTGAGCTGCCACACACCTACAATAAAATGAAAAATTTCCTTCGTGTAGTTTGAATTGGATATGATATGATCCATGTTTGTAAAAATAATTGTGTTCTGTTCCGGAAGGATTATGCCAACTTAAGTGAATGCCCAAAATGCAAATCATCAAGATGGAAAGATGGTGATGCTGTGAAGAGGATTCCTCATAATGTTCTGAGACATTTTCCACCTATGCCAAGATGACAGAGGTTGTTTCATGATGCTGAAACAAGAGAGAATGTACTGTGGCATCCAAGGAACCAGGAGTATAGAGATCAGAATGTAATGAGCCATCCATCTCATGGTAGTGACTGGAAAAGCTTCAATCAGAAACACAAAAAGTTTGCTGCTGACCCGAGAAACATTAGACTTGGCTTAGCTACAGATATATTTAACCCATTTTGCCACCAGAGCGCCACATATAGCATGTGGCCAGTGCTTGCTATACCTTACAACATGCCACCAAATGTCTGCACCAAAGAATCAAACTACATGATGGCCTTGCTCATCCCAGGTCCAAAAAGTCCTGGAAAGGATTTTGATTTATTCATGGAGCCTCTTGTGGAGGAACTTCAACAACTATGGAGGGGTGTTCTCACTCGAGACCTATATACTAGCCCACCAGCTGATTTCTTTTTGCGTGCTATTATAATTTGGTGCAGCCATGGTTATCCGGCTTTGGGCGCTATGTCAGGGCGAACGACACATGGTTAGAATGCATGTGTTCGCCGTGACAAGAATCCACTGTCATGCGCAATACTTAGCAAGATCTGCTACATTGGACACCGACGTTTCCTTGTCAAGGAAAAGTCGTGTCCTACAAAATACCGAAGACATGTGTTCAATGCAAAGCATGAAAACCGTGATGCGCCAAAGAGGCTCACCGACGATGAGTTGCAAGTGGAATTAGAGAAGGTCAGACATATTACACCAGGAAACCATCCTGATAATGGTGGTAGGAAAAGGAAGTGTGGCAGGATAGAAGAGAGATTATTGTTTACCCGCAGGTCCACTTTGTGAGACTTGGAGTATTGGAAAGATTTGGATCTGCGACATAATCTTGAAGTGATGCACATTGAGAAAAATATATGTGACATCATTACCGGCACACTTCTTAGGCAAGACGAAAGATACCTTAAAATCTAGGATTGATTTGACACACCTGGGTATCAGAAAGGATTTGCAGGTGGAATATGATGGTGCACCGCGGGATATGGCACCAGCTGTGTACGTCTTGGACAAGGTAAAAAGATAAGAATTCTGCAAGGTCCTGTCACGAGTGAGATTTCCACATGGATTTGCTTCCAACCCTAAAAGGAGAGTCAGTGCAGATGGAAACAAGGTACAAGGGTTGAAAACTCATGACTGCCACGTCCTAATTCAAAGGGTTTTACTTGTTATCCTTAGAGGATTAGGCTGGCCTAACTTATATAGAGCAATTGCAGAGTTGGGACAATTCTTCAGGGAACTCTGCAGTAGAAATATCAGGATAGATGCTTTGGAGCGTCTTAGAGAAAAGATACCAACTATCCTATGCGACCTTGAGAAGATATATCCTCCAGCATTCTTTGATGTGATGGTGCATTTGGTTGTTCATCTACCTGATGAGGCACTACTTGGAGGTCCAGTGCATTATGGCTAGATGTACCCTATTGAAAGGCGGCTAGGCACTTTCAAGGGCTATGTTAGGAACATAGCTAGACCTGAGGGTTCCATTGCAGAGGCCTACATTGCTACAGAAGCGTTGACGTTCTGCTCAAAATACATTGAGACAACTGGTTAGATTAGCAAAGAGGTGGGTGAAGACAATCCTGAGCTCAATGTTTTCAATTGTTCTATTTGAGTTACAGGGAAGAGTCGACAAGATGACAAACCTAAAGATTTGGACAAAATGGTTTGGTATGTGTTGAATAACTGTCCTGAGATTCTACCTTATATTGAGTAAGTGCTAAGTACTGCAGCTTATACATCGTAATCTACTAAACTTGCAACACATTCTTATATATTTAGATGTTTGACACGATCACTATGTTGTGCAGCATCTACAAAAAGGAGTTACTGCCGCAAAATTCAAGAAACGTTGACAAACTAGTTATGGCAGGATTTGCGAAATGGTACAAGAGCCATGTAAGATTTTGAATTGCACTGTCAATTTTTTTAATATATTGAGTACATAAGATTATCAGCTTGTCTATTTTCCAACCATAGGTTAAGAAGATGCGGGAGGATGGGCGGGCAGTTAATGATGCCCTTTACCTACTAGCAATGGGTCCTGATACTCGGGTAAGGCATTATGAATCTTGCATTATTGGAGATGTGTGCAACAACACCCTTGCATGCGATGAAGGCAGGAAGAAACACAACAGTGCCATCATGAGCACGGATATGTATGGCAAAGAGATAAAATGTATGCTAACATAACAGACATTGTTCAGTTGCAGTATATCTCCAATTTCGAGGTTCATCAATGTGTTGTTCTGTTGTGCTATCATTGGTATAACCTGTTTTCCAGGATCGCAAAACCCAGAGCCGATGATTATTTCAAATCCATCAATGTCAAGGCGGCGTACCAGAACAACGAGCCTTTCATTTTGGCAAATCAAGCAACACAAATATTTTGATTGGAAGACACATATGCACGTAGCGATGACTAGAGAGTATTGCAAAGGTTTGAGGAGAGCAATTCATTTAATGAAGCTGCAAAACAAGATGATGCTTACACTGCTCCTGATGTAGAAGATTCCACATATGTTCCTAATATCTTTAAGAACCATCACGTCAATAACGCTGGCGAAAGGATTGCCTGTCGGGCTGTGGACATACTAGAGTTGATCAAGAAGACACCAACGTTCGAGGACACTGAGGATGGAGAAGAAGACGACACTAGGGGGAATTACAATTCAGAGTGATACACATGGCGAAGATGTTGACGTTGCTGCTACGAATGATGATTAGATTGGTTTTGTCGTATTTACCTGTGAGAAGACGAATTTTTATCTACTATGTGAAATTGTGTTTGCTATGACAACTGAAACCTGATGAAGTTGTTGTTTAGTATTTTGCTGTGAGAACATCACCTATGTTGATTTGTGTTTGGTGATTGTATGACGACTAAAACATGATGACATTGTTGTTTAGTTGTACTCATATTTGGCTCTGAAACTTGTATTTGGTGACATAGTTTGCTGTTGGACTCCAATTTACTCGATGTCTTCGAATGGGAACAAAGCTGACCCGACAAGGCCTCTGCTAATTTATTTATTTATTAGCAAAAGGGCCTATGGTATTTATTTATTTATGAGAAAAAGGGGATACCCCCAATTGCCATTAATAGAAATCATTAAATGTTCACAACACTACGCCCAGCCTGCTAAACATGTTTCATTCATTACTAGTTTCAGCAAAGTGCTCATGTCATAGCCACTGAATACATCACGAGTGCTACATACAGTGCAAATAAAGAGACAATCAACCTAAAGAGCACAATGATTTTGCCCATTATCTTCACAAGATCTTTCATCACCTCATTGCTGTCAAGGCCATTCAGCAGTTGTTGCTTGGCCATGATCAGATGAACTACATCTTTAACCTTCTACTCTGCATCTTCCTCTTCTGTCATTCCTTTAGTTACTTGTCCAACACCCCAACCTGCTAGTATAGGGATTCCTCGGCTAACCAAATAGTTAGCGTAGTTCCATTCCCCCACATTAGCAACTTCCCAGTAATACAAATCACATGAATCTTCCCTTTTCTGCACGAATCAAGTTGGAAGATCATCAACGGAACTATTAAAAAAATCAACAACTGAAAGTAGGCAAAAAACACTCAAACATATTATTACCCCATGATTCGGGCATTTGTAGAAGACTCAGCTAGGGTTGAGGATTGTAGTTGAGACGCGAGGGATGACTCTGTGTGATTTGCAGCAGTGGCACCACACCAACGACAGTGGGTTGTGATACGTCTCCAACATATCTATAATTTTTGATTGTTGCATGCTATATTATATTCTGTTTTGGACATTATTGGGCCTTATTATACACTTTTATATTATTTTTGGGACTAACCTACTAACCGGAGGCCCAACCCAGAATTGCTGTTTTTGCCTATTTTAGGGTTTCGAAGAACAAGAATATCAAACGGAGTCCAAACGGAATGAAACCTTCGGGAACGTGATTTTCGGAACGAACATGATCCAGGAGACTTGGACCCTACGTCAAGCAACCAACAGGGAAGCCATGAGGTAGGGGGCGCGCCTA
>NC_041388.1:500260288-500308077 GCF_002162155.2 Triticum dicoccoides | reverse complement strand
CCCTCGTGGGCCCCCTGTTGCTCCACCGACGTACTCCTTCCTCCTATATATACATACGTACCCCCAAACGATCATATACGGAGCCAAAACCCTAATTCCACCGCCATAACTTTCTGTATCCACGAGATCCCATCTTGGAGCCTGTTCCGGAGCTCCGCCGGAGGGGGCATCGATCACAGAGGGCTTCTACATCAACACCATAGCCTCTCCGATGAAGTGTGAGCAGTTTACCTCAGACCTTCGGGTCCATAGTTATTAGCTAGATGGCTTCTTCTCTCTTTTTGGATCTCAATACAATGTTCTCCCCCTCTCTCGTGGAGATCTATTCGATGTAATCTTCTTTTGCGGTGTGTTTGTTGAGACCGATGAATTGTGGGTTTATGATCAAGTTTATCTATGAATAATATTTGAATCTTCTCTGAATGTTTTATGTACAATTGGTTATCTTTGCAAGTCTCTTCGAATTATCAGTTTGGTTTGGCCTACTAGATTGATCTTTCTTGCAATGGGAGAAGTGCTTAGCTTTGGGTTCAATCTTGCAGTGTCCTTTCCTAGTGAGAGTAGGGGCAGCAAGGCACATATTTTATTGTTGCCATAGAGGATAACAAGATGTTTTTTTATCATATTGCATGAATTTATCGCTCTACATCATGTCATCTTGCTTAAAGCGTTACTCTGTTCTTATGAACTTAACACTCTAGATGCATGGTGGATAGCGGTCGATGTGTGGAGTAATAGTAGTAGATGCAGGCAGGAGTCGGTCTACTTGTCTCGGACGTGATGCCTATATACATGATCATACCTAGATATTCTCATAACTAAGCTCAATTCTGCCAATTGCTCAACAATAATTTGTTCACCCACCGTAAAATACTTATGGTCTTGAGAGAAGCCACTAGTGAAACCTATGGCCACCGGGTCTATCTTCCATCATATTAATCTTCCAACACTTAGTTATTTTCATTGCCTTTTATTTTACTTTGCATCTTTATCATAAAAATACCAAAAATATTATCTTATCATATCTATCAGATCTCACTCTCGTAAGTGACCGTGTAGGGATTGACAACCCCTTATCGCGTTGGTTGCGAGGATTTATTTGTTTTGTGTAGGTGCGAGGGACTCGCGCGTAGCCTCCTACTGGATTGATACCTTGGTTCTCAAAAACTGAGGGAAATACTTACGCTACTTTGCTGCATCACCCTTTCCTCTTCAAGGGAAAACCAACGCAGTGCTCAAGAGGTTGCAAGAAGGATTTCTAGCGCTATTCCTGGGGAGGTCTATGCAAAAGTCAACATAGCAAGTACCCATCACAAACTCTTATCTCCCGCATTACATTATTTGCCATTTGCCTCTCATTTTCCTCTCCCCCACTTCACCCTTGCCATTTTATTCGCCCTCTCTCTCTCTATCCTCCCTCTCTTTCTCTATTTGCCTCTTTTTTGCCCGTTCCCCATTTGCTTGTGTGTTGGATTGCTTGCTTGTCACGATGGCTCAAGATAACACTAAATTGTGTGACTTTACCACCAACAACAATGATTTTATTAGCACTCCGATTGCTCCTCTTACCGATGTTGAATCTTGTGAAATTAATGTTGCCTTGCTGAATCTTGTCATGAAAGATCCGTTTTCCGGCCTTCCTAGTGAAGATGCCGCTACCCATCTAAATAGCTTCGTTGATTTGTGTGATATGCAAAAGAATAAAGATGTGGACAATGATATTATTAAATTGAAGCTATTTCCTTTTTCTCTTAGAGATCATGCTAAAGCTTGGTTTTCGTGTTTGCCTAAAAATAGTATTGATTCTTTGAATAAGTGCAAAGATGCTTTTATCTCTAAGTATTTTCCTCCCGCTAAGATCATCTCTCTTAGAAACGATATTATGAATATTAAGCAACTTGATCATGAACATGTTGCACAAGCTTGGGAGAGGATGAAATTAATGATACGTAATTGCCCAACACATGGTTTGAATTTGTGGATGATTATACAAATTTTTTATGCCTTATTGAATTTTGCTTCTAGAAATCTTTTAGATTCGACCGCGGGAGGCACTTTTATGGAAATCACTTTAGGAGAAGCTACTAAACTCCTAGATAACATTATGGTTAATTATTATCAATGGCACACTGAAAGATCTACTCATAAAAAAGTGCATGTGATAGAAGAAATTAATGTTTTGAGTGGAAAGTTGGATGAACTTATGAAATTATTTGCTACTAAGAGTGTTTCTTCTGATCCTAATGATATGCCTTTGTCTACTTTGATTGAGAATGATAATGAATCTATGGATATGAATTTTGTTGGTAGGAATAATTTTGGTAACAACGCGTGCAGAGGAAACTTTAATCCTAGGCGTTATCCTAGTAATTCCTCTAATAATTATGGTAATTCCTACAACAATTCTTATGGAAATTTTAATAAGATGCCCTCTGAATTTGAGACTAGTGTTAAGGAATTTATGAATTCACAAAAGAATTTCAATGCTTTGCTTGAAGAGAAATTGCTTAAAGTTGATGATTTGGCTAGGAACGTTGATAGAATTTCTCTTGATGTTGATTCTTTAGAACTTAGATCTATTCCTCCTAAGCATGATATCAATGAGTCTCTCAAAGCCATGAGAATTTCCATTGATGAGTGCAAAGAAAGAACCGCTAGGATGCGTGCTAAGAAAGATTCCTTTATAAGAGCGTGTTCTTCTAGTTTCCATGATAATAAAGATGAAGATCTAAAAGTTATTGATGTGTCCCCTATTAAATCTTTGTTTTGCAATATGAATCTTGATAATGATGGGACTGAATATGATCCACCTTTACCTAGAAGGCGTTCCAAAAATTCGGAGTTTTAAGATCTTGATGCTAAATTTGATAGAAGTGGGATTGAAGAGATCAAAACTCTAGATGTTAATGAACCTACTATTTTGGATTTCAAGGAATTTAATTATGATAGCTGCTCTTTTATAGATTGTATTTCCTTGTTGCAATCCGTGCTAAATTCTCCTCATGCTTATAGTCAAAATAAAGCTTTTACCAAACATATCGTTGATGCTTTGATGCAATCTTATGAAGAAAAACTTGAGTTGGAAGTTTCTATCCCTAGAAAACTTTATGATGAGTGGGAACCAACTATTAAAATTAAAATTAAAGATCATTAATGCTATGCTTTGTGTGATTTGGGTGCTAGTGTTTCCACGATTCCAAAGACTTTGTGTGATTTGTTAGGTTTCCGTGATTTTGATGATTGCTCTTTAAACTTGCACCTTGCGGATTCCACTATTAAGAAACCTATGGGAAGAATTAATGATGTTCTTATTGTTGCAAATAGGAACTATGTGCCCATAGATTTTATTGTTCTTGACATAGATTGCAATCCTTCATGTCCTATTATTCTTGGTAGACCTTTCCTTAGAACGATTGGTGCAATTATTGATATGAAGGAAGGAAATATTAGATTCCAATTTCAGTTAAGGAAAGGCATGGAACACTTTCCTAGAAATAAAATTAAATTACCTTATGAATCTATTATGAGAGCCACTTATGGATTGCCTACCAAAGATGGCAATACCTAGCTCTATCCTTGCTTTTTATGCCTAGCTAGAGGCGTTAAATGATAGCGCTTGTTGGGAGGCAACCCAATTTTATTTTTATTCCTTGCTTTTTGCTCCTGTTTAGTTATAAATAATTTATCTAGCCTATGTTTTGGTTGTGTTTTTTGTTTTTAATTAGTGTTTGTGCCAAGTAGAACCGTGGGGAAGACTTGGGGAAAGTCTTGTTAATCTTGCTGTAAAAAACAGAAACTTTAGCGCTCACAAGAACTGCTGCCATTTTTATTTAGAAAGTGCTATTTAGTTAATTATTTTTGCAAATGATTAATAGATTAATTCCGCACGTACAGAAATTTATTTTAGAATTTTTGGGGTTCCAGATCTTGCGCTAGCTACAGATTACTACAGACTGTTCTGTTTTTGAAAGATTCTGTTTTTCATGTGTTGATTGCTTATTTTGATGAATCTATGGCTAGTAAAATAGTTTATAAACCATAGAGAAGTTGGAATACAGTAGGTTTAACACCAATATAAATAAAGAATGAGTTCATTACAGTACCTTGAAGTGGTCTTTTGTTTTCTTTCGCTAACAGAGCTCACGAGATTTTCTACTTTAAGTTTTGTGTTGTGAAGTTTTCAAGTTTTGGGTAAGGATTTGATGGATTATGGAACAAGGAGTGGCAAGAGCCTAAGCTTGGGGATGCCCCGGAAGGCATCCCCTCTTTCGTCTACTTCCATCGGTAACTTTACTTGGAGCTATATTTTTTATTCACCACATGATATGTGTTTTGCTTGGAGCGTCTTGTATGATTTGAGTCTTTGCTTTTTAGTTTACCACAATCATCTTTGCTGTACACACCTTTCGAGAGAGAGACACATGATTTGGAAATTATTAGAATACTCTATGTGCTTAACTTATATCTTTTGAGTTATATAGTTTTGCTCTAGTACTTCACTTATATCTTTTAGAGCACGGTGGTGGATTTGTTTTATAGAAACTATTGATCTCTCATGCTTCACTTATATTATTTTGAGAGACTTAAATATCATGGTAATTTGCTTAAATAATCCTAATATGCTAGGTATTCAAGATTAGTAAAAACTTTCTTATGAGTGTTTTGAATACTAAGAGAAGTTTCATGCTTGATGATTGTTTTGAGATATGGAGGTAATGATATTAAAGTTGTGCTAGTTGAGTAGTTGTGAATTTGAGAAATACTTGTGTTGAAGTTTGCAAGTCCCGTAGCATGCACGTATGGTAAATGTTATGTAACAAATTTGAAACATGAGGTGTTCTTTGATTGTCTTCCTTATGAGTGGCGGTCGGGGACGAGCGATGGTCTTTTCCTACCAATCTATCACCCTAGGAGAATGCGTGTAGTGCTTGGTTTTTGATGACTTGTAGATTTTTGCAATAAGTATGTGAGTTCTTTATGACTAATGTTGAGTCCATGGATTATACGCACTCTCACCTTTCCATCATTGCTAGCCTCTTCGGTACCGTGCATTTCCCTTTCTCACATTGAGAGTTGGTGCAAACTTCGCCGGTGCATCCAAACCCCGTGATATGATACGCTCTTTCACACATAAATCTCCTTATATCTTCCTCAAAACAGCCACCATACCTACCTATTATGGCATTTCCATAGCCATTCCGAGATATATTGCCATGCAACTTTCCACCATCCCGTTTATCATGACACATTCATCATTGTCATATTGTTTAGCATGATCATGTAGTTGACATAGTATTTGTGGCAAAGCCACCGTTCATAATTCTTTCACAAATGTCACTCTTGGTTCATTGGATATCCCGGTACACCACCGGAGGCGTTCATATAGAGTCATACCTTGTTCTAGTATCGAGTTGTAATCATTGAGTTGTAAATAAATAGAAGTGTGATGATCATCATTTAATAGAGCATTGTCCCAATATAAAAAAGAAAAAAAGAGAAAGGACAAATAAAAAAAGGGAAGAAGGCTCAAAAAAATGAAAAGGGACAATGCTACTATCTTTTTTTCCACACTTGTGCTTCAAAGTAGCACCATGATCTTCATGATAGAGAGTCTCTTGTTTTGTCACTTTCATATACTAGTGGGATTTTTTCATTATAGAACTTGGCTTGTATATTCGAACAATGGGCCTCCTCAAGTGCCCTAGGTCTTTGTGAGCAAGCAAGTTGGATGCACACCCACTAGTTTCTTTTGTTGAGCTTTCATAAATTTATAGCTCTATTGCATCCGTTGCATGGCAATCCCTACTCCTTGCATTAACATCAATCGATGGGCATCTCCATAGCTCATTGATTAGCCTCGTTGATGTGAGACTTCCCCCTTTTGTGTCTTCTCCACATAACCCCCATCATTATACTCTATTCCACCCATAGTGCTATATCCATGGCTCACGATCATGTATTGCGTGAAGGTTTATAAAGTTTGAGATTACTAAAGTATGAAACAATTGCTTGGCTTGTCATCGGGGTTGTGCATGATGAGAGCATTCTTGTGTGACGAAAATGGAGCATGACTAAACTATATGATTTTGTAGGGATGAACTTTCTTTGGCCATGTTATTTTGAGAAGACATAATTGCTTAGTTAGTATGCTTGAAGTATTATTATTTCTACGTCAATATTAAACTTTTATCTTGAATCTTTCAGATCTGAATATTCATGCCACAATTAAGAAGAATTACATTGAAATTATGCCTAGTAGCATTCCACATCAAAAATTCTGTTTTTATCATTTACCTACTCGAGGACGAGCAGGAATTAAGCTTGGGGATGCTTGATATGTCTCCAACGTATCTATAATTTTTTATTGTTCCATGCTATATTATATTCTGTTTTGGACATTATTGGGCTATATTATACACTTCTATATTATTTTTGGGACTAACCTACTAACCGGAGGCCCAGCCCAGAATTGCTATTTTTTTTGCCAATTTTAGGGATTCGAAGAAAAAGAATATCAAACGGAGTCCAAACGGAATGAAACCTTCGGGAACGTGATTTCCGAAACGAACATGATCCAGGAGACTTGGAACCTACGTCAAGCAACCAACAGGGAAGCCACGAGGTAGGGGGCGCGCCTACCCCCCCAGGCGCGCCCTCCACCCTTGTGGGCCTCCTATTGCTCCACCGACGTACTCCTTCCTCCTATATATACTTATGTACCCCCAAATGATCAGATACGGAGCCAAAACCCTAATTCCACCGCTGTAACTTTTTGTATCCACGAGATCCCATCTTGGGGCCTGTTTCGGAGCTCCGCCGGAGGGTGCATCGGTCACGGAGGGCTTCTACATCAACACCATAGCCTCTCCGATGAAGTGTGAGTAGTTTACCTCAGACCTTCGGGTCCATAGTTATTAGCTAGATGGCTTCTTCTCTCTTTTTGGATCTCAATACAATGTTCTCCCCCTCCCTCATGGAGATCTATTCGATGTAATCTTCTTTTGCGGTGTGTTTGTTGAGACCGATGAATTGTGGGTTTATGATCAAGTTTATCTATGAACAATATTTTAATCTTCTCTGAATTCTTTTATGTATAATTGGTTATCTTTGCAAGTCTCTTCGAATTATCAGTTTGATTTGGCCTACTAGATTGATCTTTCTTGCAATGGGAGAAGCGCTTAGCTTTGGGTTCAATCTTGCGGTGTCCTTTCCCAGTGACAGTAGGGGCAGCAAGGCACGTATTGTATTGTTGCCATCGAGGATAACAAGATGTTTTTTATCATATTGCATGAATTTATCCCTCTACATCATGTCATCTTGCTTAAAGCGTTACTCTGTTCTTATGAACTTAATACTCTAGATGCATGCTGGATAGCGGTCAATGTGTGGAGTAATAGTAGTAGATGCAGGCAGGAGTCGGTCTACTTGTCTCGGACATGATGCCTATATACATGATCATACCTATATATTCTCATAACTATGCTCAATTCTGTCAATTGCTCAACAGTAATTTGTTCACCCACCGTAAAATACTTATGCTCTTGAGAGAAGCCACTAGTGAAACCTATGGCCCCCGGGTCTATCTTCCATCATATTAATCTTCCAACACTTAGTTATTTTCATTGCTTTTTATTTTACTTTGCATCTTTATCATAAAAATACCAAAAATCTTATCTTATCATATCTATCAGATCTCACTCTCGTAAGTGACCGTGTAGGGATTGACAACCCCTTATCGCGTTGGTTGTGAGGATTTATTTGTTTTGTGGAGGTGCGAGGGACTCGCGTGTAGCCTCCTACTGGATTGATACCTTGGTTCTCAAAAACCAAGGGAAATACTTACGCTACTTTGCGGCATCACCCTTTCCGCTTCAAGGGAAAACCAATGCAGTGCTCAAGAGGTAGCAGGTTGCGATGATCAACCAGCTGCAGTGAGTGTGCCGACGGGGGTGTGATGGGACCCACATGGGATGGTACGGGTGGTGACTTGGCGCATATCTGGTTGTTGCATGCTGAAGTGGAGGTGGATGAGCTGCCATCGGACATGGTTGCTGCGACCGGAGCTTCTGATGCTAGGCAGAGTAACTAGAGAAGAGGAGAAGCGAACATTGGATATGTCAGTTTCATTACTTGTAGAGTAGCATAGGACTATATATAATCATAGTCTAGGTTTGGATTCGAACCAGCTATAGGAGCACGCCTTTTTTTCTCTAAAACTCTGCAACGTCTATTTACTGGTACACTAGCTTGTTCTGTACGCCTTCTCAAGTCTTTGATTTTCTAGAATGTTATGTGGCGAACGTTCCCTGGGAGGAGGACGGCAAACAAACACATTTTCCTGGCAGTTTTAGTTGCGACGCAAGATCAAACGATGGCAATTTCAGGAATGTTATCTGGCGAACGAGCCCAGTTTTTCTTTTCTTCCTATAAAAAAGTATGCTACGTGGTGTCGGCTTAGTCAATAAACGGTTGTGCCAACCTAGACCGTGGGATTGACATTCAACGTCTATCATGTTTCTTCAGTCTCTTCTTCCTCCAGCCACCAAAGACAAACCAGGGCCGGCGGGACCGCCTGCTCCTGCCACCCACGGCTAGTTGTGCTGCCGCACACGCATCACGGCCACATCGCACCTTAAAACTCTGCGCATCTTCCCTGGGTTCCCGTCTGAGGCCTCACCATCGTCCTCTGCCTTGGTTCGCTTACCGCGGCACCGCCCTTCGGTGTTGTCAACATGGTTAACAACCGAGAGGAATAAGGAGATAATTGTACATGGTGAGGATGACAGTAGGGAACCACCAGGATCATGGCAGTAGGCGGGCAAGTGTATCCTTTATTACAATAAAAAATGGTTCCTCCTGATGGTTTCCTGAAATCTGGGTCGCACGCCACTGTCAACATAGTCAATAAGTGAGATAACTACACAAGGATCGGCTGACACCCAGGACCCAGCAGCTCGTGCAATATTATTTTTTTGTTTTCGGGACAGAGCAGGGTATCAACTAGGTTGTGCGGGAGCTATGGCCCATCTAGCCCAATTTCATATGTATACCACATGACCAACCCAGTTTTGTTTTTTCTTTCTGAAAATGGCTAGCCCGACTATTTTGTTTTTGCAGAATAACCAATCGAGGCCTACTTGCTTTTCCGCGCCATGCTGGGCCTGAAATCTTTCAAGATGAGGAGGGATGCATTCGGCTTGCCCAGAAAATGGGCTATAAGTAATAAGAAATGGGCTATAAAACAAAAAATACAGCAAAATAGGCAATTAGTTCCAAATTACTTTTTTCTTTCTGTTTTTGATATTTTAAATTTCATTTTTTTCGTGTGGGTAGAATTTCATTGGATTTTACATTAAATTATGTTTATTTTTTAAATTACTTTGAATCTGGCTAGAAATTTTGGGCTGTATGCTGTTTGGGACAAATTTGGAGGCTGACTTGTGGGTCTACAAGGTTGACGTGTACGAAAGGCTGTGTCAACTTAGTCCACAAACAATTCTATTAGCAGTGACCGTTGGATTTAATCCAACGGTGGTGCTGCTTCTTCAACCTCTGGTCTTCTTGCTCCAGCCGCCCAAACCAACGCTGACCGTACTTCCTGCTCATGCCTCCCGTGGCTCAAAATGGCAACGGGGATGGGTATCTCCGGGGGGCACTCCACCATCACCGCCCCGATCCCCGCCAGTCCCCGGCCCCGCTAGCCCCGAGAAGCTTCGCGGGGGGGGGGGGAAACGCCCCCCATCCCCGACAATGGCGGGTACCCGTCCCTCGGCGGGGACTCCGCGGGGAGTGTAACGCGCCGGCGTCTTCTCCTTGCCCAGTTGATCTCAACGCGAAGACGCCACCTCCTCGCAACCGTCGCTGTCGACGCCCGTCGCCACCGTCGCCGAATCGCGCCCTTCACTGTTGCGGCCTTGAGGTGGAGGACAGGAGGAGAACTGGAGGAGGAGGCGAGGAGAAGTAGGTGAGGTCCATGGGGCCAGACGGGAAGGATGCGCCGCCCACTGCCGGCTGCCGCCGGTGGTGGCCTGACGGTCACGGCCGGGCTCGATCTGGGAAGTGAGAACCGGGAGAGGAACAAGAGGGAGGCGGCTGCGCTGTGAGGAGGAGGAGCGAGCGAGAGGAGGGTCGCGTGTGTTGGGCTCCTGGGTGCGTCCGTGCATGTTAGTTAGGTTAGGCCAAGTGTGTTCGGCTCGTCTTGGGCCGTGGCTGAATGGCTGACTGCTGCTAGGTTGGCCTACTATTTGGAAGGAGGTCCCACATGTCAGTTGTTGGCGGGTATCCATGGAGGCTCCACGGGGCGAATTTGTCCCCCATCCCCGCCCCGTTATGCTATCGGGTACCCACCAAGCAATCCCCATGGAGGCAATTTGTCCCCCATCCCCGGTTCTTAGCGGGTATATCCCCGCGGGTACCCGCCTCCACGGGGAAAACTGCCATCTCGACCCGTGGCTGGCTGTGCTGCCGCACAGGCCTAACCGCCCCATACTACTCCCATCGTTGGCCTGGCCATCCCTCTATGCACCCACTGTTCTTGTTATTCTCCGACGATGGCAGACAAACCAGTAAACCGTCGTACTCCCCTCCGTGTGGGAAACAACTGCCGAGTCTTCTCCGGCTCCGGGTCGTTCCCTTCCTAGGCCTCACTATCGTCCACCACCCTTGTGCTCTCGGTGCGGCGTGGTCAATGTGGTCAACGAACGACATCCATCGGACGAGGACTGTACGTGGAGAGGATGACAGCTGGGTCAACAGCCGCACGCAAGGAAGTGCCTCCTTATCCTGATAGTGGGAACCCACGGGTAGAACCTCTGTATTTCTTGAAAAAAAAACATCCTCCCCGCTGACAGCTCGGACCCACCAGCTATATCTTCGCACGCAAGTGCCTCCTTATTACGCGCAAAAAAATGAATAGCCCCGCTGCTATTGGTGGGACCCCATATTTGGAGGGTGACTTGTGGGCCTACTAAGTTGACGCGGATGCATGGTTTTGTCAACTTAGTCAATATAAACGATTCTAGCTGCGTCGACCGTAGGATGTCCATCCAACGGCCATCGTGCTTCTTCAACCTCTAGTCTTCTTGCTCCAGTCACCCAAACCATCACAGGCCGTGCTGCTTGCTCCTGCCTCCCGTGCCTGGCTGTGCTGCCGCGCAGGCCTCACCACTCCCTCCTACTCCAACCATTGTCCAGGCCATCCCTCTACTCACCCACAACCCTTGTTATTCTATGGTGACGACAACCTCACACCGCAGCCAAACCAGTCAACCCTCGTACTCCCCTCCGTGTGGGCATCCACTGCCGCGTCTACCCTGGCTCCGCATCGCCCCCTTCCAAGGCCTCGCCGTCGTCCACCGCCTTGGTACTCTCGGTGAGGTGTGGTCAACGTGGTCAAGGAATGACTTCCATCGTAAGAGGACTATACGTGAAGAGGCTCATAGCTGGGTCCACGGTCGCAGCAAGTAAGTACCTCCTTGTTACTCGTAAAATAATTATTCCTCTGCTGATAGCAGGGACCTATTGGAAGGGACTCTGTATTTTGCGAAAAAATGTTCCCCCTGACAGCTGGGAACCACCAGTTATATCTTCGCACGCAAGGAAGTGCCTCCTTATCCTCCCTGACAGCTGGGACCCTCCTGGTCGAACCGTACGTAGGGTTGTCTGTCTGGTCGCGAACGTGTATGTACATACTGGTCGATCGGTCTCTCTACAACGATGAACCCTGGCCGAGCAAGAAACGACACGTGTAGTAGTAGAGCCCTCGACGTGGCAGTTCAGATAGTCTAGTGAAAACCATGTATACGTATGTACATCCAGATGCAAAAAAATACGACCACGTACGTACATATGGGCGGGATCTCGAACGCCTACTCGCGCATACGTACGGTCAGGGCTCATGCACATGAACAAGCAACAGACGGCAGCAACGGCGTCCTGTTCATCGACAGCCAACCGGCTGGGTCGGAATAGAGAAACATCATCCTGTTCATCGGAAGGCAACAAACTGGGTCAGAATGCGACGTGTTCAATGCGAGCCAACTAGCTTGGACGAAACAGCCGGAACGGGGTCTGGCGTACTGCAAAACGGAGGAAAACGGCCCTCTGTTCGACCGCGTACGGTCGAAACTGGGTCTTGTTCATCGGGAAGGGTCTGGCGTACCGCAGAATGGAGGAAACGACCTTCTGTTCGAATGCCTACTGTCGAAACGGGGCCTTGTTGATCAGGAGGGGTGTGGCATACCGCAAAATGGAGGAAACAGACTTGTGTTCGAGCGCCTATAGTCGAAACGAGGTCCTGTTCATCGGGAGGGGTGTGGAGTACCACAAAACGGGACTCCACGAGCTACTTTTCATCCACCGTCTACTGCCTTGCTCCGGCCTCCACGGGCTACTGTTCATCCACCGTCGACTTCCTCCTGCCTCCACCAGCTATTGTTCATCCACGGGGTCCCGTTCATCCAGTCTCCACCGGCTACTATTCAACCAGCCCTCCACGGAGTCCTATTCATCCAGCCTCCACCAACTACTGTTCAACCAGCCCTCCACGGGGTCCTGTTCATCCACCCCCAAACAGCTCGATCGGGTGGTGTGTGGCGGCCTCCTCTCGATCGGGGTCGTATTCATCCAGCGGCAACGGCATCTACTACCACGGGGTCATGTTCATCCAACCCCCACCGGGAACTGTTCATCCAACCCCCAACAACGGTCACTATTCATCAAGAGGCAGTAGGTTCGATCGGCTTCAGTTAGCAGCAGTAGCGAAGGACCCGCTCGATCAGGTTCAGTTAACAGCCAAGGGATCGATCGATCGCTTGGGTTCAGTAACGCACGTAGCTAGTGCAATCGCTCGGGTTCGGTAAGCGAACGCCTCGCTCGGGTTCAGTTAGAGCCCAACGCCTCGCACACACGAGCGTACGTGTACGACAGAAATGCGCAAACCTTCGTGCATCCCTTGGCCCAACCACCCACCGTAACAGGGAACTCCCCAAAATTTTCCTCGTCGTCACTTCTACCATGATTTTTTCTGTCATGGACGGCCCAAAGAATGTCATGCAGGTGTGTCCCCGGCCCGCCCATGATGAAAAGCCCATTTTCAGTCATGAATTTTTGTCATAGAATAGGAGCCCACCACATCTCTAATGATACCAGGTTTTGTCACAATTATCGCCATAGAAGTGTCATAAGCATGATGATTTTTTTTTCATTTGGACCAAAATGTCACGGATGTGTCTTTTTTGTTGTGTTTTCTCATCATCTCCCCACCAAAACCGGGCTAAAAACCCGTTATATTTTTACACATATTTTTGATAACCGGAAGCAGCTCATGGGGAAGGTAGGGATCGCTTAGAATATAGATTTAATAAGAACCTCACGCCCAACACTGTTCAACATATGTGGCATCCACCCGTTGCATAATTTTTTGATGGATGAGACAATACCTTCAAATTGAGAATCTATAGACTTACCTAGGGTTGTAGGAAGCCCAAGATACTTTTCCATAAGTGCTTCAGTGGCAATACCAGATACCTCATGTACTCTCTACTTCATATTGTCCTCACGGTTGGCTCTGAAAAATATAGCCGACTTTGATCTGTTAACTAATTGACCAGATCCTCTCCTGTAGGTTTCCATGATATCATGAATTCTTCTAGTGCCATCATTTGAGGCCCGAGTGAAAATTAAGCAATCATCTGGAAACAATAGATGTGTGATCCATGGTGCATGAATCCCCACTCTTATGCCCCTTGATAAATGTCTTGTTCCAATTATCTTAAGCAACATGATAAACCTTCAGAGAAAATTAAAAATAAATAAGGAGAGATGGGGTCCCCTTGCCGGATATCTCTGGAAGGCTTAAAAACTTCAGAAAAACTCTATTGATTTTGACAGAAAAAGAGACAGACTCCACACATGCCATAACTCTAGCAATCCACATGTCTGCAGAGCCTAGCTTGTGCATAATTGCCGTAAAATATGACCATTCCACCTGGTCATATGCTTTTACCATATCTAGGTTCATTGCACATTCCACACATTTTCCTTTCTTTCTTTTTCAAATAGTGTATACATTCATATGCAGTAAGCACATTGTCAGATATGAGCATGCGCAGGACAAAGGTACCCTACTCATCATTGATAATCTCATCCAACATAGGCCGGAGTCAAAGTGCAAGAACCGTCGACGCAAGCTATTGGTACAAATATGAAGCAATTTGAACGTCCATAGTACTAGTATAACGATAATTAGCAAGTTGCTGCTTCTTTTTAGGGGAAACCGACATACTACTGGTACTAGTATGATATGTGGGTGTAGTGAACAACACAAAAACATTGACTGCATTCAGTGCTATGTGACTGACGCAAAAGTAGCCGTCGGATCTTCCCCAAATGTGTGTGCTACAAACTGCAATAAGTTGGGTGTTGCAATGTTCGCTCTGTAACAACGGCTTCCTCTTTTTTATACTAAGTATGATGTCTGCAAAGCCACATGAAGCATTATTTGCTCTTTTTTTAGCTTGAAGCGCTATTTACTTCAGCATCATCTGTGCAACAAAGGTTGTGTTGCGGAAAAATATTCATAACAGTGGTTGTGTTGCAATTTTTTATTTTTTTGCCTTTCACCATTTGGCAGCATAGATGACGTTGCGGTGCAAAATGGATAATGTTGCACAAATTTTTTCAATGAAAAAAGATGTTGCAGCACCTCTGTCGTTGTTGTCGCCGTTCGCAACAAGAGTCTCATTGCAAAACTTTGTCCGCAACATAATCTTTGTTGCAAAAACCATCTTTCTCTCGCGTCGTGGCTGGCGTCCTATGGTCAGTTGTGTTGCAAGAAAAGCCTTGTTGCCAATCACATTTTCGCAACAAGAGTCATGTTGCAGACAATTCACCAGGGACACGTGGCGTGCGGGCATTGCGGCGAACGTTCTTCATCCAATCAACTAGTTGAATAGAAGTATTTTGTTATATTTTCTCTTTTGAGAATCTTATGATGCATGTATGAGGAATTGCCACTGATCCCTCCCGTGCCATCCTTTAGGTGCCAATTTGCCCTTATAGCACCTAGAGCCGCCTGTATGAGCCGGCCCATCTAACGATATAGGTTTGTTATAATCATGTCGCTTCCCTCCTATGTTGTTCTTGCCTTGTTTTTTGGGTTGACCATTTGACCTTCCATCGTTAACTTTAAAAGAAACATGAATCTATAAATAAAGGTTCAAGAATTTTAGAAAAGTTCATAAATTTGAAAACAACTTGTGAAGATAATTTTTGTGAATTTTAAAAAGTTTACAATTTAAAATAACTTCATAAATTGGGAAAGAGAGCTCATGAGCTTTAAAAAATTATGAATTTGAAAAAGTGACAAATTTGGAAATATCTCATGAATTGAGAAAATACACACATTTGAATTAGAAAAAGGAAAAAACAACAAAAAAGGACAAAAAAATAAACCCTATCAAAAAGCTTCTAGAAGCTTCCCGAAACTAGTTGCAACTTCTATATAAGCATTACCCCTTGATGGACTGAGCCACTTAGAAAGTGTACACACGGTTGCGGTGTGTATCGCGTACCGATTTGCCTTTAACCCAAGGGAGACCTAATTAGCGGGTAACCCTTCGGAGGGTGGGGGTGTGGGTCATTTCCAGGGGCCAATGTTTATGCGTGGGAGCACTCCCAGCGCACCACGTGGTGCTCACCAGTGTTGCCATGTGACGCGGGGAACACTTTTTAATTTTCTTTTTCTACACGTATTTTTGGCTTTTCTTTTTAGGTTTTTGGTTTGTGCTTTTCTCCTATGTTTTCCAAAAAATTTTTTTTGCTTGCATGAAGCACTCGTATGAAAAAACACAATCATGCTTCATAGTGAAGCACATCTGTGTTTTTGGGAAGCATAACCGTGTTTCTCAAAAATGAAAAGGTACAAATGTGTAACATCCCAAATTTTCAATTTGGATGTTATACATAGATCATTCATGCATATCATATTTTATTGCATTTCATTTCGCGAATCCTCGAAATCCTAAGCAACTCAAGGACCCTCGGAGAGAGTTGGGGATTTCCCTGTTTTCATATTTGAGTTTTATCAAATATTGAAACGAGGATTTTGGCTTTAATTATTTTTCTATCCAAAAATATTTCATATTAAACTATATGAGAGGAGATAATATGACTTCTCCAAAATAAATGAAATATTGGAGGAAAAATATTAAAATCAAATATTTGATTTTATCCGGAGTTTATTGCGATTTTATTTGAATTAGAAAAATTGCACGTTTTTCAAAATTGCATTTTAGGGCCAAGAAAATGTTCATCTTGTTCTAAATATTTTATTTAGACAGTGAAAATATGTTTTTGGCATTTTTAGATTTTTATTTTATTTTCTAGGATTTATTTAGTTCCGGTGAAATAATTTTTTTAAAATAACGCAGCGCCTGACTGGGCCGAGGCCGAGCCGAGCCAGGCCGCCGGCCCACCTCCCCGCGCCGTCGTCTCCCACCTAGACACCGCGCGCCGCCGCCGCACGCTGTGGCCGACTCGGCCACGAGCCCTGCCCCTTCCCCCAAGCCACGCCTCCCTCCCCTTATAAGCCAGACCAGGGGCACCCCTTGGAGCCCCGAAGCCGCCCCGTCGCGCCGCCTGCGCCGCAGGCCGCCGCCGCTAGCCGCACGCCATCGCCGCCGCACGCCGGTGCCACCGCCCCGCCGCCGCACGCCGCACCTCGCCGCCCCGCCATGGAAGCCGCCGGAGCCGGAGGTATAAGCTGCCGCCGCCGGTTTTCTCTAGAAAACCGATCCGGTTTTTTAGAAACCCTAGTTCGTTTTTTTAAATCGGTTCACCGGTTTTTCTCGGTTTAGTTACTTTGCGGACGTTCGTCCGTACGTTCGTTCTAACGAATGGTGTTCACTCATTAGCCGCAGACAACGAACGTTCGTTCGTTGGCCTTTTCGTCAGTTTTCTTTTTCTCGGATTTTCCGCGATTATTTTCAATCGAGATTTCTGATCCGATTTTCGTTTCAGTTTATCGTTTCCCTCGTTTATCAGAATCAGGCGATTCAAGCGCCGAGATCTTCATCTCGAAACCATCTTTCCGTTTAACCAACTTGAACAAACTTTTGCTACTGTAAAATTTGACCTTAGTCCAGATTACTAAACGGATCTTGTTTCTTTCGCACTTTGAGTTTCGTTGCTCCGTTTGTTTTGATTATTTTCGCAAACCGGAGTTCTTAAGTTGAACTTTCTGGTTAGATCTTCTTATTTGAGATTTACCCGTGTTTTCTTTGCTTGAGTGCTTATGTATGCTATTGTTTGTTTGTGATAGAACACCCGGAGTGCGAAGCGTGCTACTACGAATCCCTAGGTTTTGCGGATCATCAGCAAGGCAAGTAACACTTTGATCATACCCCTTTATCACCCAATTTTTATGCATTAGTTCCAATCCTCAAACATTGCATGGTTAGGATGTGATTAACATGTGGGGTGGGAAGTAGTTGATGAGGTAGAGCCTATTACCCTGTTATTTATCAAACCCTTGGGAGTTACTTCTACGTGTTGCTTATATTTCTATGCTATGCTCGTAGACGTGGTTTGGGTGAGTGAAATCCATGACAGCTGTGAGATTGTTAATTAATGGTTGAACTTAAGGTGGCAACTTGAATACACATCTGGGTGGATTGTTTGTTGGGCACCTGGGGAATCCAGTGTTGTCCTAGGATATCCCGGAGTACCCGTGTGATAATCCTATGGTCCGCCACCCAGGCTCAAAGGGAACTGAGATATTTTCATGCTAGAAACTTCCTTGTGCAGCCACAAGCTATAATGGGCTCTAGCATAGTTGAGTAAGTTGCGTGAAGCTCCCGAAGAGGTGGATCAGCAGGTAGAGGGATGTAGGTTGGTATGGTCTGCCCGGAGTAAGGGGTTAATGCTTCTGAAAGACCGTGTCTCGGTCATCCGTTTCTCAAACACCCTGTAGTGCGAGAAATCCAATGGAGGAGATCGAGTCTTGTGGGGGAAAAGTGCGCAAACCTCTGCAGAGTGTATAAACTAATCATGGTTAGCCGTGTCCCCGGTTATGGACATCTTGAGTATCTAGTACTTGGAGTATCATAAGTATCTCATCACTATTAAATAATATTGTTGGGTTGTTAACTATTTTAATTGGGGTTGAGTTGGAGGAACCTTCTCAATGTTGTCTCAACTACCATGATAGTTAAATAAAATCTATTCCTTTGTTGTAGGGAAAATTGGCTTTTCGCAAAAACTATAACCATAGAGCTTTCCACCAGCCAAATATGCATATAGTGATAGTATTATTCTGTACTTGCTCTATTGTGTTACTTTGCCAGCATATTCCATGTGCTGACCCGTTTTCAGGCTGCAACGTATTATGTTGCAGACTTTTTAGATGAGGAGTAAGGTTCATTAGGTCGTTGCCGTGCAGCCCAGCTATGCCGTTGGAGTTGATGGATTCACTTTATCTTCCAAGCCTTCCGATGTTACCGTATTAGATGGCCTTAAGCCATATTTATTGTAATAAGTTCTCTTTTGAGACATTCAATGTAATAAGTGCGTGATTGCTACTCTGTTATAAATCCTCGAGTACTGTGTGTGTCAGCATTACCGATCTAGGGATGACACTGAAGCACAAAGACTTGACCGTTTGATGTCGGGTCGCTACAAGATGGTATCAGAGCACACACTGAGTGTAGGACATGACCACTAAGCTAAAGCCCTAGATCACTATTCTCTTCTCATTTCCGAATTCTCTCCATTTTCTACTCTTTAGGATGGCGGACGCGAGGAACAAGTTTGCACAACCAGATGAAGATGCCCCCTTTGGATGACGCTTGAAGGAAGTCACCAGGTACCTAAACATCGGAATACCAAGCTTCACCGAAACTTACAACGCCACCTTACCAGAAGAGGAGCGATGGATGATTCAAGTTCAAGTTCCAGGAAGGACATTCACGCCAGTCACTAAGCCCATAGAGTTTTCCTTTGATGCACCAACCTGGAGTCTAGGAAAGTGTATGGCAGCTCACATCACCATGGGACGCATTGGAGAAGTTTACCATAAGGAGCTTAAGGATACTATCTATCAGATTTGTGGGCGCCGAGACGAGAAATGGGAGATGATCAGCACCAGGAGGGATAGATCAATTGCAGCTTTCATCCAGGAGTTAAACCAACACATTCGTCGCCAGGAGAACCAGATGTGCGATAGACCTGAAGAAGGCGATGACTATAATCACGGAACTGGAGGAAGAACTTAAGGCTACATGTGAATATTATGAGGAGGAAATCGTCGTACTAGTGGAGAAGAATGATGATCTGGAAAGGAAGCTAGGAGTATTCATGGGAGACCCCGCACCAGGAGGAGAAGACAAAGAACCCAAGGAGATTCGCCTAGAGGACTACATTATCATCGACGACACCGACACGGACCCCGACGATAGCGATGATGATTATGAAGACAAAGCTGGAGCAGACATCATGGAGTCTTCAACCGAGGAATATTTTTAGTAGACCAGCACATCAGTACTAGTATTCCACCATGTATATAGTATAGTCAGAGCACTTTTGTAACGATAGTTAGATCGATTGTATGCCCTTGCTTGATTGATTGAGTGAAATGATTGTGTTTGTCTCATGTGCATATGGGTAGTGTTTTCTCATTAGACCTCATTCTATTCTAATCTTTCCCCTCTAAACCCATCAGATGCCTCTGAGACATGACCCCGAATTTACTTTCCCACCGGAGCTCACTCAGTTGATCCAGTAGCAGAATACCCTGATGCAGTTGTTAGTTCAGAACCAGGGCAACAACAACAACAACAACAATCCACCGCCACCGCCACCAGTTGATAACTTAGCCCATTTTCTAAGGTTGCAGCCGCCGGTGTTTTCCAGTAGCACCGAGCCCATAGTAGCAGATGATTGGCTCCGCAGGATCGGAAGGGAGTTAACCACTGCAGGATGTACCGATGTTGAGAAGGTGCGTTTTGCCGCACATCAGTTGGATGGACCAGTAGCCTCTTGGTGGGAGAATTACACTGTCACCTACCCTATAGCCACTATTACATGGGATCAGTTTCAACAAGCTTTCCGTACCACATGTCTCAACTGGAGCTATGAGTATGAAGAAGCATGAGTTTCGCAACTTACGCCAGGGGAACCGTACTATGGCTCAGTACGCGGATGAGTTTAGCAAGTTATCTCGCTATGCCCCCGACGATGTGGCCATAGATGCCGCAAAGCAGGAGAAGTTTATGGAAGGGCTGAATGATGAGATGAGCATGCAGTTGATGGTGGCAACATTCAACAACTACAAGGAGTTGGTAGATAAGGCTCTTATGATTGAAGGGAAGCAGCAGCAGATTGAGAGCCGTAAGAGGAAGTATGGACAAGGAAGGTATAATTCCGGAGCTCAGCAGAAGCCTCGCCTAACCCCGAACTCGGGAGGACTTGTTCATAACCATGGAGGCCACACCCACAATGGAGGAAGTAACCATAATCATACTGGCCCAAGGAATGGGAATGGGAATGGAGCAAGCAACAATCAGAACCGTTCCAATCCAGCCACACCCGCCAAGAGAGACCTAAGCCACGTTACTTGTTTCAATTGCAGGAAGACTGGACACTGTGCCACGGAGTGCCCTGAAGCAAAGAATGGAAACGGCAATGGGAGCGCGGGAAAGAAGCCCAATCCATTCAACAAAGGACAAGTGAACCATGTCAACGTGGAGGAGATTGAAGAGCAGCCAGACGCGGTTATTGGTAAGTTTTTGGTTAAGTCTTTTACCGCCCTTGTTCTTTTTGATACTGGTGCATCACATTCATACATATCAAGGGAATTCATGGATAAGTTTAAACTACCAACCCAAACCATTAGGACCCATCTATTAGTGAGTTCACCTGGAGCAGAGTATATGGCTAGTCGATGGTGCGACCAGATACCCTTAACCATTGGTAGCCATGTTTTTCCGTCCGACCTAATAATCTTGGAGTCACAAGGATTGGATGTGATATTTGGTCTGGACTGGATGTCCAAGTATGGAGGAAGCATTGACTGTGTTAGTAAGTCAATTTGTCTCACCACCCCTGAGGGAAAAAGGATCAAGTATGTATCTAGGCATGCGCCAAGGAGTAGCCAAGTAAATACCCTCACGGGAGTTGTCCAGGAGGAAGTGCCTGTAGTGAAGGATTACCCGAATGTTTTTCCAGAGGAGTTACCAGGCATGCCACCGGATCGAGACATCGAGTTTTTGATAGAGCTATTGCCAGGCACCGGGCCTATATCGAAGCGACCATATCGGATTCCCACAAATGATCTGGAGGAGATTAAGAAACAGATCAAGGAGTTATTGGAGAAAGGTTACATTCGACGGAGCTCATCACCATGGGGAGCCCCAGTGCTTTTGGTTGAGAAGAAGGATAAGTCTGTAAGAATGGTTGTTGATTATCGTGCGTTAAATGAGGTGACGATCAAGAACAAATACCCATCGCCGATGATCAATGATTTGTTTGACCAGCTGCAAGGAGCCAAGGTGTTTTCAAAGATCGATCTGCGATCTGGATATCACCAGCTGAAGATACGAGAGAAGGACATACCAAAGACAACATTCACCACACGGTACGGGTTGTACGACTATACGGTCATGTCGTTTGGATTGACTAACGCCCCTGCCTATTTCATGAGCATGATGAACATGGTGTTCATGGAATATTTGGATAAGTTTGTTGTGGTGTTCATTGATGATATAATGGTATACTCGAAGAATGAGGAGGAGCACGAAGAGCATTTGTGTTTAGTTCTCTAGAAACTCAGGGAACATCAGTTGTATGCCATGTTCAGCAAATGCGAGTTTTGGCTGAAGGAAGTTGGATTCCTTGGACATGTTATATCAGGAGAAGGTGTAGCAGTAGATCCTACCAAGGTTCAGTCAGTCACTGAATGGTTGGCACCCACTTCAGTTAGCGAGATCCGCGGTTTTCTTGGACTCGCAGGATACTATCGGAGATTCATTGAGAATTTTTCCAAAATTGCGAAGCCAATGACAGAGTTATTGAAGAAGGATACCAAATTTAAATGGACAGAAGAATGTGAAGCGAGTTTTTAGGAGTTAAAGAAATGTTTGACCACAGCCCCAGTGCTGATTCTGCCGGATATACGCAAGGAGTTTCAAGTGTATTGCGATGCCTCTCGCCTAGGACTTGGAAGTGTGCTTATGTAGGACGGAAGAGTTGTTTCATATGCCTCGCGACAACTGAAACCGCACGAGTTGAATTATGCCACGCATGATTTGGGGTTGGCTGCCGTAGTGCATGCGTTGAAGAGTTGGAGACATTACCTTATTGGAAATCGTTGTCATGTATACACGGATCATAAGAGTTTGAAGTACATTTTCACACAGAAGGAGCTGAACCTTAGGCAGATGAGATGGTTGGAGCTTATAAAGGATTATGACATGAAGCTTCACTATCATCCAGGCAAGGCCAATGTCGTAGCAGACACCTTGAGTCGGAAGAGTTATGCTAATACCCTAGTGAGCACGGGATTGCCAAAGGAGTTAGCAGAGGATCTCAGGGAACTTCAATTGGAGATTGTTCATAGAGGTTTTGTTGCAACAATGGAGGTTCAGTCTACATTGTTAGGAAAAATTTGAGAAGCTTAGAAGGATGACAAAGAGATTGCCGAGATAAAAGAGAGGATGAGAGAAGGAAACCAAAGGTTTTCGTGAGGATGAACACGACACCTTATGGTTTGAGGACCGTGTTTATGTGCCCAATAACACAGAGATCAGGAAATTAATACTTCAGGAGGCTCATGACTCACCATACTCGATACACCCCGAAAACACCAAGATGTATTTGGATTTGAAGGAACGTTTCTGGTGGACTGGTATGAAGAAGGATATTGCCTATTATGTAGCCGTATGTGATGTATGTCAAAGAGTGAAGGCTGAGCATCAAAAGCCAGCAGGATTGTTACAGCCTATGCCGATACCCGAATGGAAGTGGGATAAACTTGGCATGGATTTTATCACCGGATTGCCCAGAACCAAATCAGGATATGATTCTATATGGGTAGTAGTTGATCACTTGACGAAAGTGGCTCACTTTATCCCAGTGAAAACCACCTATACAAGTGCGAAGTTGGCCAAGATATACATGACCAGGATCGTATGTCTGCATGGAGTTCCAAGGACCGTCGTATCAGATAGAGGAACACAGTTTACTTCAAAGTTTTGGCATCAACTGCACCAGACTTTGGGAACGAGATTGGAGTTCAGTACAGCATTCCACCCGCAGACAGATGGACAGACCGAGAGAGTCAACCATATTCTGGAGGACATGTTGAGGGCCTGTGCGCTAGATTATGGATCTAGTTGGGATGACAATTTTCCCTACGCGGAGTTCTCATATAACAATAGCTATCAAGCCAGTTTGAAGATGGCACCGTTCGAAGCCCTATATGGACGAAGGTGCAGAACACCGTTGATGTGGGATGAAGTTGGAGACCGACAGTTGTTTGGACCAGATTTGATCAAGGAGTCTGAAGAAAAGGTTAAGCTGATCCGAGATAGACTGAAGATAGCTCAGTCCAGGCAGAAGAGTTATGCAGATACGAAACGCAAGGAAATAACCTATGAAATTGGAGAAAGAGCATATCTGCGAGTGTCACCCCTGCGAGGAGTGAAACTTTTTGGAGTTAAGGGAAAGTTAGCCCCGAGACTTGTAGGACCGTATCGAATTTTGGAATGTATGGGAGAAGTTGCCTACAAGTTGGAGTTACCCGAAGGACTATCAAGAGTTCATGATGTATTTCATGTTTCATAGCTGAAGAAGTGTCATGCTAAGATGGCCAATATACCGTTAAGAGATACAGTACCCTCGGAGGCGATTCAGTTGGACAGTGATTTGACCTATGAGGAGAAGCGTGTCAGGATTCTTGAATTTGCCAGCCGAGTCACCCGTAGCAAGGTTATCAAGTTTTGCAAAGTTCATTGGAGTCACCATACCGAGGATGAAGCCACCTGGGAATGAGAGGATGATCTTCGCAAACACCACCCACACCTATTCTCTAGCCAACCCAAATCTCGAGGGCGAGATTCATCTTAGGGGGGTAGGTTTGTAACATCCCACATTTTCAATTTGGAATGTTATACATAGATCATTCATGCATATCATATTTTATTGCATTTCGTTTCGTGAATCCTCAAAATCCTAAGCAACTCAAGGATCCTCGGAGAGAGTTGGGGATTTCCCTGTTTTCATATTTGAGTTTTATCAAATATTGGTACGAGGATTTTGGTTTTAATTATTTTTCTATCCGAAAATATTTCATATTAAAATATATGAGAGGAGATAATATGACTTCTCCAAAATAAATGAAATATTGGAGGAAAAATATTAAAACCAAATATTTGATTTTATTTGGAGTTTATTGCCATTTTATTTGAATTAGAAAAATTGCACGTCTTTCAAAATTGCATTTTAGGGCCAAGAAAATGTTCATCTTGTTCTAAATATTTTATTTAGACGGTGGAAATTTGTTTTGGCATTTTAGATTTTTATTTTATTTTCTATGATTTATTTAGTTCCGGCGAAATTATTATTTAAAAAAACGCAGCGCCCGACTGGGCCAAGGCCCAGCCGAGTCGGGCCGCCGGCCCACCTCCCCGCGCCGCCATCTCCCACCTGGAGACCGCGCGCCGCCGCCGCACGCCGTGGCCGACTCGGCCACGCGCCCCGCCCCCTCCCCCAAGCCATGCCCCCTTCCCCTTATAAGCCGGACCCGGGGCCCCCTTGGAGCCCCGAAGCCGCCCCGCCCCGCCGCCTACGCCGCACGCCGCCGCCGCACGCCGCCACCACCGCCCCGCCACCGCACGCTGCACCTCGCTGCGGAAGCCGCCAGAGCCGGAGGTATAAGCCGCCGCCGCCGTTTTTTTAGAAACCCTAGTTCGTTTTTCAAATCGGTTCCCCGGTTTTCTCAGTTTAGTTACTTTGCGGACGTTCGTCCGTACGTTCATTCTAACGAACGGTGTTCACTCGTTAGCCGCAGACAACGAATGTTCGTTCGTTGGCCTGGTCGTCAGTTTTCTTTTTCTCGGATTTTTCACGATTATTTTCAATCGCGATTTCTGATCCGATTTTCGTTTTAGTTTATCTTTTCGCTTGTTTATCAGAATCAGGCGATTCAAGCGCCTAGATCTTCGTCTCGAAACCCTCTTTCCGTTTAACCAACTTGAACAAACTTTTGCTACTGTAAAATCTGACCTTAGTCCAGATTAGTAAACGGATCTTCTTTCTTTCGCACTTTGAGTTTCGTTGCTCTGTTTGATTTGATTCTTTTCGCAAACCGGAGTTCTTAAGTTGAACTTTCTGGTTAGATCTTCTTATTTGAGATTTACCCGTGTTTTCTTTGCTTGAGTGCTTATGTATGCTATTTTTGTTTGCGATAGAACACCCGGAGTGCGAAGCGTGCTACTACGAATCCCTAGATTTTGTGGATCATCAGCAAGGCAAGTAACACTTTGATCATACCCCTTTATCACCCAATTTTTATGCATTAGTTCCAATCCTCAAACATTGCATGGTTAGGCTGTGATTAACATGTGGGTTGGGAAGTAGTTGATGAGATAGAGCCTATTACCCTGTTATTTATCAAACCCTTGGGAGTTACTTCTATGTGTTGCTTATATTGCTATGCTATGCTCGTAGACGTAGTTTGGGTGAGTGAAATCCATGACAGCTGTGAGATTGTTAATTAATGGTTCAACTTAAGGTGGCAACTTGAATACACATCTGGGTGGATTGTTTGTTGGGCACCTGGGGAATCCAGTGTTGTCCTAGGATATCCCGGAGTACCCATGTGATAATCCTATGGTCGGCCACCCAGGCTCAAAGGGAACTGAGATAATTTCATGCTAGAAACTTCTGTGTGCAGCCACAAGCTATTATGGGCTCTAGCATAGTTGAGTAAGTTGCGTGAAGCTCCCGAAGAGGTGGATCAGCAGGTAGAGGGATGTAGGTTGGTATGGTGTGCCCGGAGTAAGGGGTTAATGCTTCTGAAAGACTGTGTCTCGGTCATCCGTTTCTCAAACACCCTGTAGTGCGAGAAATCCAACGGAGGAGATCGAGTCTTGTGGGGAAAAGTGCGCAAACCTGTGCAGAGTGTATAAACTAATCATGGTTTGCCGTGTCCCCGGATGGACATCTTGAGTATCTAGTACTTGGAGTATCATAAGTATCTCATCACTATTAAATAATATTGTTGGGTTGTTAACTACTTTAATTGGGATTGAGTTGGAGGAACCTTCTTAATGTTGTCTCAACTATCATGATAGTTAAATAAAATCTATTCCTTTGTTGTAGGGAAAAATTGTCTTTTCGCAAAAACTATAACCATAGAGCTTTCCACCAGCCAAATATGCATATAGTGATAGTATTATTCTGTACTTGCTCTACTGTGTTACTTTGCCAGCATATTCCATGTGCTGACCCGTTTTCGGGCTGCAACGTGTTATGTTGCAGACTTTTCAGACGAGGAGTAAGGTTCGTTAGGTCATTGTTGTGCAGCTCAGCTATGCCGTTGGAGTTGATGAATTCACTTTATCTTCCAAGCCTTCTGCTGTTAACGTATTAGATGGCCTTAAGCCATATTTATTGTAATAAGTTCTCTTTTGAGACATTCGATGTAATAAGTGTGTGATTGCTACTCTGTTATAAATCCTCGAGTATTGTGTGTGTCAGCATTACCGATCCAGGAATGACACTGAAGCACAGAGACTTGACCGTTTGAGGTCGGGTCATTACAAAATGTGCTCCCCGTGAAGCATAGATGTGCTTCCTGAAAAGTGAAAAAGCACAAATGTGCTCCCAAAAATGAAATGCACAAGTGTGCTTTCTTGATTTTGGGTTTTCATTTTTTGGGTCCCTTTTTTCCTTTTTAGTTTTCAATGTTTTTGGTTTCCAGTTTTCCCATTTCCTATTTTTCCTAGTAATTTATGTGGGGGGAAATTCGTTCAAATGTATTGACTTGGGATCTAGTTTGAAGATCATGATGCGAGAAACCCAACGACAAAAACAATTCATGATTTGGATGCATAGTTCAAGAGATAAAACATTAAAAACTGAATCTGCGAAAATGTTTTTGTGAAAACATTTTGGAAGTGTGGGAGATGGGAACAAGAGGCAAGTGGCAAATGGAAGTAAATGCAAGTAGATGAGAGTTTATGTGAAGGTACTTGATAGGTTTTGGTGATGTCTCCACTACAACAACGCCAGAAATTCTTCCTGCTACTTGTGAGCTACGTTGGAATTTCATCGAAGAGGAGAGGATGATGCAGCACAATAGAGGTAAGTATTTCCCTTAGTTAAGAACCAAGGTTATCAATCCAGTAGCAGAACCACGCGAAACCTTGTGAACATCACCTACACACAAAAGAACAAATACTTGCACCCAACGCGATCAAGAGGGTTGTCAATCCCCTTGGCAGTTAATTGCAAGGATGAAGTGTCATAATGGTAGATGGATAAACAAAAACACAAAATAAAAGAATGGTAAATAAATTGCAGAAGGTAGTTTTGGATTTAATATATGGTAAAGGCAGACCCAGGGGCCATATTTTCACTAGATGCCTCTCTCTCGAACAAAAAGCATACAGTGGGTGAACAAATTACTGTTGGGCAATTGATAGAAAAGCACATAGTTATAACGATATTCAAGGCCATAATCATATATATAGGCATCACGTCCGAGACAAGTAGACCGACTCCTGCCTGTATCTACTACTATTACTCCGCTCATCAACCGCTATCCAGCATGCATCTAGAGTATTAAGTTCATAAGAAAGGGAGTAAGGCCTTAAGCAAGATGACATGATGTAGACAAAGTAAATCCAAACAATATGAATAAACCCCATCATTTTTGCCTTAATGGGAACAATACAAATATGTGTCTTGTCCCCTTATGTCACTTGGATATAGATCGCCGCAAGATTGAACCCATTACAAAGCACCTCTCCCATTGCAAGATAAGTCAATTTAGTTGGCCCAACCAAACAGATAGATCAGAGAGAAATTCAAAGCTATAGAAATCATGCATATAAGAATTCAAAAAAACTCAGATAATATTCATGAATAATCTGACCATAAACCCACAATTCATCGGATCCCAACAAACACACCGCAAAACAAGATTACATCAAATAGATCTCTAAGAACATCAAGGAGAACATTGTATTGAAGATCAAAGAGAGAGAGAGAGAGAGAGAGAGAGAGAGAGAGAGAGAGAGAAGAAGCCATCTAGCTACTAGCTATGGACTGATGACCCACAAGTATAGGGGATCTATCGTAGTCCTTTCGATAAGTAAGAGTGTCGAACCCAACGAGGAGCAGAAGGAAATGACAAGCGGTTTTCAGCAAAGTATTCTCTGCAAGCACTGAAATTATCGGTAATAGATAGTTATGTGATAAGATAATTCGTAACGGGTAACAAGTAACAAAAGTAAACAAGGTGCACCAAGGTGGCCCAATCCTTTTTGTAGAAAAGGACAAGCCTGGACGAACTCTTATATAAAGCAAAGCACTCCCAAGGACACATGTGAATTACTGTCAAGCTAGTTTTTATCATGCTCATATGATTCACGTTCGTCACTTTGATAATTTGAAATGTGGGTGGACCGGTGCTTGGGTGCTGCCCTTCCTTGGACAAGACTCCCACTTATGATTAACCCCTCTCGCAAGCATCCGCAACTATGAAAGAAGAATTAAGGTAAACCTAACCATAACAGGAAACATATGGATCCAAATCAGCCCCTTACAAAGCAACACATAAACTAGGGATTAAGATTCTGTCACTCTAGCAACCCATCATCTACTTATTACTTCCCAATGCCTTTCCCTAGGCCCAAATAATGGTGAAGTGTCATGTAGTCAACGTTCACATAACACCACTAGAGGAGAGACATCATACATCTCATCAAAATATCGAACGAATACCAAATTCACATGATTACTTATAACAAGACTTCTCCCATGTCCTCAGAAACAAATGTAACTACTCGCAAAGCATATTCATGTTCATAATCAGAGGAGTATTAATTATCATTAAGTATCTGAACATATGATCTTCCATCGAATAAACCAACTAGCATCAACTACAATGAGTAATCAACACTACTAGCAACCCACGAGTACCAATCTGAGGTTTTGAGACAAAGATCGGATACAAGAGATGAATTAGGGTTTGAGAAGAGATGGTGCTAGTGAACATGTCGATGGAGATTGACCCCCTCTTGATCATAGGATCGTTGGTGATGACGATGGCTTCGATTTCCCCCTCCCGAAGGGAAGTTTCCCCGGCATAACAGCTCCGCCGGAGCCCTAGATTGGTTCTGTCCAGGTTCTGCCTCGAGACGGCGGCGCTTCGCCCCGAAAGCTTCCTTCTGATTTTTTCCAGGTCAAAACATACAATATAGTAGAAGATGGGCGTCAGGGCCTGCCAGGTGGCCCATAAGACCGGAGGGCACCCCCAGGGGGGTAGGGCGCGCCCTCCACCCTTGTGGATGGCAGGTGGCCCCCTCTGGTGCTTTCTTCGCCCAATATTTTTTATATATTCCAAAAATATTCTCCGTGAAGTTTCACGACTTTTAGAGTTGTGCAGAATAGGTCTCTAATATTTGCTCCTTTTCCAGTCCAGAATTCCAGTTGCCGACATTTTCCCTCTTCATGTAAACCTTATAAAATAAGACAGAATAGGCATAAGTATTGTGATATAATGTGTTATAATAGTCGATAATGCAATAAATAGCAATATAAAAGCATGATGCAAAATGGACGTATCATGGACCCGTAGGTCTATGGTAAACTACTCACACATCATCGGAAGGGCAGCAAGGTTGATGTAGAAGCCCTCTGTGATCGATTCCCCCTCCGGCAGAGTACCGAAAAAGGCCTCCAGATGGATCGCGAAAGAACAAAAACTTGAAGTGGCAGAAAAAGTATTTTGGGTGGCTCTCTGATATATTGGGTATATCTGGGAATTTATAGAGGTGGAATTAGGTCAAGAGGTGCCACGAGGGGCCACAAGCCTGGGGGACACTTCTCCCGAGCTTGCCACTCCCTCGTGGCTCTTCAGGTCTTCTCCCGAACCTTCTAGGGTCCCTTCTAGTCCAGAAAAAATTAATCCTAAGTTTTTCTCTTCGTTTGGACTCTATTTGATATCGATTTTATGGAAAGCCAAAACAGGCAGAAAATAACAACTGGCACAGGGCACTAGGTTAATTGGTTAGTCCCAAAAGATGTTATATAATTGCATATAAAACATCTAAGATTGATACTATAATAGCATGAAACGATAAAAAAAATTATAGATACGTTGGAGACGTATCAAGCATCCGCAAGCTTAATTCCTGCTCATCCTCGAGTAGGTAAATGATAAAAATAGAACTTTTGATATGGAATGCTACCTAACATGATCATCATGTAATCTTTCTTTTATGGTATGTATATTTAGATCCAAATGATTGATAGCAATAGTATATAATGTGACATAGAAACATTAATACTCACACATATCAACAAATAATCATGCCTTTCAAAATATAAATGCTAAAGGATGCTATCCCTACAAATAATATAGCCTTGTCATGCTCCATCTTCTTGACACGAAGTATAAATCATGTCCTACCCGGAGTTAGCCAACCAATTGGTTCATACTTTTTAACGCGCTTCAACCTTTTCAACCCTCACGCAATACATGAGCGCAATCCATGGATATAGCACTATGGGTGGAATAGAGTATGGTGATAGAGATTATATTGAGAAGACAAAAAGGAGAAAGTCTCACATCCATGAGGCTAATCAACGGGCTATGGAGATGCCCATCAATTGATGTCAATGCAAGGAGTAGGGATTGCCATAGGAGACTCTCTATATGAAAAACATGGTGCTACTTTGAAGCAGAAGTGTGGAAAAAGATAGTAACATTGCCCTTTCTCTTTTTATCTCATTTTTTTGGTGGGATCTTTTTGGCCTCTTTCTTTTGGGAACTTTTTGGCCTATTTTTTCCTCACTTAGGACAATGCTCTAATAATGAATAATGATGATCATCACACTTCTGTTTACATACAACTCAAAATTACAACTCGATACTAGAACAAAATATGACTATATGAATGCCTCTGGCAGTGTACCAGGATGTGCAATGATCCGCTGTAACATGTATAAAAAATGATGAACGGTGACTGAGCCAAAAATACTATGTCAGCTATATGATCATGCAAAGAAATATGACAATGATCATGTGTGTCATAATAATGGAACTGTGGAAGTTGCATGGCAATATATCTCGGACTGGCTACGAAAATGCCATGATAGGTAGTGGCTGTTTTGAGGAAGATATAAGGAGGTTTATGTGTGATAGAGCGTACCATATCACAGCGTTTGGATGCACCAGCGAAGTTTGCACCACATATCAAGGTGAGAAAGGGCAATGCACGATAGCGAAGAAGCTAGCAAATGGCGGAAATGTGAGAGTGCGTATAATCCACAGACTCACATTAGTCATAAGGAACTCACATACTTCTTATTGCGAAAGTTTAGTAGCCCTCGAAGCAAAGTACTAGTACGCATTCCCCCAGGGGAGAGGTTGGTAGGAGTTAACCATCGCATTCCCCAACCTACATGCAAAGGAAGACACTCAATAATAAATCATCCTCCAACTTCTTAGCATAACGGGAGACTATACGTGCATACTTTGGGAATCACAAACCTTAACACTAGTATTCTTACTAAACCACAATCATTCACTAGTACCTCCCACATATTACCATCTTTATATCACAAAAAGTATTGTGCATATTGCCATTACGATTTATCAAACTCTCAAAATGATATAAGTGAAGCATGAGAGTGAAATTATTTCTTTAAAATATAACCACCGCCGTGGTCTAAAAGATATAAGTGAAGTACTAGAGCAACTACCTAGCTCAAAAGATATAAGTGAAGCATATAGAGTATTCTAACAAATCATGAATAATGTGTATCCCTCTCAAAAAGGTGTGTCCAACAAATATGATTGTGAAAAACTAAGAAGAAAACAAAGAAAAGACTCATATAATACACAACGCTCCAAGCAAAACTCATATCAAGTGATGAATAAAAATATAGCTCCAAGTAATTTACCGATGGTTGGTAGAATAAAGAGGGGATGTCATCCGGGCCACCCCAAGCTTAGAGTCTTGGGTTTCCTTTAATATTACCTTGAGGTGCTTTGGGCATCCCCGAGCTTAGGGTATTACCACTCCTTATTCCTTCATCCATCACAATCTCACTTAAAACTTGTAAACTTCAGCACACAAAACTCAACAGAAAACTCATGAGATATGTTAGTATAAGAAGCAAATCATAAACTTTAGGTACTATTGTAAACCCATTCATATTTTATTATTGCATAATACCTGATATATTATAACTTCACCATGACTAAAACCTGATACAATCCGTAGATTCATTAAAACAAGCAAACAATGCAACGAAAACATAATTTTTCAAAAACAGAACACTTTGTAATTTAAACACAAACACTAATTTAAACACTAAAACACAACCATAACAGTAGAATAATTGTGTGCTCACACAAAAACAGAAAAGGAACAAGAAAAGTAAAGATGACTATTGGGTTGCCTCCCAACAAGCACTATTGTTTTACGCCCCTAGCTAGGGGTAATGCATAGTTTCAAGTGTTATCATCCTTCATTAATTCCATAGGTGGCCCTCATAATAGATTCATATGGTGGATTAATACTATTTCTAGCGAAGTGTTCCATTCCTTTCTTTAATGGAAATTGAAATCTTATATTACATTCTTACATATCAATAATAGCACCTATGGTACGTAGGAAAGGCCTACCAGGTATTATAGAACAAGATAGATTGCAATCAATATCTAGCACAATGAACTCAACCGGCACATAATTCCTATTTGCAGGAATAAGAACATCATTTATTCTACCCAAATGTTTTCTTAATAGTGGAATCGGCTATGTGCAAATTAAGAGAACATTCATCCAAATCATGAAGGCCTAGCACATCACATAAAGATTTTGGTATAGTGGAAACGCTAGCACTCAAATCACATAAAGCATTGCACTCAGAATTTTTAATCTTTATTTTAATAGTAGGTTCCCATTCATCATATAATTTCCTAGGTATTTGTGATGCCCGAATAATTAAGGTACATTAAACCTCTACTAATGATGCCACATCACCTCGGTTACTGTTGATAAACTCGCGTCGGTTTGAAACCTAGTTCAAACTTCAAATTTAAAATCAAGGCAGTGGGCTATATTATAACAATAATTTATGAGTTTGTTTTGTATTTTATAAAAACAAAAATAGGTGTAACTAAAATAGAACAGAAAATAATAAATAAAAGAAAAGGAAATAAAAACAAAAGCTAAAAAAAGAAAGGAAAACCCCCCTACAGGGTCGTGGCCCAGCAGGCCACCGGGCCAACCAGGCTGGCCCAGCCGCGCCCCACCCCACTCTCCATAACCCCGTGGGAAAAACCTAGCCCGACCGCACTACCCCACTCCTCCCCCAACATCGCCCACTCCTCTGCCCCGATCTGGATCGAGATCGGGGGCTCGATGCCGACGCCGCCCGGTGCTGGCCCGCTGTCGTCGGCACTCCACGCCCCGTCCACTACCGTCCGAAGACCTTCCCGCCACCGGACCACCCCGCTGTAGCTGCTCGTCGCTGTCGGTCGGAGATCCTCCGCCTCGTCTGCCGCCCCATCCTCATCTCCCTCCGAGAAGTATCATCGAGCCATGCCTCCCCGTGCATCGACGTCGTCGGTGTGGCCCTCGGCCTCTCCTCCTCTCTCCCTGTACCATCGCCCGCCGCGCCCCTCGCACTCACCATGGCCCCGTGCCCCTCTCCCCCGCTATCGCCCGAGCTCGCTGGAGTGCCCCCGTCGCGTTCCCCTGCCCACGCTCCGTTCGGCCGGCCCCCGTGGCTGCCCCACCTCGCCCCGACAGTGCGCCGGCCGCCCGCCGGGCCTTGCTCCCTGCCTCGCGCGAGTGTGCCCGGCCGCGCCCACTGCCCTGTGACCGCGCTTCCTCATGCTTGATGCCCCATTTCCCCGCGCACGCGCTCACCCCGCCAGGCCGCGCCCGCCTCCCTCTGCCGCTGCCGCTTGCCGACGTCCGCGCGTGCACCCGCACCAGCCGCCCCTGCTCCTCGTGTCGCCTCGCCCCTGCTGCGAGACCGCGCGCCCGCATCATTCTGTCACTGCTTGCCACTTCGCCCGCGGCCCGCAGCCTCCCCGCCCCGGCTGTCACTCGCACGCGCCGAACCTCTCCGTCGATCTCCCTTCCTCGGCCCGGTAGAACTCCGCGGCATCCGACACACTGATGGGTAGATCTGCGAACGCTCCTGGAGAGATCCGAATTCAGGTAAGTAAAAGGAAAGTTTCCTTCACATGCTTGCTTTGCATAATGAATGCCTTACCCGCCGCTATCTTCCTGACCGCCTCAATTTCCTGGAGGGCCTTTTGGGCTTCGGCCTTGGCATTTTGTGCGTTCTTGAGGGCCTTCGCAAGATTGGACCCTTGCATCCTAGAGTCACGCTCCAAGGACTCGTACTCCTTGACAAACTCCTGGAGCTCTTGCTGAACCTCGCCAACTTGGGCCTCTTGCTTCTCGCGCTCGGCGTGCTCCTTGGCCGCTTTGCCTTCGGCCTCGGACAGCGCCTTCTTCAGGGTCGCCACTTTGGTCGTGGCCCCTAGCAAAATTCATGACGACCCTGTGATCTAACAACCAGTTTCCTTTTTTCATCCATAAACAGACCAAGTATCACTTACCTTTGTTCTCTTCGATCTGCCTCTTGGTAAGGCCGAGCTCTTCCTCAGACTGCTCAAGGTCCCGCTTCAGTGTGGAGACCTCCGCCGTGTGAGCGGCAGCGGCCAGCAGTGAAGCCTGCTTATTCACATAGACATATTCTGATTAGACTCCTGTGATTATTATTTGATCCTCTGTTCGGCCTTTCTTATGAACACCAAACAGAGCATCAGGGGCTACTGTCTATGCTGTAACATTTTCTCATAATTTGATTACTTACCTCAAAGCCTGTTAGGAGGCTGACACAGGCTTTAGTCAGTCCGCTTTTGGTGGACTGAACCTTCTTGAGCACCGCACTCATGATAGTGCGGTGCTCTTCGTCAATGGAAGCACCGCGAAGCGCTTCCAGCAAATTGTCTGATGCCCCTGGATGGACAGAGGCCATCGACATAGCCGGATTGTCCCCCTTAGACTTGCTGCCCCCGGCATTAGAGCCCATGGGAGTCTTGCCCCTCGTGCGCCAAGAGTCCGGAATGTCGCCTTGGGGCGCTTCCGGAACTGTCTCCCCTTGGTTCAGTACCCTTTGAGACAACACCTCGACGTCGTCCGTAGGGCGGGGAGAGGAGGCGGTCGGGAGTGAATCGTTGTTCATCTCCGATGGGCCCAAAGACTCATCTAAAGAGGATATGTCGATACGGGCCTTAGATGGGCTGCATGATCATGTTCGGCATGGTAAGAAGTAACAAAATAAAACATACCAAGAACTATATGGCTCGGTCATTATTCAAACCATTTTTCTCAACCAGCACTGCACATATCGCGAGGCGGTTTTCTTGACACATCTTGTCGAAGCAGAGATCGTCTCCCCCTTATTACGGGATTCTCATCATTACAGACGTGGGTAACCCACTCGTGCCCGTTGGTATGACTCCTCGATTTTAGGCGAGCCCAAAACAGTCGTGAGGAGGACGCTTGACATTCACCCTCTTTATAAGGAGGCCAAGACCTGTCCTTTTTCCTCTCGCACTCAATCGAGTCCTTCCCCCACCTCGAGTTCCAACACCCCAGGCTCAGGTCAGGCACTTCGGACCTTCAACCATGTCCGGATCCAACCTCCAAGGTCGGTGGATGCCTTCCTCTATCACCGAGGAGGACATCAAGAAGCTGAGAGAGGCCAGATATCTGACCGCTGAAATTTCGCACAGGCTGCCTGCCCGAGGGCAGGTCATCCCCACTCCCGAACCCAACGAGAGTGTTGTGTTCGTCTCTCACTTCCTCCGAGGACTAGGCCTCGCTCTGGATCCCTTTGTTAGGGGGCTCATGTTCTATTATGGTCTGGATTTCCAGGATCTGGCCCCGGATTCGCTTCTTCACATCTCGTCATTCATCGTCGTATGTGAGGCCTTCCTTGGCATTACCCCTCACTTCGGCCTGTGGCGCAAGACCTTCAATGTGAAGCCGAAGATGATCGAGGGGCGGCACGCAGAGTGTGGAGGTGCCTTGTAAGTAAAAGCGCGGATGCTCCATGGCCAGAGGGTCCCTTCCCAAAGGTGTCCAGTTTGTGGCAGCAGGAGTGGTTTTATATCACAGCTCCCCGGAGTGCCAAGTGGGTAGCCGCTTGGGCCCCCCACCACAACTGACGTCATGGACAGCGAGGGGCTAAACTGGGGTCTAGTAAAGGATGTGCCGATATTGTAGAGTCGCATCCGAGATCTCATTGAGAGAGACGTCAACCTGGTCATGGTGATGCAGGTCATGCTAGTTCGCTAGGTCCCGCCTTGCAAACGTAGACCTCTCCGTTTGTGGGAGTTCAACCCGGAGGGACCGCGAATCATCCAACACTTCCTCGGCATGACGCTCGAGGAGATGTACAAGTTGTTCTTCGGACCACAAATAAAGTGTCCGGACACCATCGAGGATGCGGGTCTGAGCTGTAATCGCCCGGATACCCAAGTAAGTAATCTCATGGCCGAACACACTGTTTCTCTTATTTATCATAACATCATTCTGAAAAGTCGCTCTTTGACCAGGACTGGATAACAAAGGCGAACATGATCAGGTGTCCGGCCCCCTTCCCGAGGGCTTGGCCAATCCAGTACTAGACAGAATGCTGGAGCCGACGCCTTATCAGGTGCCCTCGAAGGAAGATAAAGGGGGGGATAAAGAGGCCGGAAGCAAGCCTCACTCACCACTCGTCCCAACCGGGGGAATGAGCGCCTCCGCGAAGGAGGATAACCAGGGAGAAGAATCTGACATTCCCTCTCCCCGAGGAAGGAAGAGGACCACCTCTGAAGATCCAGAAACAGAGGTTTCCAAACGGAGGAAGAAATCTTTGGTAGAGGCTCCTGCCTCGGGGGGGTGCCCTTGCCGCACAGTGTCCGCAAGGGAATCCGCCCTCTACCGAGCCGTAAGTAATCGAAAAGTACTTAGTAGTGAAGATATCCTACCTTACTTCTGAAGACAATAACCGAAGCTTATATCTTGTAGTTCGGATCGTAGCCCTTCTCGACATAGTTCGTCTTCGGGGGATCTTCTTCCGGAGATGATGGAGAGCGAAACACCCCCCTGCCACCCCGCCTCATGAGGCGGGCGACCCTGAAGTGTCGTCGTGGAGGGTTTCTCCTTATCCACTAAGGCCAGGGGGTAATACCTTGGCCACCCGGAGTCCTCAGTATTCGACTCCTAAAGAGAGCAACAGAAAGAGTCCGTTACAGTGTGCGGTCGGACGCACTGAAGGATCCTCTGGAGCAAGTGGCCATCTCAGAAGCGCATCGTACGCTAATGGGTACGGTAATTGAAAGGATTTCATCCGCTGAAAGCGGATTGCATGAAGCTTTTATGAGTCTGCTGAAAGGCTTTGAGGTATGTGAAATAGTGTATGTTTTTGACAGTACCGCACACGTTAGGTGTGCCCTATGCAGATAGTAGCCCCTGAGACTCTGGTTGTCATCGAAAACGGCGGCAAAAAGACGATCATAGTCCCAGGTAATAACCAGACCGCCTTTATGTGCAGATGGATAGCCGGACTGATGGGTTTGCCGAGCTAAAGCGAAAACTTGATGCGGCAGATGCCAACATCGTTCTTGTCAACAAGCGGCTTGACGAGGCACAGGGTAAGTGATTTCTCCGGTGATCAACGCATAGTAAGAGGAGCATGATGGCAGTATCTTTAATATGTTGTGACTGCAGATGGAGCTGCCACCATGGATACCCTTCGGGCAGAGCTTGCCCGAGCCAAGGAACAAGCAAGGAATAGCGATGCGGCCGCTCTAAAGGTGGTCGAAGAGCTAAGGGCCGAATAGTCCGGGCATCGCCAGAGCAAGGAAAAGATAGCCAAGATGGCCATTGAGTTGAAAGATTCCACTGACCGTTATCAGCTTCTTGAAAAAGAAAGCCGAGCGAGGGCGATGGACCTGGAGAAAGCCATGGTAGCGGCCAAGGAAGCCCGCTCTAAAATTAGAGCGATGAAGGAGGAGCTCCATCAAGCTGCAGATATCGTGGCTGGGAAGCCCTTCTTGTTGCGGACTAAGTTCGGAGATCTGAAGTATGCTCCTCTTGATCAACTATGGAGTTATGCGGACGCCTACGTGGATTTGGCGGCAAGTGCTGCTGATGCAGCCGAGTACTTCAAGGATCAAAAAGATCGTGAAGTGGAAAAGTTGTTCTGGTCACAGTGCCATGCTCCAGTGCGTCCGCTGCTATTGAATGAGCGAATGGCCGACTGGGCCGAGCTCCATAGGTTGTCCGGACTCGCCATGAGGTCCGTTGTGGATCATCTATGGACGGGAGGGCCAAGGCCGAATAGTTACTTTAGTTTAGTGCAACAATTCCTTGGTGTTGTGCCGCACATCGATGCTATGAAGAGGTCGGCGTGCATAGAGGGTGCGCGGATGGCCTTTGCCCGTGTCAAGACATACTGGGCAGAGATGGAGGCCACCACTGTTGCAACACAGGGTTCGGCCGTGGGCCGAGTGGCTGCCGAGCACTACTTTGAAGAAGTTCTTGAAGGCACTCGTTCGAAAGAGGCTCAGTGCTCGAAGAATATTATGTTCTAGTGACATGTACTCCCATTGTAAGAACAATGTTTTATTGAGTTATCAAGGTTGTGTTTATACTTTTGCCTGAAAGTATTATGATGCCTCATGTGCAGCCGTTTATGTATATATGTATATAACCTGGAAGTTTGCAGTCGTCGGCTTCTGCCCCCATGCATATAATGCGGGGGTGTTCACAAAAAACGCATATTCACACTTGATCCAACGTCTTGGTCCATTAAGGAGGTGGTAGCGCAGCGAATGAGGCAATCAAACTATATTGCTTTAACACTTTCACTTAGCCATAGGAGTTTGACGGTGGGGCTACTATATAGCCACTGGTACTTCTGCGCTCGTCCGAATACGGGGCGCATACGTACATGACAGGGAAACGGCCCTTCGTTAATGCGGAGGAATCCCGAAGATTCTGCTGAGTCATCGAGTGGTTGACCAGTCTCGCACTATATCATGACAGTCAGTTTTCGGCTTTCTCTACTGAGGTGCTCATCCGGATGAACCAGGGCACAATTGCAGTAGTTCTCCCAGTGCTACCTTAGCCGATATAGCAGAACATAAGGTACCAAAACATGGGAGCCGGGCTAACCCAACATTTGACCAAAGACATGGTTCGGAGCTGATGCATATAAGGCCAAACTCGCGACGCCGAACACTCCCTAAGGTATTCGGGCTTTATAACATATGCCAGGCTGAACAATGCCCTTAATAATAAACCCCGGGTGTCCAGGTACGTGCAATATCCTGACGTGGCCACATGCCAATACGTCGGCATCCTTCTCGGTTGTATTGAGTATCCAGAGGATGTGAACAACAAGAGACAGTAAAAAAGGTTTACGCAGGGTCTTAATCTAAAAAGAAATCTTTGAGCGGGTCCCTGCTGCACGTCTGCGCCTGTGTCTCCGTTATGCCGTGTCCTGGACAGGTGTAGCACAATTGTCATCTGTAAAAGAGAAGGACTTAGGTGAAAGTTGTCGTGCCAGAAAATTGGTTATTATCAATAAACCATTAAAATTCAAGATAAGTCAAGTAGAGCCGGACTAGCCCTGATTACACGCGGGAAGCCCCTGGTACCGTCTAGGAGGGTTTGATCATCAAACCGATCTCATGTATATGTAGTGGTGCGCCGGACTTGTCTAACCGTGTCCGTGGTGTTGACGACCTGTCATTTTTTCTGGTTGGCGAGGCCGTCTAGTGCTCGGCGGCTAAAGCCGCTGCACATTCTTCCGCGCGTAGAGAACGCTCAGTGTTTCCGCTAACTGTGATGGTTCCACGTGGACCGGGCATCTTAAGCTTGAGAGAAGCGTAATGCGGTATTGCATTAAAATGAGTGAAAGCCGCTCTTCCGAGTAGTGCCTGATAGCCACTTCGGCATGGAGCGATGTAGAAAGTTAACCTTTCGCTTCGGAAGTTGTCGGAAGAATCGAATACAACCTCTAGTGATAGAGAGCCCGTGCAGCGGGCCTCTAGGCCTGGTATTACTCCCTTGAAGGTAGTAGTACGGTGGCTTATTTTTGTCGGGTCTATCCCCATTTTGCGGACTGTGTCCTGATATATCAGATTTAGACCACTGCCGTCGTCCATGAGGACTCGTGTGAGATGGTATCCGTTTATTATTGGGTCTAACACCAAGGCAGCCAATCCTTCATGCCGGATGCTTGTCGCGTGATCCCCGCGATCAAAAGTGATCGGGCAGGCCAACCAGGGGTTGAACCTAGGGGTGACGGGCTCTATGGCGCGTGTGTCTCAGAGTGCATGTTTGCTTCTCCTCTTCGTCACATGGATCATGTTGACTGTTTTAACCTCTGGTGGGAATTTTTTCTGTCCTCCAGTGCTTTGCTGGCGAGGCTCGTCCTAGTCTTCGCTTGGTGTCTCCCCCCTGTGTTCGGTGTTTAGCTTACCGGCCTACTTGAAGACCCAGCATTCTCTGTGGGTGTGATTTGCAGGTTTATCGGGGGTGCCATGAATCTGACATAGTTTGTCAAGAATCTTGTTTAGGCTAGACGGTCTGTCTCTGCTGCCTTTGAAAGGTTTTTCCCCTGACCTGGTTGAGAGCCCCTGAATCTGGCGTTTACCGCCGTATTATCTGGGTTGTCTTCTTTATTCCGATGCTTGCCTTTATTGCATTGTGGTTTTCCATTGCCATCCCTGACTTCGGATGTGCTTGGGTCGCTCGTGCTACTGCGGGATAACCAGCTGTCTTCGCCCACACAAAAGCGGGTCATGAGGCTTGTTAGGGCTGCCATTGTTCTCGGTTTTTCTTGACCGAGGTGTCTGGCGAGCCATTCGTCTTGGAAGCTGTGTTTGAAAGCTGCTAAGGCTTCGGCGTCCGAACAGTCGACGATTTGGTTCTTCTTGGTGAGAAACATGCTCAAAAGCTTTCGGGCGGACTCTCCGGACTATTGAATTATATGACTTAAATCGTCTGCATCCGGAGGTCGGACGTAGGTCTCTTGAAAATTAGCCCGAAAGGCGTCCTCGAGCTCCTCCCAACTTCTCTTGCACTGTTATCGCTGTTTTTGTTATGGCGGGACTTAGAGCGGCGCCGCTGACGTCGGCGCTCGGGTTGCTTCTTGGAGGGGCCATCCTCCGCTGTCTCTTTGACATTGCCTTCTTTGGGTGTATCCACCATGTATATGTCATGTGATGAAGTGGTTGTCCGGCGCCCTGTGGGCGCCGATTCCTGTTCGTCTACTCCATCTTCGTCCATGCCGTCGATGTCTTCGGAGTCTAGGTTGAGCATGTCGGTTAAGTCATCGACAGTGGCTACTAAGTGGGTGGTGGGTGGGTAGCGAATTTCTTCATCGTCCGCATCCCATTCTAGCTGGACATAGTTCGGCCAAGGTTCTCCTGACAAGGAGAGGGACCTTAATGAATTTAGCACATCGCCGAAAGGCGAGTGTTGAAAGATATCCACGGAGGTGAACTCCATGATCGGCGCCCAGTAGGATTCGACGGGCACGGATGTAAGCGGCTCAGAGTTCGTGGCCGGAGGCGAATCCAGTGGTTTGGCGACACGGCTCTCGTAAGGGGTGAAGTCAGTATCTGGCTCTATCACCAGTAAGAGTGCGGCCTCCATGGCGGGGTCTATCCCTCCGTCCTTGGATGGCGCAATTTGCTCCAAATTGAAGGCCGAAGTAGTTGCAGATGCGATCTCCCGAACACTGTCTGATGGCAGAGTTACGTCGTGCTCGTCGTGACTGTGCAGCGCACCTGACACGGGCTCGAATCCGTCGAAGATCAAGTCTCCGCGGATGTTGGCAGTGTAGTTTAAGTTTCCAAATCTGACCTGATGGCCAGGGGCGTAGCTCTCGATCTGCTCCAGGTGGCCAAGCGAATTGGCCCATAGTGCGAAGCCGCCGAATACAAAGATCTGTCCGGGGAGGAAAACCTCACCCTGGACCGCATCGGTACCGATGATTGAAGGAGCCATCGGGCCTTACGGTGACGACATAGTGGAACTCTCAATGAAAGCACCAATGTTGGTGTCAAAACCAGCGGATCTCGGGTAGGTGGTCCCGAACTGTGCGTCTAAGGCGGATGGTAACAGGAGGCAGGGGACACGATGTTTACCCAGGATCGGGCCCTCTTGATGGAGGTAATACCCTACGTCCTGCTTGATTGTTCTTGATGATATGAGTAACAAGAGTTGATCTACCCCGAGATTGTAGAGGCTAAACCCTAGGAGCTAGCCTATGGTATGATTGTATGTCGTTCTATGGACTAAACCCTCCGGTTTATATAGACACCGGAGGGGGCTAGGGTTACATAGAGTCGGTTACAAGGGAGGAGATCTTCATATCCGTATTGCCTAGCTTGCCTTCCACGCCAAGGAGAGTCCCATCCAGACATGGGACGAAGTCTTCAATCTTGTATCTTCGTAGTCCAACAGTCCGGCCAAAGGATATAGTCCGGCTATCCGGAGACCCCCTAATCCAGGACTCCCTCAGCAGGTATTGGTGATTTGCGCATTCTTCTCCTACTGGATTGATACCTTGGTTCTTAACTGAGGGAAATACTTATCTCTATTGTGCTGCATCACCCTTTCCTCTCCAAGGAAAAAACCAATGCAAGTTCAAGAAGTAGCAGGAAGAATTTCTGGCGCTATTGTCGGGGAGATCTACGCCAAGTCAAGTCTACCAAGTACCCATCATAAACTCTCATCTCCTGCATTACATTATTCACCATTTGCCTCTCATTTTCCTCTCCCCCACTTCTAAAACAATTTTTTAAAAGATTTTCCCCTTTCTTCGCCCTTCTTCCATTTGTCTTTTCATTTGCGTTTTGTTTGCTCGTGTGTTAGATCACTTGTCTTGCTTTCATGGCTAGTCCTCCCATCATTGTTAGCACTCCCGATAATGAGGTCCTTAATTTTAAGCAAAGGGATGGAGAAAATTTGAAAGATGCTTGGTATAGGATTTGCAATGCTCAGAATAGATCTACTTGAAAGCAATCCACTGTCGTTCTCCTTCGCAATTTTTATGTGGGCATTACTTCTTGGAATAGATATGTTCTAGATACCATTACCGGGGGGAATTTTTTGGGGAGCCATACTTTTTATTCTTATAATGCTATGATATATTTGTTAGGCCCACCACCTCTTATGGTCAATGGAACTTTTTTAACCTTGGAACTTGGGATGCAAAGGCTTGATATTATTCAGAATAAAATTGCTACTGTAGAGTTGATTGAATATTTGGACAAAAAGATTCATAATCATATTACTCAATATGGATCTAGGTTAGGAGTTACTTTAAAGAATCTTAGGGAAAAGGAACCCATAGTTAATGAAAAGATAGATCAAGATTATACTAGAATTGGCAAACTAGAAGATATTATTACCAACTTGGATTCCGCCTTTTCCTCCATTAAAACGACTCAAGATTTTTTCTCCTACTAAGACTACAAAGTTTATGTATGTTCCTAAGAAAAAGGGGGAATCTTCTAGTAAGGGTAACGAAGATCTCAAAACAATAAGCGTTCACTCTAATCTTTTCGATATTGTTAAGGAACCAATTGCCATGAGGTAATTTCTTGATTTCTTGCATAGGAGTTTGATCATTGATATAACCAAAGAATCTCCTAAGGATTATAAGTATGCAATCGATGGATTGCATACCAAATATGACAATACCTAGATCTAAGTTTTTGTGCCTAGCTAAGGGTGTTAAACAATACCGCTTGTTGGGAGGCAACCCAATTTTATTTTTGTTCTTGATTTTTTGGTCCTTTTTTGAATAAATAATTCATCTAGCCTCTGGTTAGATGTGTTTTTGTGTTTTAATTAGTGTTTGTGCCAAGTAAGACCTTTGGGATGGCTTACGGTGATAGTTGATTTGATCTTGCTGAAAAACAGAAACTTTTACGCCCAGGAAAAAATTCTCATTTTTAACATAAGTGTGATAAAATTATGATTCTTTTTAAATAAGTTTAATATAAAAATTTCCCAGGTTTTCATAATTTTCCAGAATTTTTGGAGTTACAGAAGTATTCAAGAGTTATAGATTGCCAAAGACTGTTATGTTTCTAACAGATTCTGTTTTCTTTGTATTGTTTGCTTATTTTGATGAATCTATGGGTAGTACCAGGGGGTATGAACCATGTAGAAGTTGGAATACAGTAGATATTACACCAATATAAATAAATAATGAGTTCACAACAGTACCATAAGTGGTGATTTATTTTCTTATACTAACGGATCTCATGATATTTTCTATTGAGTTTTGTGATGTGAAGTTTTCATGTTTTGGGTGAAGATTTGATGGACTATGGAATAAGGAGTGGTAGGAGCCTAAGATTGGGGATGCCCAACACACCCCAAGGTAATATTCAATGACAGCCAAGAGCTTAAGCTTGGGGTTGCCCCAGAAGGCATCCTCTCTTTCGTCTTCGTCTATCAGTAACTTTACTTGAGGCTATATTTTTATTCACCACATGATATGTGTTTTGCTTGGAGCGTATCATATGATATGAGTCTTTGATTTTTAGTTTGCCACAATCATCCTTGTTGTACACACCTTTCGAGAGGGACACACATGAATCGTGATTTATTAGAATACTCTATGTGCTTCACTTATATCTTTTGAACTAGGCAACTTTGCTCTAGTGCTTAACTCATATCTTTTTAGAGCACAGTCGTGGCTTTATTTTATAGAAATTGTTGAACTCTCATGCTTCACTTATATCATTTTGAGAGTCTCTTTAAACATCGTGGTAATTTGCTTTGGTTATGAATTTAGTCCTAATATGATAGGCATCCAAGAGGGATATAGTAAAAACTTCCATATAAAGTGGATTGAATACTAGGAGAAGTTTGATTCCTTATGATTGTTTTGAGATATGAAGATGGTGATATTAGAGTCATGCTAGTGAGTAATTGTGGATTGGATAAATACTTGTGTTAAATTTTGTGATTCACATAGCATGCATGTATGGTAAACCGTTATGTAACGAAGTTGGAGCATGAGGTATTTAATGATTGTCTTCCTTATGAGTGACGGTCGGGGATGAGCGATGGTCTTTTCATACCAATCTATCCCCCTAGGAGCATGCGCGTAGTACTTTTTTCAATGACTAATAGATTTTTGCAATAAGTATGTGAGTTCTTTATAACTAATGTTGAGTCCATGGATTATACACACACTCACCCTTCCACCATTGCTAGCCTCTCTAGTACCGCGCAACTTTTGCCGGTTCCTTACACCCACCATATACCTTTCTCAAAACAGCCACCATACCTACCTATTATGGCATTTCTATAGCCATTCTGAGATATAAACTTCCACTGTTTTGTTTATTATGACACACTTCATCATTGTCATATTGCTTTGCATGATCATGTAGTCGACATAGTATTTGTGGCAAAGCCACATTTCATAATTTTTTATACATGTCGCTCTTGAGTCATTGCACATCTCGGTACACCACTGGAGGCATTCATATAGAGTCATATTTTTGTTCTAAGTATCGAGTTGTAATTCTTGAGTTGCAAGTAAATAAAAGTGTGATGATCTTCATTATAAGAGCATTTCCCCATGTGAAGAAAAAATATAAGAGGCCAAAGAAGCCAACAAAAAAGAGAGAGGCCAAAGAAGCCAAACAAAAAATGAGAGAAAAGAGAGAAGGGGCAATGTTACTATCCTTTTTCTACACTTCTGCTTCAAAGTAGCACCATGATCTTCATGATAGAGAGTCTCCAATGTTGTCACTTTCATATACTAGTGAGAATTTTCATTATAGAACTTGTCTTGTATATTCCAACGATGGGCTTCCTCAAATTGCCCTAGGTCTTCGTGAGCAAGAAAGTTGGAGGCACACCAACTTAGTTTCTTTTTGAGCTTTTATACACTTATAGCTCTAGTGCATCCGTTGCATGGCAATCCCTACTCACCCACATTGATATCTATTGATGGGCATCTCCATAGCCCGTTGATATGCCTAGTTGATGTGTGACTATCTCCTTCTTTTCTTGTCTTCTCCACAACGAGCATATTCTATTCCAACTATCGTGCTATGTCCATGGCTCACGCACGTGTATTGCGTGAAAGTTGAAAAGGTTTGAGAACACCAAAAGTATCAAACAATTGCTTGGATTGTCATCGGGGTTGTGCCTGATTTGAGTATTTTGTGTGATGAATATGTAGCATAGCCAGACTATATGATTTTGTAGGGATAGCTTTCTTTGGCCATGTTATTTTGAGAAGACATAATTGCCTTGTTAGTATGCTTGAAGCATTATTGTTTTTATGTCAATATTAAACTTTTGTTTTGAATCTTATGGATTTGAACATTCATGCCACAATAAAGAAAATTATATGGATAAATATGTAAGTAGCATTCCACATCAAAAATTCTGTTTTTATCATTTACCTACTCGACGACGAGCAGGAATGAAGCTTGGGGATGCTTGATACGTCTCCAACGTATCTATAATTTTTCATTGTTCCATGCTATTATATTATCTATTTTGGATGTTTTATATGCATTAATATGCTATTTTATATTGGGACTAACCTATTAACCTACATCCCAGTGCCAGTTTCTGTTTTTCCGTGTTTTTGAGCTTCGCGGAAAAGGAATACCAAACAGAGTCCAAACAGAATAAAACTTTCGCGATGATTTTCTTGGACCAGAAGACACCCAGGTAAGAAGAGCCATGAGGCGGCAGCATGGGTGGAGGGCGCACCCCCTGTAACACCCCGGATGTAACTTTCCCTATTTGTACTCCAACTCTTGCCGTTTCCGGCGTTAAGTTATATTTATTTTCTCGGGTTCGGGTCTTTGTCTCCGTGTGTTGTTATCGTTGTCATGCATCTCATATCATGTCATCATGTGCATTGCAATTGCATACGTGTTCGTCTCATGCATTCGAGCATTTTCCCTGTTGTCCGTTTTGCATTCCGGCGCTTCGTTCTCCTCCGGTGGCCATTTCTAGCCTTCTTTCGTGTGTGGGGATTAAACATTTCCGGATTGGACCGAGACTTGCCAAGCAGCCTTGGTTTACTACTGGTAGACCGCCTGTCAAGTTTCGTGCCATTTGGACTTCGTTTGATACTCCAACGGTTAACCGAGGGACCGAAAAGGCCTCGTGTTTGTTGCAGCCCAACACCCCTCCAATTTGGCCCAAAACCCACCAAACTCTGCTCCATGTCCTAGAGCGTTCGATCACGATCGCGTGGCCGAAAACCGCACCTCATTTGGACTCTCCTAGCTCCCTCTATGCCTATAAATACACCCCATTCCAAATTCACGGGTCTTCCCTCCCCCCTAAACCCTAGATCCATCCACGCGCCGCCGCCGGACGTGTCCGGACGAGGCCGGACAGCGTCCGCCCAGCCCCGCCGCTGCCACGTGGCGCCGCGCGGCCCGGGGAGCCCGGAGCCGGCCCCCGAGG
>NC_041388.1:500087333-500260119 GCF_002162155.2 Triticum dicoccoides | reverse complement strand
CGCTGCCGCGCGCCTGCCGCCGCCTCCGCCCCGGCCCCGACCGCTCCGGCCGGCCCCCCATCCTCTCCGGCGAGACCCCGACGCCGGCGACCTCGGACCCGCCTCCCGTGAACAGTGCCCGATCCGGAGCTACAGTAAACCCTAGATCCAGATCCGGAGGTTGATTTTTTTCCTAAGTCCTCAGGATTTTAGTCCAAGTTGCTCTGTTCGGGGCCCCGTAACTTTGCATCCGTAGCTCCAATTCATGCATATAACATATCAAAATGTTCACCTCAGAGAGTACATCATTTCATTCCATTGCATCATTTTTATTTGAGCTCAGCTTGATGCCCTAAATGCTGCTAGAAGGAGGCTTCGTGAGTTATTTGTCAGATCTGCTAGTTCATCTTAGACTTTTGTCATTTTTGCCATGATTATTGTGTGCATGATATGCCCGTGAGTTCTTCATATGTTTTGTTAAGGGCTTTGTCATCTTTCCAGAGGTGCAACCCATGTATTTTTAGGATGTGTGGGGTGACTTGTGCAAGCTTGCAAAGTGGTGCACTTGCTAATTCTGTTTTCAGGGACTTAGTAATTTCACTAAGTCCTGGGATTGTTTAGTTCACGATGCCATATGTTCTTGTTGTTTCCTAGTGATCCGTGCCTCTTTTGAGGATGATCAGTAAGGGAGTTTTGTTAATCTTGTAGTGCTATATCCATCCATGTATTTGTTTGCAATTATGGAGCACCCTGGCTTGAGTCAATCGAGCTCTACTTTTGCTTCGTGGTGAATCTGGGCAGATCGTCAACTTGTTTGCGATTTTGCCGATGCTATTGTAGTTGATCCGTGCATGCTATGCCATTGTTCTTGCCATGTCTAGCTTGCATTTTGTGCCTTCTTAATGGATGTATGCTTGCCTTGCCATGACTTGCACCGTAGTGAGTGCATCGAGCTCGTTTACATGCCTTCGTGAGTTATATTTCAGCATGTCTCAGTTTTCACGAAGTGTGAAAACTGATTGTGTTTTTGCTATGTTCGTGTGCTTGTTAGTATATTTTGTGATCCCTTTTGGCTCAAGGTCACTAAGGGACTTTTGTTAAGCTTGTTGAGTAGCTCCATGTCATGTCTTTCTTTGTCATGTTCAGGTCCTGAAGCATGTTGTTTTGTTGCTCCGAAGAGGGCTATATGATCTGAAATTCCAGACAAGTGTTAATTTCACTAAGTCTGAGATCTGTTTTACCATTTGCGTTTTTTCCATGCTTGTTTGAACCTCCTAATGGATGAATTGGCCGTAGCTCAGTGCTAGACTTTTGTTAAGAATCTTGTGTGCATCCCTGCCATGTATTTTGATGTCATGTTTGGGTGTTGTAGCATGTTCATTTCATTGCATTTAGATGCCTACTTGCTATAAATCGCAGACCGTTGTCATTTTTGAATCGCTTGCCATTTCCAAACCGTAACTCCGATTCCGGTGTTCTTTATATCGATTTCATCTCATCTTTCCAGTGGCACCCTTGGAATTCCAAGTTGAGGCCAGGTTCATGCATTTCCTGTCATATCTTGCATTTGGCATCCCGCATAGCATATCATCTTTGCATCGTGTTGATTGAGTTTGCACATGGTTGATTGTATCCTTGTTGCTGTTTGTCTTGTTTGGGTAGAGCCGGGAGACGGGTTCGCTAACGAGGAGCCCATTGAGTTTGCTTTCGAGGATCCAGTCAACTCTGACAACTGTGCAGGCAAGATGATCATACCCTCGAAATCACTACTATCTTTGCTGTGCTAGTTTGCTCGCTCTTTTGCTATGCCATTGCTACGATGCCTACCACTTGCTTGCAAGCCTCCTAAATTGCCATGTCAAACCTCTAACCACCATTGTCCTAGCAAACCGTTGTTTGGCTATGTTACCGCTTTGCTCAGCCCCTCTTATAGCGTTGCTAGTTGCAGGTGAAGTTTGGAGGCCGTTCCTTGTGGGAACATTTATTTACTTGTTGGGATATCATTATATTGCTATGTTATCTTAATGCATCTATATACTTGGTAAAGGGTGGAAGGCTCGGCCTCTCGCCCAGTGTTTTGTTCCACTCTTGCCGCCCTAGTTTCCGTCATATCGGTGTTATGTTCCCGGATTGTTGCGTACCTTACGCGGTTGGGTTATAATGGGAACCCCTTGATAGTTCACCTTGATTAAAGCTTTTCCAGCAATGCCCAACATTGGTCTTACCATTCGCCACCTAGCCTTTTCTTTCCCCTGGGTTCTGCAGACTCGAGGGTCATCTTATTTTACCCCCCCCGGGCCAGTGCTCCTCTGAGTGTTGGTCCAACCGAGCGATGTCCGGGGCTACCAGGGGCAACTCTGGGCTGGCCTACCCGACGTCTTGCTCATCTGAGTGTGCCCTGAGAAAGAGATATGTGCAGCTCCTATCGGGATTTGTCGGCACATTTGGGCGGTGTTGCTGGTCTTGTTTTAACCTGTCGAAGTGTCTTGAGTTACCGAGATACCGAGTCTGATCGGAACGTCTTGGGAGGAGGTCTATTCCTTCGTTGACCGTGAAAGCTTGTCATGGGCTAAGTTGGGACTCCCCTGCAGGGATTCAACTTTCGAAAGCCGTGCCTGCGGTTATGGGCAGATGGGAATTTGTTAATGTCCGGTTGTAGATAACTTGAACCTTAATTTAATTAAAATGAATCAACTGAGTGTGTTACCGTGATGGCCTCTTCTCGGCGGAGTCCGGGAAGTGGACACGGTGTTGGGGTAATGTTTGCGTAGGTTGTTCTCTAGTTTCTCGCTCGTGCTTTGCCTCCTCTTCTCGCTCTCCTTTGCGAATAAGTTAGCCACCATACTTGCTAGTCGCTTGCTGCAGCTCCACTCATATTTTACCTTGCCACACCTATAAGCTTAAATAGTCTTGATCGTGAGGGTGCGAGATTGCTGAGTCCCTGTGGCTCACAGATTACTATTACACCAGATGCAGGGCCTGACGATTCCGCTCCAGGAGACGCGTATGAGCTCAAGTGGGAGTTCGACGAAGACTCTCAACGATGCTATGTTTCCTTTCCCGATGATCAGTAGTGGTGCCCAGTTGGGGGTGATTGGGACCGTGTCGCATGTTGGGTTCTCTTTTATTTTGGCGTCGTAGTCGGGCCATGAGTGTTTGGATGATGTAATGTTATTTATGTTCTTGATTGACGTGGCGAGTGTAAGCCAACTATGTTCTCCCCTTTTATTATTCATATTACATGGGATGTTGTGAAGATTGCCTAACTTGCGACATATGCCTTCAATGCGATTATGTCTCTAAGTCGTGCCTCGACACGTGGGAGCTATAGTCGCATCGAGGGTGTTACACCCTCCTACCTTGCCACCCCCTCGGGACTCCTCTGACCTAGCCCTTGGCCCTATATATTCACATATATTCTAGAACCTCTAGAAGCATCCACAAAAACACTTTTCCACCGGGCAACCTTCTGTTCCTGTGAGATCTCATCTTGGGGCCTTTTCTGGCATCCTACCGGAGGGGGATTCGATCACGGAGGGCATCTACATCAACCCTATTGCCCTTCTGATGAAGCGTGAGTAGTTTACCTCAGACATACGGCTCCATATATAGATAGTAGCTAGATGGCTTCTTGTCTCTCTTTAATTCTCAATACCATGTTATCCTTGATGTTCTTAGAGATCTATCCAATGTAATCTTCTTTTGCAGTGTGTTTGTCGAGATCCGATGAATTATGGATTTATGATTAGTTTATCAATGAATATTATTTGAATCGTCTCTGAATTCTTATGTGCATGATTTGATATCCTTGTAATTCTCTTCGAACTATCGGTTTGGTTTCGCCAACTAGATTGGTTTTTCTTCCAATGGGAGAAGTGCTTAGCTTTGGGTTTAATCTTGTGGTGTCCTCGCCAAGTGACAAAGTAGGGGTACGAGGAACATATTGTATTGTTGCCATCGAGGATAAAAAGATGGGGTTTACATCATATTGCTTGAGTTTATTCCTCTACATCATGTCATCTTACTTAAAGTGTTACTCTCTTCTTCACGAACTTAATACTCTAGATGCAGGCAGGAGTCAGTCGATGTGTAGGTTAATAGTAGTAGATGCAGGTAGGAGTCGGTCTACTTGACATGGATGTGATGCCTATATTACATCATTGCCTTGGATATTGTCAGAACTTTGCGCTTTTCTACCAATTGCTCGACAGTAATTTGTTCACCCACCGTATTATTTGCCTTCAAGAGAGAAGCCTCTAGTGAAATCTATGGCCCCCGGGTCTACTTTCCATCATCTTAGTTTCTGATATACTATTTTGCAATATTTTATTTTAGATCTATAAATCAAAAAACCCAAAGATATTTAGTTATTTTTTGTTTAGTTTTATTTATCTCTATCAGATCTCACCTTTGCAAGTGACCGTGAAGGGATTGACAACCCCTTTATCGCGTTGGGTGCAAGTGTTTGATTGTTTGTGCAGGTATTGGTGATTTGCGGATTCTTCTCCTACTATTGATACCTTGGTTCTTAGCCGAGGGAAATATTTATTTCTACTATGTTGCATCACCCTTTCCTCGTCAAGGGAAAAACCAATGCAAGCTCAAGAAGTAGCAACCCCTTGTGAATGGTTTATTCTTGTTGAATTTCGATTATAGTAATACACGTATTCATAATATTGATGCCAAAAGATGCAAAGTTAATGAGGATAGTACCACACACTTGTGGCACTGCCGCTTAGGTCATATTGGTATAAAGCGCATGAAGAAACTACATGCTGATAGACCTTTGGGATCACTTGATTATGAATCATTTTATACATGTGAACCATGCCTCATGCGCAAGATGACTAAAACCCCGTTTTCCGAACAGTGGAGCGGGCAAGTGACTGCCCTATGAGTGTTGAAGCACGTGGTGGATATTGTTGTTTTCTTACCTTCTGTTGACACCAATTTGTGACCAAAGTGAAACACGGTGCTTAGATATTATTAAAAGAAAATCATTTACATAAAATGAAAAAAATACTAAGTTGCCGAATACGCGGATAAAAAAATACCATGATGAATTTCCGCCGTGCCGCTCAATATAAAGCAACATACCCGAAAATAAAAGAGAATGAGCAATATAGTCGCATAAATTAGAGGACATATGACTTTCAGACACATACACCATCATCAATGGTGAAATTCCGATGTTAACATAAATTCAAAGTTTCATATACGATGCTTTATTGTCAAAATTTTGCATCATATTTATGAGCATTATTTTGTCATCACTAAAAAAATATTGGCACATTAATGTTCACGTAAAATAATATAACGCGCGACGATGTATAAAGAAAATATCAAGTCGTCATATAAATATCAATGAAAAAATGATTTTCCATGTCATTACAATTAATTTGGCCTAGCTAGCCCATGTATACAAATGGCTACGTGCATGCATGCACAAGTACTACCAATGTGCATGCATGTGTTATGCCTAGATTAATTATGCGGCAAGATTAAGAAGTAATGGACTAAGAGAGAATTCCTTATTTAACACTAGCTTAAAATTTTGTGCCTTATTTAACACTGGTAAAAAATTTCTTCCTTATCTGACACCAATTCTAAAATTTGTTCCCTTTCTAACACTTCCATCCATTTTGAGTACTAACAGTGTTAAATGACACGTGAGAAGACGATTTTACCCCTGGCGCAAATTATGACCAAAATTGTTCACATACTAAAAAGCAATAACTTTTTTCTGTTGTTAAATGCAAGATTAGGCAGAACCTCCCCTGTAATCATGCAAAATTCCATATCTGGATTTAAATTATTTTGATATTTAGTTCAAAAATTGGGCACAACCTCCTCTGTAATTTGATGCATATCCGATCACACAATTCACATTTACATATTTTGCAACATTAACAGAAATAAAGTAAAGCATTAATCTTGTTGTGATCACAGCCAAGCAAACTAACTCCTCCATTACAAACATTGCTAGACAATCTGATCATTACTAACAGATCATTAACTAGATGGTCAGTAGCTACTACTAACATTGCGTTCAAATGAGTCTCTGTATTGCTACTACTAACATTGCATTCCCAGGAGTGCCATTTAGCCACCTGAACAAGCCCATGTGGATGCGCCCGGCCTGAAGCTATTGCCGATGCCAACCCGGGGACACCCTGACAGGAACCTCCAGCCACGCCGGCGGCCGACCCAACAGTGCCCTGGCCAGTAGCTGCGCCCTGGCCTGATGCCGCTGCAGCCGAGGCACTGCCTTTGCTAGGCGCTGGTCGACCGCACCGCAGCCCGATGCTGGCCCGACCCCACCGCTGCCCCGCCGTTGTCATCGGTCAACGCTGGATCCACAGCCGCGCCAAGGCCTGAGCCGTCCGTAGCCGCGCCCTGCCCGTCGTCCGCGGCACCATCTCCCTCCGCACTCCGCAGCACTGCCGCCGCCAGGCCTGGGAGGTATGCTGCCGCCGCCTCTAGGGTTAGGGAGAAAGGGGAAGATAAGATCTCTGTTTTTCTATTTTCTCATGCTTATGGACAAGGGCAATTTCGTCCAACTATAAAAAACTGGCATCAGTTAAAATCGATTTTAACAGTGTAGGCTAACGGAACTGACGGAAGTGTTAGAAAGGGAAAGAAATTTAAGGTTGGTGTTATATAAGGAAGAACTTTTTTGCAGTGTTAAATAAGGAAACAACATTGAAAATAGTGTTATATAGGGAATTTTCTCATGGACTAATTACCCAGCCCATGGCCCAAACACATACGGATGTCTCTCAGACTTCTAACCCATGCAAATAGAACTAATAGCCCAATTTAGCTAATTTAATCAAATAGGTATTAAGAAATCAACCGAGGAGACTTGGCATACAATCAGCCACCATGCCCACCACTCCCACGTTCCTGCACACGATCTTCAGGATATGCGTGTGTTCATATTAGGCGCTGGCTGCCTATATAAAGGTCAGCACACAACGTTGCAAAGACTACTAAGGACCCATCCATTGATCGCTCATTCACAGTCACCTGCCCATCACCCAGGCACATACATATGCTGCAATACCGCCGTCGCTGCCGTCCGCTCGCCGGCTATTCGTCTGCTCGCCGTCGTCGCCGCTGGTCGTCCGCTTGCTGTCGTCTACGCACTCGTTGCTGGCCGGCTAGTCGCCGTTCGTCCGCTCGTCGTCTCTGCACTGCTCACCTCCGGCCGTCCGACATCCACAAGCTACACATACCGGTGGCTGCTCATCTGCATCATCACATCACAAGTCATGAGGGAGCCCAGGAAGAGATGAGACTCATGGCAACATTTTCCCTCACCTCTTGATGGATGATGCTTTGTTTCCACCGTACACCTCATATATGTTCGATGCTACCCATGTGATTTGTGCTTGATTCGGTCTCATGGCGATCTTGATCCCATGCTGATACAAATCAAGATAATGCATGAGATGCCTAGTGGTCATATATCACTCCTCAATCCTATAATGATTCAAACTAAGTGCACATGATGCAACTAAAATTCTTCTTGTTTTGGTCTCATGGTGATCTTGCATCTCCATGTTGATGCAAGTCAAGACAAAAAATTATGCTCATCTTGTTTTGGTCTCATGGCGATCTTGCATCCCATGTTGATACAATTCAAGAACTAAAATATGTCCATCTTGATTTGGTCTCATGGTGATCTTGCATCCCATGTTGATACAAATCAAGGATAGAAATAGAAATAAAGCTCATATTATAGCGACCCGACCTCAGACGGTCAAGTCTCTGTGCTTAAGTGTCATCCCTGGATCGGTATTGCTGACACATACAGTACTCGAGGAATTATAACAGAGTTCAATCACACACTTATTACATCAAATGTCTTAAAAGAGAACTTATTACAATAATATGGTTGAAGGCCATCTAAATAAGATAACAGCGGAAGCTGCGAAGGTAGAAGAGTCCACCCAACTCCACGGCAAAACTGAGTGCATGACAATGACCTAGCGCACCCTACTCTTCGTCTGAAAATTCTGCAACATAATATGTTCCAGTCTGTGTAGGTCATAACATGGAATATGCTGACAAGATAACACTATAGAGCAATGAACAAGTAACAGTTATAACTACATGCATATATGGGTGGTGGAGGCTCTATGGTTATCATTTGCATAAAGCTTGTTTTTCCCTATGAAAAAGGAATATATTTTGTTTAACTACAAAGTTTGTTGAAACATTGAGATGGTAACCCCGGCTCAATCCCAATTAAAAGTTAACAACCCAACAAATTAATTAAGTAGAGTGTTGAGATCAACATAATAATTCAAGTACCAGACACTCAAGATGTCCATAACCGGGGACACGGCTAATCATGATTAGTTTCTACACTCTGCAGAGGTTTGCGCACTTTTCCCCACAAGACTCGATCTCCTCCGTTGTATTTCTCGCACTACATGGTGTTTGAGAAATGGATGACCGAGACACCATCTTTCCAAAGAGGTCCCCTTAACCGATAGATAGGCCGGTACACCTACAATCCCCTACATCTGCTAGCCCATCATGGAAAGGATTCCCACAACTTACTCAACTATGCCAGAGCCCATAATGGCATGTGGCTCCACACGGAAGTTTCTAGCATGAAGAATATTATGATCCCATTGAGCCTGGGTGGCGAACCATAGGATGATCACACGGATTCCCCGGGATATCCTTGGACAACACTGGATTCCCCAGGTGCCCACAAACCAATACACCCAAATGTGTATTAAAGTAGCCACCTTAAGTTCAACCTTAGTAAACAATAACTCTCACAACTTCCATGAATTCTCTCAAAACCCAATCCACGTCTACGAGCATAGAATAGCGGTATAAGCATAACGTAGTAACTCCCAGGGTTTGATATAAGACAATAGGTGCTACCTCATCAACTACTTCCCAATACCCACATGTTAAACAAGTCCTACTCATGCAATGTTTGAGGGTTAAAACTAATGCATAAAAACTGGGTAATAAAGGAATATGAGCAAAGTGTTACTTGCCTTGCTGACGATCTTAAAACCCTAGAGATTCGTAGTAGCAAGCCCCGCACTCAGGAAACTCTATCATGAACAAACAATAACATACATAAGCACTCAAGCATAAGATGCAAAGGTAAAACCAAGAGAAAAGATCTGAACAGAAATTTCAAGAGAAGAGCTTCGATTTGCAACAAGAATCAATCGAATCGGAGTTAGGAAACTCAAACTACGATCAAAACAAGTCTGAAATCAAATCTTCTTGAAACTAAATGTTAAATTGTCAAAACCATGTTAAAGTTGATTATCTGGATAGAGGGGATCAAGATGAAGATTTTGGCGTTGGTTTCACTGGATTTGGATAAACGAGCAAAAAGTAACGAGGGTTTTGAGATCAGGGACTAATCTATAAGAAAAGTATTCGCGGATAGGTCCCTAGCCGAAAATAAAAAGAAAAAGAAAAATCTATCGGAAAAATGTCCGCTAATAGAGACTAACAAACGAAAACCGTTCGCTACTAGAAACTAACGGGTGAACATTCGTCAACTAACGAACTTAAACAGAAACCGATCTAAAAAACCAAACGGTTTATACCATTTTAACCCGAGAAAACCGGCAGCGGCGATTTTGACGGTGTCGGAATTCGGAGGGATTTGGCGGCGGGCGCCAGCGGCAAGGCGGGGCGGCTCCAGTGGCGTGCGGCGGCGGCAGCGGCAGCGACGGCGGGGCTAAGGCGGCGGTGGCGGCTTGATGAGGGGTGAGGGAGGCGGGGCGGCTCCGACTTATAAAGCCCGGGGCGGGGCGGTGGCTTGGGCGAGGGAGTGGTGGAACGGGAGTCCGAGCCAGACTCCCGAGGCGGCGGCGGCGGGGACTCCTCCCAAGCGGGGAAGGAGGCGGCGAGCGAGCTGGGCCGTGGCCCGGCTTCGGCTGGGCCGGCCCGGGAACTTTTTTAAAAAACAAATCATTTCACCGTGGAAGAAAGATCCTAATAAAATATAAAAATAAACCTAAAAATATCAGAAACAATTTTCACCGTCCAAACCTAATATTTAGGACAAGATGAACATTTTTCTGGACTAAAAATACAATTTCCAAAAATGCATGTTTTTCTCTAATTCAAATAAAATGCAAATAAATAAAAAATAATAATTTTATTTTAAAATTTCTTCTCCAAAATTTCTTTTCTGTTTGAAGAAGTCATTCTATCTTCTCTCATTTATTTTTGTTATTGGAAATAATTGGAGAGAAAATATTAAAATCAAATTGATCCTTTCTTCAAATTTGAAATAAATTCAAATATGAAAATTTAGTGAAACCTCCAACTCTCTCCTTGGGTCCTTGAGTTGCTTAAGATTTCTAGGATCACAACCAAATGCAAATAAAAATATGATATGCATATGATGACCTATGTATAACATCCAAATTGAAAATTGGGATGTTACACATATTGATTTGGTTTCATAAAGACCTATTTTGTTGGAAATTCACACATGTTTCTTCCATATAGTTTATAGTCTGGCTAGGACCCTAAATGCATTAGTATAGGGTGTAAACTTGGAGCATGCGGCTATATGTTCATTAGTCTCAAGAAGTAGCATTATACGCTCGGATCTTGTACTAGTGAAAACCCATGTGAAACAAAGCCATGACAACTCAATATACATGATTTTTGCTCTTCATAGTTTAGGGTCATATATCTGGACTTTGAGAATTGTCATATGCTTCATCATGTCCATGCAAAACATATATTCCGTAAGGGACCGATTGGATCTTAGAGTTTAATGCTATGGTTAGAATTTATTCTTAATACTTTTCTCGTAGTTGCGGATGCTTGCGGGAGGGTAAATCATAAGTAGGAGGTTTGTTCAAGTAAGAACAACACCTAAGCACCGGTCCACCCACATATCAAATTATCAAAGTAGCGAACACAAATCAAACCAATATGATGAAAGTGAAGTGACTAGATGAAATTCCCGTGTACCCTCAAGAACGCTTTGCTCATTATAAGAAACTGTTTTGGCCTGTCCTTCGCCTCAAAAGGATTGGGCTACCTTGTTGCATACTTGTTACAATTATCGTTACTTGCTCGTTATAAATTACCTTGTCATCAAACTACTCGTTACTTACAATTTCAACACTTGCAGACACTACCTTACTGAAAATTACTTGTCATTTCCTTCTACTCCTCGTTGGGTTCGACACTCTTACTTATCGAAAAGAGCTACAATTGATCCCTTATACTCGTGGGTCATCATTCCTCTATTTTCACAAGGTATGGAAGGCCAAGTGCAGCAGATTGTGACTCTTCGCTTTGGTGACCTTTGGCTTGATGTGCCAATTGGTCCTATCGTGACCTCACTAAGTGAAAGTTGGAAGACTACTGCTGCATCTCCAGTTGTACCAGAACAAGAAGTCACTTCTCCACCAATGGAGGGGTTCACACCTGTTTTTTCATAGTCTGCAAAGAGGAAAATGAGGGCTGCTAGAAAGAGGGTTGCTCAGAGTTCTGCAAGAGGGGTTACTCATGCTCCAGTGTCAGTAATGAAAGGAAAGATTGTTGAAGCAGGACCATCCGACCGCCAGTAGTCCAAGGACAAGGGAAAGAAAGTGGTGTTTGAGAACTCCGAGTTTCCACCACTTGTTTACAAGGGAAAAGAGAAGATGGTGGAGACACCCAACTCCAAGCTACCTGGGAAAAGAGGCGACATTGTGGTCATATTGCCGTCAGTGTTGTCTTCAACGGGAAGGCCCACCAACGCTCGGAATATACTTTGAGTCGATGCTCCTGAGTTTGTCCCCTCACTGGTCCATAAACCTAGCGGGGAACGCTTGGGAATAATGCAAAGATGTTCCCTAGAATGGAAGGGAGTGTGCCTTACATCTAGTGACATCGAAACAGGCCACATAGATCCAACGTCTGTACCATCAGTTCGTCTGTTTGAAGAAGAACCCATCTTACGAGAATCCTTTGAAGGTTCGTTTGATTTAGTACGACATCAACGGCGACCGAGAAATGTCCATCGATCTTGGATTGATCTTCCAGCTGTCGTAGATCAAGATGCGGTGAGCCGACACCGTTCTCATGTGAGCAAGTTTGTCAATGGGAGATGGAAAAACAATCATCCAAAGATCCAAGTTCAGAATCAAGATGACTCATATGTTGTTAAATGCATATGTCAAGCAATAAGTTCATAGCTTCCCGGTGCATCCACATCACAAAATGATGAGGGTGGTGCCATCATGCGACTGGTGGAGGCCCTGGCCCAATGACCTGAGTACCAAGAATTCATTTAGCAACATCCTGAACATTGAGAGTATGTGAACCAAGCTGCTCGTGTCCGTTCAAGAAGGGCGACATACAAAGAAAGAGAAACGGTAGCACGGGCAAGGTCTGGGTCAAGCAGAGTCCGAGGGGCAGAACATGTTCCATCAGATGAGGACAGTCGGGCTGAAGTGAACAAGTGGCTATCAAATCCATCAAATGAGGTGGCCACGAGATTGTCTCCATGGCCCTCTCGTAAGCAGACCAAGAATAAATCATTTGAGGTGTTCCAAGCAATGCCCGATGGTGTCAGGGCGGCGCCAGACAAGACCAGCGAAACATCCTCCACATCAATACATTTCAAGAGGAAGAAGGCACGCAAAACTGTCATAGAAGGTCCTCGTTGTAAGACACAAAGCCAAAAAGGTTCAGATTTTGAAGAACTTGGGTCCAGCTGTGGTGGGTCTTATAACCCCCTATCGGACAGTACCCCTTGTCCTTCTGAAAATGAGATAGAACCCCACCATAGTGCAGAGCATACAGAACAAGTCCTAGCCACGAATGAAACTCATTCGGTTCAAGAGCAATTAGCCAACCTTACGGCAGCACTTCAGCAAAAGGAAGATGAGCTCGCAGCCCTTCGAATCCAGATGAACAATAAACAGAACAAAGGAAATGAAGGGGATGGTGGCACAAGTGCTAGCAGCCAACATGGAGGAGCGGGGCTTAACCTTGAGGTGATCCAAAGAATGATCACTGAAGGGGTAAAGTCCCAGTTGATGCAAACTCAGTACTCGATGCGGCCAGGGTATGTTAAGCTGTACCTACGTGATGTGGACCTAGTTCCCTTCCCAAAAAATTACAGGAAGCCGCAGTTTAGTAAGTTCAACGGGAGTGGATCCCCGCATGAGCACATAGCACACTTCCGTGCTGCTTGTCAGGATACAACTAACAACGGAGCACTTCTCCTTAGGCAGTGTGTATAGACATTGTCTGGGCCTGCCTTCACTTGGTACAGCAAGCTACCTCCAAGCTCTATAAAAACATGGGAACAAATGCAAAATTCATTCCTCGAGCGGTTTTATAACACGCAGAGGGAGGTGGGCATAACTGAGTTGACCCAAATTAAACAAGGGTTTAATGAGAGGGCATCTGATTTCATAAATAGATGGAGAAACATAAGTCTTCACTGCCCACAGCCAATCACTGAGTCACAAGTAGTGCGCATGTGCATGAACAATCTCTGCTCCGAAGTGGTTGTCCAGTTACAAGGACTGAGGCCCCTCACATTTGAAGAGTTAGCTTCAAAATCCACGGATATAGAAAATTTTATGTAGGTTGTCGCTCGTCAAACAAAAACGACGTTCAACAAGCCTACAGACAAAGGTGGTTAGCATGAAAAGTTGCCGATGAAACCAAAGTCTGCACCAGCCATGAAGACAACAACGGTAAAACCTCAGTTTCATCCCGAAAGAGCACCTATAGGGAACCAAGGACAGCGAGATGCTCAGGTCGGCAGGAGGCCAACTCTCAGTGAACGACAAAACATGGAGTATTCTTTTCCTGTAGAAGAAATTGATGACCTTTTCACTGGTTTAAAGGAGTTGAGTCTTATGGAACTTTCCAAGCCCAAAAGGCCAAAAGAAGCTTCAAAATTTAATGACCCAAATTTCTGTCACTACCATCGCATTTTGGGCCATACACTCAAAGATTGCTTTTTTGTGAAGAATATCATCCAGAAAATGATCGATGAGGGGACTACTGATGCGGATCTCCTCAAAAGCATGACAAAGGGGAAGAAAAAGGCTTCAGCAAATGTCACCACCCTCCAAGATGATGCGGTGAGTTCTGCATCTTCAAATATGAACGGTACTTATGATAATGCAGTACCGATTACCAAATATGGATGTTGTCCTATGATAATTCCAGGCCTTGCCAAATCGCAAGATCAACATAAAGGAGAGGCTCACGTTCCCTACAGCAATGGTGCAGCCCAAGATTGGGGGCAACGGCAGTTAAAACGCCATGTACTACCCCCAGTGATGGAAGAAGCTCCTCCTCTGCGCTTCGCACCAAAGACATATCAACACACCGTGAAGCGCATGAGAGTACCAAGTGAAGAATTCAATGTTCTCACTATTGGTGTGTTCGAGGATGATGGCGAGTCTCTGTGCTTCCCTGAAGAAGAGGCATTGTAACATCCCGGTTTTTATTAAATTTGGATGTTCATAGAATCATTCAATGCATATCATATTTCTTTGCATTTTGGAGTTTTCAATTATTCAAATAATTTTCCACTCGAAAAAAAAACAAATGAGAGGGGATAAGATGACTTCCTCAAAATATAAAAGAGTTGGAAAATTTGATTTTGAATATTAGTTGGAGTTTCTATAGTTATTTGGTATTTATTCGATTTGCCAAAAGTGCGTCAGTTGCATTAGGAAAAATGTTTTTTTCTCTATGCGTAGATTAATGTTCACTTTGCTCTAGAAATTCCAAGATAATTTTAGAAATTATCGTGGTATTTTTAGGATTTTGTTTGAAGTTTTTTTAGGGCCACCTTTGTTTTCCGTCGAAAAAAACACACGCGCACACCCGCGCGCAGGCCTAGCCAGCCGTTGGCCAAAGCCGGTCCATGACCCAGCAGCCAACCGCGCCAGGCCAGGACCACCCGCGGCCGCAGCTCCCAGCGCCGGAGCGCTCCTTGCCTCGCACGCCCGCCATCTCCCTCTCGCTCGCACACAGCTGACACTGCCAAATGGGACCCCGCTCGTATCATCTCCAACCTCCCGCTCCTCCCGCTCAGATAGAGCACGCGCCCGTGCGCCAAACCCGCCGGCCGCCTTCCTCTCGGGATAACCATTATCCCCGCTCCCCGAGCCCTCTGCTCGTGCCTATATAAACCCCGGAGCCCCCTCTCTCCATTCTGCCACCCTATTTCGCCTCACACCACCCATAGCCGACGCCCTGCCGCGTTGGATCTCGCTGGAGTTTCCGTCGCCGTAGACTTCCCTACCTTCATTTTTCTTTCTGTGAACCGTCGTAACTCACCGAGTCTCATACGGTTGACATGTTTTTTCCGCCTAGGTCTCGCCGGAACCGTCGCCCCAATGACCCGCGTCCTCGCCAGAGCACGGAGCCGCCGTCCCCGCGCAACACCATCACGGCCACCCCGACGCATGCCACGACCACCACCGCGACCCCCTCGTCATGCTCGTCCCGTTTGCCTTCTTCCCTGCCGCCGAGGACCACCACAGCGGGCGCCCCATCACCGCCCGACGCCAGCGCCGCCGCCTTCTGTACATCGTCGTCTCCACCGTGAGTGACCCCCTCCTCTTTCGTTTAGTTTTTATTTATTTTAGTATTAGATCGGTTAACCACTGCTTTAGTTAAACCGAACGGTTTTTATTAAACCGATTGGTGGTTTCCTTTAGTTTAGCCGCGGTAGTTGTTATTTCTTATTTAGTGGTTGTTCGCTGTATAAGCTACGCGGCGAACACTTTTCGGCCAGCCACGAACCGCCACTTGGCCGAGGACCTGCTCGCAATTTTTTTCTGTTTAGTCCCTGTAATTAGCAAATTAGTCCATGATCTTAGATTAACCATAACTTCTAAACCGTAGATCCAAACTCCATGAAACCAGCGGCAAATTCCTCGTCGCGTTTAGATCTATATATCTACTGGCGTCATTTTTGCAAACTTTTGTCTGGTTCAAATTTGAATTTATTCAGATTTGAATTCGAACTTCAAATGGCCATATCTCCCAAACCGTAGCTCCGATTAAGTTGATTCTTTTTGCACTTTGTCACCATTGCCAAACCCTATCACCTGGACCTTTGTCACAATAATTTTCACACACTAGAATTTGTCCATTAATATTTTTACTAGTATGCACTATAGTTCACATCACTTTTTGAACAATAGGCCTATGTTGTTTTCCACTTGGTATATTTTTGTGATAGCTTAGTGTGTTGTATGTTCATTTGGTTTTCCTGAGACTTCTTGCTTTGCATGTTCTTCTTGGTTCTCTGAAATGTTTGCTTATGTTTGTTTATTTTATTTGCGATAGATGGCCCGGAGTGCGAAGCAGAATATTACCAGTCTTTAGAATTCAACTAGCAGTACCAAGGCAAGTTGCATCTTGATCATGTTTCATTACATATATTTTTATTATGCACTTAGTTCTTTGCAGTAGGACTGCATGGTAGGAATTGATGCCACATGATTATGCTTTTCACCCAATAGTTCAATGAGGTAGGTCTGAACCATATAACATTTTCGCCACCGTTTTATATTATGTTGCTTCGCTAAGTAGACGTGGATTGGGGAGTTATCATTACAAAGTATGAGTGACAATGTAGTAAATAGGACCTAATATAATTAATGAACTACCTAGGCGGAAACTTGTTGGAATGGTGGCGAAGTACAGTGTGTCATGCATGGGAAATCCATGGTGGTGCACCACTAGTGGACCGTCTGCTCCGACTCAAAGAGATTAATCGTATTCTCATGTCTAGAAGCTTACGTGTGCAGCCACAAGCCAATATGGGCTCTGGCTTAGTTGAGTAGTTAGTGTGACCCCTTCCGGGATGGGCTAGCATATGTAGAATGATGTAGGTGTACCGGCCTATCCGTGTGTTAAGGGGGAACATTTCCGAAAGACTATGTCTCAATCTTCCGATCATGGAGGTGGTCGAGTCTTGTGGGGAAAAGTGTGCAACCTCTGCAGAGTGTCAACCTAATCGATTAGCCGTGTCCCCGGTTACGGACAAATTGAGCATCTAGTAGTGGAAATGTCGGGAGATCTCCTCACCTTTACTTAAACAGTTGGGTTTTAAATGAAACCTGGGAACGGATGGAGTTTGGTTTGCCAACTCATCCTATGCAAATGTGTAGTAGTAGAGTAACATATTTTCTAATAGGGAAAACTAGCTTTATGCAAAAACTAAATTTAGAGCTATCCACCAGCCAAATTGCATGTACAAATGGGTTCATTACACTTATGATGTGACTTGCCAGTACATTCAATGTACTGACCTATATGGCTGCAACTTATCATGTTGCAGATATATCCGACGAAGATTAAGGTGCAATAGGTCGATGTTCTACACTCAACCTTGCTCGTGGAGTTGGACTCGTTTACTACTTTGCTTCCACGGTATTTGCTTATTGGCTCTATGCCCTATTTTGTAATAAATGTATTGCTCCTGGACTATCGATGTAATAAAGAGATGTGTGTTATTTCTGTTATTTCATCGAGTACTGTGTGTATCGCCCTAAGCACGTATGACTATTTACAGAATACATGCCTACATTATATCAATGAACTGGAGCTTGTGCCGTATCGCCCTAGGTTATAACTGTCTCATGATGAATATCATCCAACAAGTCACCGATCCAATGCCTACAAATTTATCCCTATTGTTTCTGCTAAGTTACTACTGCTATCATCACTGTTACACTTGCTACAAACTACTGCTATCACTATTACTTTTACCATTGCTGCTGTCACTACTATCAAAACTATCAAACTATTTTGCTACTGATCATATTGCTGCAGATAATTAATCTCCAGGTGCGGTTGAATTGACAACTTAGCTGCTAATACCTTCAAATATTCTTTGGCCCCCCTTTGTGTCAAATCTATAAATTTGGGTTGAATACTCTACCCTCGAAAACTGTTGCGATCCCCTATACTTGTGGGTTATCAAGACCTTTTTTTGGCGCCGTTACCGGGGAGCATAGCTATATTTGTTGAGTCACTTGGGATTATTATCATATTGTTACTATGAAGAATCTGAAGGATCCAAAGACTAAGATATTTTCCTCAAGGACGAGTGGAGGTAAGGAACTGCAATCCAGTTCTGCTTTTGATTCACCTTCTGTTATAAGTAAACTTGCACCACCACCACATGGTATTAATCCTGATATGTCGCAAGTTATTGATGATGCTACTTCTACTATGAGTGATTCTTATGATGATGCTAGTACCATGCTTGATAATGATGATGTGCCACTTGATGAATTTCTTGATAGACAAATTGCTAGAGTAATACAACATGATGTTGTTGAATTTGATGATGAGCTTGAAACTGAAACTCCTGAAACACCAGCTAGAACTAGCCTTCCTAGATATGAATTGCCTAAGGTACCGGAAGGTTATCTTATGAGTGAAGAAGCAACTAGAGATATTCTTGTTTGCAGTGATAGAGATGATCTAGAGAAATTACTATGAAAGTATAAAGAAAATCTTTGAATGCTAGAATGAAATGTGATCCTAAGTTTGCTACTTCACCTATCTGTATTGCTGATAAGGAATATGAATTCTCTGTCGACCCAGAGTTAATTACTTTGGTTGAATCTGATCCTTTCCATGGTTATGAAACTGAAACTGTTGTGGCACATCTTACTAAGTTGAATGATATAGCCACCCTTTTTACTCTTGATGATAAAACTCATTATTACTTTATCCTTAAATTATTTCCTTTCTCATTAAAGGGTGATGCTAAAGCTTGGTACAATACTCTTGCTCCTGTTGTGTGTGTAGTCCCCAGGATATGGTTTATTACTTCTCTGAAAAATATTTTCCCGCTCATATGAAACAAGCTGCCTTATAGGAAATATTTAACTTTGTGCAAACTAAAGAAGAGAGTCTCCCACAAGCTTGGGGGAGGCTTTGAGAGTTACTTAATGCTTTGCCTAATCATCCTCTTAAGAAAAATGAAATACTTGATATCTTCTATAATGGACTAACCGATGCTTCTAGGGACTTCCTAGATAGTTGTGATGGTTGTGTTTTTAGGGAACGAACTATTGCTCAAGCTAAAGAATTATTGAATAACATATTGAAAGATTATGATGATTGGACTATTCCTGAACCATCGCCTAAACCCACTCTGAAGAAGAGGGGTATATTATATCTCAGTCCTGAAGATATGCAAGAGGCAAAGAAATTTATGAAGGAAAAAGGTATTAAAGATGAGGATGTTAAAAATTTACCTCCTATTGAAGAAATACATGGGCTTAATACACCACCACGGCCTAAGGTGGTAGAGGTAAATTCTCTTATGAAGTTTATTGAAAATGATAATCCTCACAATATGCATCCTAGTCAATGCCTTTATGAGTTTGAAAACTATATGAGAAAGCAAGATCACTTCAATGCAAATGTTATGAAACAATTGAAATATAATTCTAATATGATTGCTCGCTTGAGTGACTTGTTATTTAGAATATCAAAAATGATGTTAGAGGTGTTGGAAAGCATGCTTCTATGGTCCAAACTCAATTAGAACAAGTTGCTAAATCTCAAAGGGAATTGCTTGATGAAATGAATCATAATATGCATGACTTTGCTGTTAGAGTTGCAACTAGAGGAGGTAAAATGACTCAGGAACCACTTTATCCTGTGGGACATCCTAAAAGAATTGAACAAGATTCACAAAGAGCTAACACTAGTGCACCTAGTCCTTCTAGGAAGAAAAAGAAAAAGAAAAATGATAGGACTTTGCACACTTCTAGTGAACCTGAAATAGAGAAACCTCCTGATAATGATAATGAAACCTCTATCTCTGATGCTGAAACTCAATCTGGTAATGAACATGCACCTAGTAATAATGAAAAATATAATGATGAGGTTCATGAAGACTCTCAACCAAATAATAAAGAACCAGATAATGATGTTGAGATAGAACCACCTGTTGATCTTGATAACCCACAAGCTAAAAATAAAATATATGACAAAAGAGACTTTGTCGCTAGAAAACACGGTAAAGAAAGAGAACCGTGGGTTCCAAAACCTATGCATTTTCCACCCAAGTCAACTAAAAAGAATGATGATGAAGAATTTGAACGCTTTGCTGAAATGTTGAGGCCAGTCTTTTTGCGTACTCACTTGACTGATATCTTGAAAATGCCTCCTTATGCAAAGTATATGAAAGACATCATCACAAATAAGAGGAAAATTCCGAAAGCTGAAATCTCCACTATGCTTGCTAATTATACTTTTAAAGATGGAGTACCTAAAAAACTTGGAGATCCAGGAATACCAACTATACCTTGCTCTATCGAAAATAATTATGTGAATACTGCTTTGTGTGATTTAGGAGCTCGTGTTAATGTTATGCCTTTCTCTTTATATAGAAGACTTGACTTGAATAAACTCACACCTACTGAAATTTCTTTGCAAATGGTTGACAAATCAACTGCCATACCTATCGGTATATGTGAGGATGTGCCCGTTGTTGTTGCTAATATTACTATTTTGACTGACTTTGTTATACTTGAGATGCCCGAGGACGACAACATGTCAATTATCCTTGGTAGACCCTTCTTGAATACTGCAGGGGCTGTTACTGATTGCAATAAAAGCAAGGTCCCTTTTCATATTAATGGTAATGAGCATACGGTGCACTTTGCGAAGAAATAATTCCGAGTGAATGGTATTAATGTTATTGAAAAATCTCCAAAAATCCCCATTGAGGTAACTTAGTGATTTATGAAAGTTCTTCAGTTTCATGCTAACCGAAAGTGGTTGTTAATAAGACTTGATCAACCTTATTAACGAATCATTTTTTAACGGTATGAAGTTGATGAATTTAGTAAGCACTGCTTTCTGTCCCCACTTTTTGTTTTTTTGTTTTTATTAGTTAAATAAAATAAAATTCCATGTTTTATCTGTTTTCTGAATTTCCCATGCAATAAAAAATGACCCAAAAATAAAGTTCTCAGAATGCCCTGAAAATTTTATATGATTTTTTCCTGAATATTTAAGAATTTTTGGTGAAAAATAACCAAAGGGGGTGCACCAGGTGGGCACAACCCACCTGGGAGCGCCCTGGGGGGTTGTGGTCCCCACGTGGGTCCCCTCACTTATCTCTTTGGCCCACATTGTCACCTATCTCCAGAAAAAAATCACTCTCCCTCTCTCTCCCGTGTTCTTGCTCATTTTGCTGCCAATTTCGATCTCTTTGCTCGAAGCTCCATTTCCGAAACTGTTTCGGGAGATTGTTGCTTGGTATGTGACTCCACCATTTGTCCAATTAGTTTTTGTTTTAGTGGTTTATACTTTGAATAATTAGCTACTCTTGGTGCTGCTGTAGATGTGCTTGCATGTTGAATTATTAGTGTTCTAAGTAGTTTGAATGCTTGCTATGGCCTCTATGTATCCCTATGAGTAGTTGCTATTAGTTTTGTGAAGTTTTGTTGGAAAAAAAATTTGTGAACTAAAAATTTAGATTTTTGTTCACAGGAAAAATTGTACGCGGACATGAATATCTTCAGGAAATATGGCTCAAGGAAGAACTCCAAGGGTGTTATTGGGGAGTCTTTTAACAATGATCTCCACCCACGGAGGTTGGCAGAGGTACGGCCGTGCGAATGGCCGCACATCCCGTTCCTGCAAGAAGCTGGAATTCATGAGGATTTAATGCAATTCATTGCCAATGCTGGTCTCACCGACTTCATCGTAGATGAGTGTGACCAGCACCAAATCCTCACAAATATGTTTGTTCAAAGCATTACTTTCTTGCCTAGAAATAATCCTCCTGAAGTGAGCTTTGATTTATATGTTGATAATCATCGGATACCACTTACTGAGTTTTGTGACATATGCTTGATCCCTTCTGACGGGAGCTTGGCCGAGCCTAGGCCACCCGAGTTTGAGGATTTTTGTCTCACTTTGACAGTGGGTGATGAGAGGAGAGTGTCAGCCATCACTGTCGGTGGTTTACATTTTCCTAATGTTCATTTCTTTTCATATTTCATTACCAAATGCTTGCTAGGGAGAAGGTGGGTGGACTTAGTTCACCAGACCTTGCTGTTTTACGCCATGTCATTGAGGGCGACAACACGTATAGCTTGGGAGCTATCATGGCTCATCGCCTGCACCTTAATAAACCTCAGGGTAAAATACATGGTGGGATTTATGCTACTCGTTTGGCGGCTCACTTCAAGGTTGAGATACGCCCTCATGATTTCCCTCTTACCATAGTTTACCTAGATCGTGCAGCCATGGATCACCATCACTTTCTTGCACATGATCGTATTGACATTGTCATTCCTTATAACTTGGTCTATAACATTGAAACTTGTGATTAACTTGGTCTATAACATTGTCCCCTTTCCTGCACCTTCTTTGTTTGACTCTGTTGCCAGGGGCAGATACCGGATTATGCCTGCAAACATCCTCGCCTACTGGAGCGCTCACGCTGTTGCAGAGGCTGCACATGCACCTCCATAGTGGGATCAGTGGATGCCCGCTCCTCAGCAGTGGGATGAGTGGATGCCTGGTCCTCAGGATCCGTACTACCCTCCAGGCTACTGATTTACCACCAAGTTAGGCAAAAAGCCTAAGCTTGGGGGAGTACGTGTTTCTCACGACATTATATTCATGCCCACATATCATTCTATTTGTCAGTGTTCACACTTTTTCATTGTATCATCTATGCTTAGATTTATTTTCTTGCTTTCTTCTTGTGTGTTTGAAAAACTTTAGGAAAACCAAAAAATTAGTTGTAGTAATTTACTTTCTATGCATGCTTAGTAGTAGTACTAAAAATAAAATCCAAAAATATTTCCTTGTTCTTCTTCTGCTTGTTGGCAGCTTTCCCGTGTAAATAGTTTTTCTTGTTTTTGCTTATTATTTGCTTGCTAAATAAAACCAAAAACTCCAAAAAATATTTCAGTGTGTTTCTCTGAATTTCTTTTCTTTTATTCGAGTCTTACCGAGGAGAAGACCACGATGAAAATGTTGAGTGGCTCTCATATGAATAACTGTTGAACTAATAAGAGCTTATTTTACCTTGTCTTCTCCTGTTGAATAAAATGTTTGCAGATTCCAACTTAGTACATGTCACTCTTGCACTATTATTATTTTCATATCATTCGGTCGTGCAAGTGAAAGGCAATAATGACGACATCCGATGAACTAGCCGTGGCAAGGAGAAACTGGTATGAACTCGACCTATCGTGCATGTGTAAATATGTTTACCTAGTGCCCATGATTCAGCCCATTATGATTAAACATGTTTGCAATGACAATTAGAGGTTATAGTTTCTCATGCCATGCATAAGTAGCTGGGAGTTAATAATGATTTATCTCGGATATCAACATAGCGTTAAAATGATTGTGATGTAGTATGATGATATGGTATCCTCCTCTGAATGTTCGAGTGACTTGACGTGGTACATGTGCATGCATGTAGTTGAATCAAAACCAACATAGCCTCTATAATGTTTATGTTCATGGTGTTCATATCCTACTCATGCTAGTGACCAATGTTACTTATGCATAATGCCTGGCCATGATCGTTGTTGCTCTCTAGTTGGCCGCTTCCTAATCTTAAAATTGCTAGCCTTCGCCTGTACTAAGTGGGGATTCTTCTTGTACATCAAAAACCTTGAACCCAAAGTTATTCCAGATGAGTCCACCATACCTACCTATATACAGTATTACCCTGCCGTCCTAAGTAAATTTGCATGTGCCACCTCTAAAAAACTTCTAAAAAGTTATCCGTTTTGTGTGTCTGGATCGTTCATGGAACGACAGGAGGTGGTCAATATCTTCCGTGCTAAGCATGTTATCCTCAGGTCAAGTGTTTATTCACTCGCCATCGCACGAGGAAATGGGCGGTAATAGAGATGCCCAATCCCAAACTGCAAAATACGGAAATAGTTCATCTCTTACATAATCAAACAAAAACTCCCAATGGAGTCAAAACCTTTACTTTCCGCTTGGGAACCACCACTAGCATGCTTAGCATGGAAATTGTTGATAACTGATGGTCACGAGGTGAATGAGAAGGGTGCATGTCTCAAAATATCATTTATCTCTGTTTTAAAAATTGAGCTCTGGCACCTCTGCAAATTATTGCTTCCCTCTGCGAAAGGACTATCTATTTACTTTTATGTTGTGTCATCACCTTCTATAAACAAGCGCCAGAAACTGAGTAGAGCACCGCAGTCATGATTTATGCATTGTGTATAGCTAATGTTGGGTGCATCATGATTGGATCTTTTCTACCATGAATTACAATGTTTAGTCGCTGCTTGAACTTCGGAGGTGCTCTGCATTTATGTTTTGCGGTCTCAGAAAGGGCTAGCGAGATACCATTATTGTCATATTATATCATGGTTCTTTTGACAACGTGTTGCTATTATTATTGCTCGCTAGCTCATTATGTCTTTGATATGAGTCATTATAATCTTTAAGAGTTATTGTGGACATGGTTAGTTATAATGCTGGCTGAAAACCTAGGTGTTGTTTAAGCTTATTTATGCAAACAAGAGCAAAAGAGTTCGTAAAAGTTTTTCTTTCTCACTTTAAGTTTATCAACTGAATTGCTTGAGGACAAGCAAAGGTTTAACCTTGGGGGAGTTGATACGTCTCCAACATATCTACTTTTTCTCACGCTTTTCCTCTTGTTTTGGACTCTAATTTGCATAATTTGAATGAAACTAACCCCGGACTGACGTTGTTTTTAGCAGAACTACCATGGTGTTGTTTTGTGCATAAATAAAAGTTCTCAGAATGGAACGAAACTCTTTGAGGATTTTTTATACCAATAATAAGAATTTCTGGAGCCAAGACCCACCGGAGAGGGGCTCCAGGGTGGCACAACCCACCAGGGCACGCACCCCTCTCTTGGCGCGCCCAGGTGGGTTGTACCCACCTGGTGGCCCCGCTAACGACCCCCCTGATACTATAAAATCACATATTTCCAGAAAAAAATCAAGGAGAAAGAATAATCGCGATCCACGAGATGGAGCCGCCGCCAAGCCCTGTTCTTCCTTGGGAGGGCAGATCTGGAGTCCGTTTGGGGCTCCAGAGAGGGGGATCTTTGATCTTCGTCATCACCAACCTATCTCCATCGCCAATTCCATGATGCTCCCCACCGGGAGTGAGTAATTCCTTCGTAGGCTCGCTGGTCAGTGAGGAGTTGGATGAGATTCATCATGTAATTGAGTTAGTTTTTTTAGGGCTTGATCCCTAGTATCCACTATGTTCTTAGATTGATGTTGCTATGACTTTGCCATGCTTAATGCTTGTCACTTTGGGCTCGGGTGCCATGATTTCAGATCTGAACCGTTTATGAATTCATCATTATATCCAAGTTTTAGATCCGATCTTGCAAGTTATAGTCACCTACTATGGTTATGATCCGGCAACCCCGGAGTGACAACAATTGGGCCCACTCCCGGTGATGACCGTAGTTTAAGGAGTTCATGTATTCACTATGTGTTAATGCTTTGTTCCGGTTCTCTATTAAAAGGAGGCCTTAATATCCCTTAGCTTACAATATGGACCCCGCTGCCACGGGAGGGTAGGACAAAAGGTGTCATGCAAGTTCTTTTCCATAAGCACGTATGACTATTTACGGAATACATGCCTACATTATACCGATGAACTGGAGCTAGTGTCGTATCGCCCTAGGTTATAACTGTGTAACGCCCCGAGACCGATGTGCCAGGTGTCTTCCTATTATTTGCTGTTGTTGCCATGTCATTTTCTTGCGTGTTGCATCTTGCCATGTCATCATGTGCATTGCATCATCATGTTTTCAAAACTTGCATTCGTCTGGGTTCTCCGAGTTCTCTCCGTTGTCCGTTCTGAGCCCAACCACACTTGCACGCACCCGTGACATGTCCGAAATAGTATTTTTTTAAGTGGCCAGAAAATGTTCTCGGAATGGGATGATAGTTGACGTGTGGTCTTATTATAGTGTAGATAGACCGCCTGTCAAGTTTCATCGCATTCGGAGTTCGTTTGATAGCCTAACCGTTAAACTATAGCGGCAATGGTAGCCGGTCTAACGCCGGACGTTTTCGGTCTCCGGAAATCGTGCCGGTCTGCATATCTCCCCTCTTCTCTCAGACCAACCCGTTCTCCACAGTCCACCTAGGCCCATGCCTACCCCTCTTTGCACAGTGCATCGGACCTCCTCCCGCGCGCGTCCAAGAGCCGTCCCGGACCCGACCCGGACAGTCGTTACCATTGTGTCCGGATCATCCCCAAACGTCTACAAAACATCTCCATTTTTCTTTTTGGACTCCCTAGCCCATTTATTCCGGACCGTCCGATCGCGATCGAAGGATCCAGATCATCCCCCCTTTTCGTATATATATATAGTCCCATAGCCCATCTTTAGACCCAAACCCTAAAATCTAGGGCATATATCCCCGCCGCCGCCGCCACACTCAAATCCCACCTCGGGATCCCCCATACCCCACCGAGCCAATCAATCACCAACCTCATCCACCCCGATCCAAAATTCGATCTGCTCCTCTGCCCGAGCACCCCTGCCTCGGCCTCGCGACCCCGCGACTCCCTCCTGCAGCCCGTGCAAGCCACCAGGAGGCGGGATCCCATGCTGCAAGGAGCTCCTCGCCGCCCGGATCCTTTCCCCAGGTCGCCGGACCTCCCTGCAAGCGTAGCCGCCAGCGGCCATAGTTCCAGCGCCTTGCCTTGCCTCGTTCCCTCGTTCCTCTTCCTCCCTTGCCTCTCTCTCACAGCATGCTCCCTCTCTCTCCCATGTCTCTGCAGGAATTGAACTCTGCCGCCCTGCGTCGCCTGAAGCCGCCATCCAAGTCCGCCGCCCCCTGCCCATGTTGCCACCGCCATCGACCTGCTCTGTCAGATGAACTCCGCGAGCACCCGCGCCGGCCAGGTCGCCTCACCTCCTCCAGCTCTCCCTCCTGTCCTCTCTTTCTCTAATCTCTTAGCCTCTTAACTGAATTTCTCCCCCGCCATGGCCCTGCAGCTTCCGCCGCCGCGCTGCTCTGTTCGTAGCTGTCTTCAACAGATCCGACGCGACCCAGTGTCCTCGGCCTCGTCCCCGCCTCTAGGAGGCCGCGCCGCCCCACAGGAGACCACCTGCGCCGCCTGCCAAGTCCCTGCTTCGCCCCGACTTCCCCTACTTCGAGCAGGAGGACGAACGCGCGCCTCAGGTGCTGACCGCGACCACCCCGCGCCAGGTCGCTGCCCCGCTGACCAGCGCCTCGCGCAGCTAGGAACTGGCCTGCCTTTCCCCATTTTTGGCCCAGCCAGGCCTCGCAGGCCAATGTGAGCCACAGCCCAGTCCGCTCGAGTTTCAGCCCATTGTATTTTTTTTCCTGATGCTGCGATTTTTGCTTTCTCTAGAGAGTGCCAGTTTTGCAGAAAAGTCCCTAGAGTTCATGCATTTAATATCTAATTAACCCTGCATCGGATTAAAATAAGTTATATATATGAAACTTGCTTAGAATTTTGTCTAGTTTAATATTATCCAACTTTCACCCATGTTTAAATGTTTAAAATGATGTTTGTTTAAATTTGCTCCTATGCCATGCTAAAATGATTTAATTCATAACTAAATAACCGTAGCTCCAAATTTAATAAACTTTATATGTAAATGGGGTAGAAAAATACCTAGTTTAACATGGTGGCATCACTTTGCATGTTTAACAACTCTAAAACATGGTTTAGGGCAGAACAGTACCAAACCTTAAAATATGCACATGAGGAGTTTCCGGAATTGTTGTTTGTTATTTCCGGCCTCATTTAAACTTGACTAGATAGTTAGTTTACTTATGCTTCACCCCTTTGCTACGGTTGACAACATTTAATTTTGTTGGGTACCTAAACAAGATCGAACTAAATAAGTCATGTGGTGTTTTCTTCAATATGAAACTCCGTGGCATAATGAGCTCCACTTAATTTGTAGGATTGTTTGTGCTCTTTGCCATGCCATGCCATGCCTCATTAAACCGGACATGCATCATACTTGTTTGCTCATCGTGTCATGCTTATGTGGTGGTTGTTTACTATGTTGTTTGCTTCTTTCCAGTGTTGCTTCTTCGAGTTGGTTCCGATAACGTCGTGTTTGTGAGGAACCGTTCGACTACATCCGTGTATCTTCTTCATGGACTCGTTCTTCTTCCTTGCGGGATTTCAGGCAAGATGACCATACCCTCGAAATCACTTCTATCTTTGCTTGCTAGTTGCTCGCTCTTTTGCTATGCCTATGCTGCGATACCTACCACTTGCTTATCATGCCTCCTATATTGTTGAACCAAGCCTCTAACCCACCTTGTCCTAGCAAACCGTTGTTTGGCTATGTTACCGCTTTGCTCAGCCCCTCTTATAGCGTTGTTAGTTGCAGGTGAAGATCGAAGTTTGTTCCTTGTTGGAACATGGAGATGTTGTTCCTTGTTGGAACCTGTTTACTTGTTAGGATATCACAATATGTATTATTTAATTAATGCGTCTATATACTTGGTAAAGGGTGGAAGGCTCGGCCTTATGCCTGGTGTTTTGTTCCACTCTTGCCGCCCTAGTTTCCGTCATATCGGTGTTATGTTCCCGGAATTTTGCGTTCCTTATGCGGTTGGGCTATAATGGGAACCCCTTGACAGTTCGCCTTGATTAAAAATCCTCCAGCAATGCCCAACCTTGGTTTTACCATTTGCCACCTAGCCTTTTCTTTCCCTTGGGTTCTGCAGACTCAAGGGTCATCATTATTTTAACCCCCCCGGGCCAGTGCTCCTCTGAGTGTTGGTCCAAACTGTCAGCCGCCGGTGGCCACCAGGGGCAACTCTGGGCTGGCCTACCGGAAGTTTAGACAATCTGAGTGTGCCCTGAGAACGAGATATGTGCAGCTCCTATCGGGATTTGTCAGCACATTCGGGCGGTGTTGCTGGATTTGTTTTAACATGTCGAAGTTGTCTTGTAGAACCGGGATACCGAGTCTGATCGGAATGTCTCGGGAGGAGGTATATCCTTCGTTGACCGTGAGAGCTTGTGATGGGCTAAGTTGGGACACCCCTGCAGGGCTTTGAACTTTCGAAAGCCGTGCCCGCGGTTATGGGCAGATGGGAATTTGTTAATGTCGGGTTGTAGAAAACCTGAAGTTGACCTTAATTAAAATACATCAACCGTGTGTGTAACCGTGATGGTCTCTTCTCGGCGGAGTCCGGGAAGTGAACACGGTGTTGGAGTTATGTTTGACGTAGGTTGTTCTAGGATCACTTCTTGATCATAGTTTCTCGACCGTGCTTCGCCTTCTCTTCGCGCTCTCATTTGCGTATGTTAGCCACCATATATGCTAGTCTCCTGCTGCAGCTCCACCTCATACCTTTTACCCTACCTATAAGCTTAAATAGTCTTGATCGCGAGGGTGTGAGATTGCTGAGTCCCCGTGACTCACAAATACTTCCAAAACCAGTTTGCAGGTGTCGATGTTACCGAGCAGGTGACGCAACCAAGCTCAGGAGGAGCTCAATGAAGATCTTGTCCTTTGTGTTGTTTCTTTCTAGTTGATCAGTAGTGGAGCCCAGCTGGGGTCGATCGGGGATCTGTGTAGCATTTGGGGTAGTCTTCTTTTATTTTGGCTCCGTAGACGGGCCCTGATTGTATCTAGATGATGTAATGCTTTATTCTTGTATTTGTGTGAAGTGGCAATTGTAAGCCAACTATGTATCTATTCCCTTATTGTATTACATGGGTTGTGTGAAGATTACCTCACTTGTGACATTGCTTTCAATGCGGTTATGCCTCTAAGTCGTGCTTCGACACGTGGGAGATATAGCCGCATCGAGGGCGTTACAAGTTGGTATCAGAGCCTTCCCCGACCTTAGGAGCCCCCACTGCTTGAACTATTAGCTGCCGTTGTTGAGTCTAGAAAAAATGTTTTGAGTCATTTAGGAATTATATATCGGAGAGTTTAGGAATTCTTTTTACTCCCCAGTCCCCTCATTGCTCTGGTAAGGCATCCTGACGTAGAGTTTTGACTCTTCTCTTCTCAAATTTCACTAAAAAAATTTAGGATCACGCGGGTATCTTGGAATCGTTCTGATGGTTTTGTGACGAGAACATTGTTCTTGGTGCCTCCTGTCATTTAGGGGTTGTGGCAGTGTCCCGGGGAGTTGAGCTCCGAGGTGTTGTCATCACAATTTTATCGTTGCAGTTCTGGAATACCTGAGTTTAGTTCGCCGACATCGAAAATCTCTTTTATGCAGTTGTTGGTGAGATAACCTCGATGCCACCTAGTACTGGGGCGGGAGTTCGGGAGTATTGCCATAACTTGTATAACGGATGCTTTTCGAAGGTTGAGGTAAATGATTTCCGAAGGTTTCTTGGTTATGTGTTGAAGGATGGATACAGCTGGATGTAGGATTTGTTAGTTTTGGGTGAGATATTATGCTTCCCCTGTATCCCCAACACCTGATTGCATAACCAGAAAATTTCGGGAGTTTATAAGTGGAATTCAAGTAGCTCTTAGGAGATCTTTCCGACAGATGTATGCTATGAAATTGGGGTTCGACGTCTAGTGGTCCGCCTATCCACGGTTGGTTTTACAGTAGTCTCGTTGTGTCTTAAAGAGTCCTTGGCTATGCCGACTCGGGGACGCTTCGTATGTCATGTGCACTGCCTTGTACATGACGGTGCTGTACGATCGAGCCCGTGTAGGCCCCACCATGAAAACTTCGGACGAAATCTCTATCATATGTTTGTCCCGGCTTATTCCGCAAGCCAACCCTTTGTTTTTGTTTTGAGTAGTGGTATCCGAGTTGCTTCGTAGTCAAATGTTGATTCCATACCTTTCCTAAGTGGTGTTCTCATATTTCTATGTAAATACTAATCCTTTTCGATAATCGAGATCATCATGCCAATCCTTTTCAACCGGTGGTCTTCTCTTCTAGTGGATCCGATCACTTCAACATTCGCAAGATCAATTATCAGTTCTTCTCAATGGTGTTTGCTTCATCCGTTCCAAGTTGTCTTTGTTTTTTCCACCCTCCCACCCTTGTTTTTTCAAGGACTCATATTTCTTAATCAAGTATCCATTTTATTGATGGGAAGCTTCTCCATTCCTTTTTCGTCAATATTCTTATCTGGTGATTCGCAAGAAGATGCTATCGAAGCTTCAAGTTCGTCTCTCGTCACTCATTTTCTTCTCCGGTGGATTTAATTCAAGCTTTGGTATTGAGCATACTCCTTTTCTTATTGCCCAATGCCTACTTATGTCGGTGCACCTCTTAATCTTCCCCGCTTGCTATTCTGTTGTTCCGGAGTGCTAAAGATATCTCAGAAGATTCATGTTTCCACTCTTAATCCGTTCAAGCTATTTTGAGGATGCTATCTCATTAAAGCCTTTTAATTCAACCGGTGCAATCTCTCTTTTAATCATTTCAATGGTGCTTCTTTAGAGTGGGCCCTAACCCACAGATCTTTTCCCAGGATCTTACGTGACTCTTCTTATTTTCCCGGAGCTTTTCAAATTCTTTTCAAAGTTTGACGTAAGAATGATTCATCATCAGTCATATGTATTTCTCCTAGATCTTTCTAATTCTTTTCATCGCTGGTTAAACTTTTCCATTCTTCTTTATTCCGGAGTATCTTAACGATTTGGTGGTGTTTCTCGTCGTAATTCTCAGATTTTGATGACCGAAGAAGAGTTTTCCTCAAAATCTTAACCATTCTCTTAGAGATGCGTAGTTCAAGCTTGTTGCCATCCTCTCATAATTGTTTTCGATTGTGAGATTTTCTTTTCACCCATCCGGTGCAAATTCAGGAGTCTTTTCAGTTTGATCATCCGGAGTCCATCATCTCAGAGTTATTCATTCTCAGCTTTCAGCTCTCGTTTCCCAAATATTACCGGTGCATCATTCAAATATTCTCATTAAGTTCGTGATCTATTCGTCCTCTTGTATCTAAAATCTCTCATATATTTTCGTTCATTCGTTAATTCTTACTGGTGATTCACCCCTACTTCGTTCATTTTTAATTCTTACGGTGGTTCATTCAAGATTTCTCTTCCGTATCAATTCATTCGTGGTTTCAATTCTACCGGTGGTTCATTGAAGACCTTTCCAAGTTTGCGCAATATCTATCTTAATCCTTTCTACGAAAATAAGTAGTGTGCCAAATCCATTGTTTGTCATCAATTTAATTGGTGAAGGATACGCATAACATAATTCTTATTCTTGCTTCATCCAAAGGATGGATTCGTTCCTCTGGAGTTTGTTCACAATAACTAATTCTCGTTGTCAGTTGTTCATCTTATCTTTTCCCGGAGTTCCAACCTTTTTCAATTATGTCACCACGGAGATTCATTTAAATCATTGCAAGGATTCACCTTGTGTTTTAAACTTCCCTTTCCTTCCGTTTGATCATTCTTTTGTTTACCGGAGTTCTTCATGGAGGCTCTACATGATAGTTCATCAAGGACTTAATCCGTTCTCGAAACGTTCATCAAGATTATTTTCAGAGGAGTTCAAGCATTCTTCATCTTGCAATACGAAGTGCAATTTCTTTTTACCGTATCATTTGAGGTGGTGCTATGTCATTCTTCATAATTTGAGTTCATGTCTCATTATTCACATGTTGTTAAGAATGAGGTATTTTAAAGCCATCAATCTCGTCATTGGAATTATCTTGGGCTATATTCCACCTAAAACCGTCCTAAGGATTGTCGCTATTTATGGTGCTCATATAAGACCCAAGTTCTTCTTTCATCCTTCCGGTGAAATAAGTTTCTCGTCTCCTTGTTCTTATCAATCCAATTCTTTTTCCCGTGAGCAGCGGGTTGTCACCTCATAATCGGAGATGTATTCCATAAGACCATATCAAGCTTATTCTTTTCGTTGTTGGTTTACCAACAACTCCGTTCTAGCATTTTTGGTAAGCGTGCTCCTTCAATATCTTGTTTCCCTTCGCTCATTCCATTCCATTCTATTCTTTTGTTCCGGAGTCATTGTGATGTTGCTCTTTTCTCTCATCATCTTGGATCGTGTTCTTTTCGTGCCTATCCATTTAACCGGAGTGTCGTGTCCTCTGCTCAAGCTCTTTTCTTCCTATCTAGTCTTTCATCTCTTTTCAACCGAAGTGCTGTCAGAATTCGTCCTTCCTTGTTTCTCTTTTCTAACGGAGTGTTTCTTTTCAAGTTCTGTCACCTCCGTTGTATTCTTTTCTCGAAATGGCTTAACCTTTTCAAGGTTCTTTGGTCTCACTCGTTTGTCAAAGAAGCAACTTAGTTTTACCTCTTCTCTTTCTCTTCCGTTTTCCCTCCTGTGCCATTCTAGATCTCGGGACGAGATCCTCTCGTAGTGGTGGAGTGTTGTAACGCCCCGAGACTGATGTGCCAGGTGTCTTCCTGTTATTCGCTGTTGTTGCCATGTCATTTGCTTGCGTGTTGCATCTTGCCATGTCATCATGTGCATTGCATCATCATGTTTTCAAAACTTGCATTCGTCTGGGTTCTCCTAGTTCTCTCTGTTGTCCGTTCTGAGCCCAACCACACTTGCACGTGCCCGCGACATGTCTGAAATAGTATTTTTTTAGTGGCCAGAAAATGTTCTCGGAATGGGATGAGAGTTGACGTGTGGTCTTATTATAGTGTAGATGGACCGCCTGTCAAGTTTCATCGCATTCGGAGTTCGTTTGATAGCCCAACCGTTAAACTATAGCAGCAATGGTAGCCGGTCTAACGTCGGACGTTTTCGGTCTCCGGAAATCGTGTCGGACTGCATCTCTCCCCTCTTCTCTCAGACCAACCCGTTCTCCACAATCCACCTAGGCCCATGCGTACCCCTCTTTGCACAGTGCATCGGACCTCCTCACGCGCGCGTCCGAGAGCCGTCCCGGACCCGACCCGGACAGTCGTTACCGTTGTGTCCGGATCATCCCCAAACGTCTACAAAACATCTCCGTTTTTCCTTTTGGACTCCCTAGCCCATTTATTCCGGACCGTCCGATCGCGATCGAAGGATCCAGATCATCCCCCCTTTTCGTATATATATAGTCCCATAGCCCATCTTTAGACCCAAACCCTAAAACCTAGGGCATATGTCCCCGCCGCCGCCGCCACACTCAAATCCCACCTCGGGATCCCCCCATACCCCACCGAGCCAATCAATCACCAGCCTCATCCGCCCCGATCCAAAATTCGATCTGCTCCTCTGCCCGAGCACCCCTGCCTCGGCCTCGCGACCCTGCGACTCCCTCCTGCAGCCCGTGCAAGCCACCAGGAGGAGGGATCCCATGCTGCAAGGAGCTCCTCGCCACCCGGATCCTTTCCCCAGGTCGCCGGACCTCCTTGCAAGCGTTGCCGCCAGCGGCCACAGTTCCAGCGCCTTGCCTTGCCTCCTTCCCTCGTTCTTCTTCCTCCCTTGCCTCTCTCTCACAGCGTGCTCCCTCTCTCTCCCATGTCTCTGCAGGAATTGAACTCTGCCGCCCTGCGTCGCCTGAAGCCGCCGTCCAAGTCCGCCGCCCCCTGCCCATGTTGCCACCGCCGTCGACCTGCTTTGTCAGATGAACTCCGCGAGCACCCGCGCCAGCCAGGTCGCCTCACCTCCTCCATCTCTCCCTCCTGTCCTCTCTTTCTCTAATCTCTCAGCCTCTTAACTGAATTTCTCCCCCGCCATTGCCCTGCAGCTTCCGCCGCCGCGCTGCTCTGTTCGTAGCTGTCTTCAACAGATCCGATGCGACCCAGTGTCCTCGGCCTCGTCCCCACCTCTAGGAGGCCGCGCCACCCCACAGGAGACCACCTGCGCCGCCTGCCAAGTCCCTGCTTCGCCCCGACTTCCCCTGCTTCGAGCAGGAGGACGAACGCGCGCCTCAGGTGCTGACCGCGACCACCCCGCGCCAGGTCGCTGCCCCGCTGACCAGCGCCTCGCACAGCCAGGAGCCGGCCTGCCTTTCCCCGTTTTTGGCCCAGCCAGGCCTCCCAGGCCAATGTGAGCCACAACCCAGTCTGCTCGAGTTTCAGCCCGTTGTATTTTTTTCCTGATGCTGCGATTTTTGCTTTTTCCAGAGAGTGCCAGTTTTGCAGAAAAGTCCCTAGAGTTCATGCATTTAATATCTAATTAACCCTGCATCGGATTAAAATAAGTTATATATGAAACTTGCTTAGAATTTTGTCTAGTTTAATATTATTCAACTTTCACCCATGTTTAAAATGTTCAAAATGATGTTTGTTTAAATTTGCTCCTATGCCATGCTAAAATGATTTAATTCATAACTAAATAACCGTAGCTCCAAATTTAATAAACTTTATATTTAAATGGGGTAGAAAAATGCCTAGTTTAACATGGTGGCATCACTTTGCATGTTTAACAACTCTAAAACATGGTTTAGGGCAGAACAGTACCAAACCTTAAAATATGCACATGAGGAGTTTCCAGAATTGTTGTTTGTTATTTCCGGCCTCATTTAAACTTGACTAGATAGTTAGTTTACTTATGCTTCACCCCTTTGCTATGGTTGACAACATTTAATTTTGTTGGGTACCTAAACGAGATCAAACTAAATAAGTCATGTGGTGTTTTCTTCAATATGCAACTCCGTGGCATAATGAGCTCCACTTAATTTGTACGATTGTTTGTGATCTTTGCCATGCCATGCCATGCCTCATTAAACCAGACATGCATCATACTTGTTTGCGCATCGTGTCATGCTTATGTGGTGGTTGTTTACTATGTTGTTTGCTTCTTTCCGGTGTTGCTTCTTCGGGTTGGTTCCGATAATGTCGTGTTTGTGAGGAACCGTTCGACTACGTCCATGTATCTTCTTCATGGACTCGTTCTTCTTCCTTGCGGGATTTCAGGCAAGATGACCATACCCTCGAAATCACTTCTATCTTTGCTTGCTAGTTGCTCGCTCTTTTGCTATGCCTATGCTGCGATACCTACCACTTGCTTATCATGCCTCCTATATTGTTGAACCAAGCCTCTAACCCACCTTGTCCTAGCAAACCGTTGTTTGGCTATGTTACCGCTTTGCTCAGCCCCTCTTATAGCGTTGTTAGTTGCAGGTGAAGATCGAAGAGTTCCTTGTTGGAACATGGAGATGTTGTTCCTTGTTGGAACCTGTTTACTTGTTGGGATATCACAATATGTCTTATTTAATTAAAGCATCTATATATATACTTGGTAAAGGGTGGAAGGCTCGGCCTTATGCCTGCTGTTTTGTTCGACTCTTGCCACCCTAGTTTCCGTCATATCGGTGTTATGCTCCCGGATTTTGCGTTCCTTATGCGGTTGGGCTATAATGGGAACCCCTTGACAGTTCGCCTTGATTAAAACTCCTCCAGCAATGCCCAACATTGGTTTTACCATTTGCCACCTAGCCTTTTCTTTCCCTTGGGTTCTGGAGACTCAAGGGTCATCATTATTTTAACCCCCCCGGGCCAGTGCTCCTCTGAGTGTTGGTCCAAACTGTCAGCCGCCGGTGGCCACCAGGGGCAACTCTGGGTTGGCCTACCGGAAGTTTAGACAATCTGAGTGTGCCCTGAGAATGAGATATGTGTAGCTCCTATCAGGATTTGTCGGCACATTCGGGCGGTGTTGCTGGATTTGTTTTAACATGTCGTAGTTGTCTTGTAGAACCGGGATACCGAGTCTGATCGGAATGTCTCGGGAGGAGGTATATCCTTCGTTGACCATGAGAGCTTGTGATGGGCTAAGTTGGGACACCCCTGCAGGGTTTTGAACTTTCGAAAGCCATGCCCGCGGTTATGGGCAGATGGGAATTTGTTAATGTCCGGTTGTAGAAAACCTGAAGTTGACCTTTATTAAAATACATCAACCGCGTGTGTAACCGTGATGGTCTCTTCTCGGCGGAGTCCGGGAAGTGAACACGGTGTTGGAGTTATGTTTGACATAGGTTTTTCTAGGATCACTTCTTGATCATAGTTCCTCGACCGTGCTTCGCCTTCTCTTCTCGCTCTCATTTGCGTATGTTAGCCACCATATATGCTAATCGCTTGCTGCAGCTCCACCTCATACCTTTTACCCTACCTATAAGCTTAAATAGTCTTGATCGCGAGGGTGTGAGATTGCTGAGTCCCCGTGACTCACAAATACTTCCAAAACCAGTTTGCAGGTGCCGATGTTACCGAGCAGGTGACGCAACCAAGCTCAGGAGGAGCTCAATGAAGATCTTGTCCTTTGTTGTTTCGTTCTAGTTGATCAGTAGTGGAGCCCAGTTGGGGTCGATCGGGGATCTGTGTAGCATTTGGGGTAGTCTTCTTTTATTTTGGCTCCGTAGACGGGCCCTGATTGTATCTAGATGATGTAATGCTTTATTCTTGTATTTGTATGAAGTGGCGATTGTAAGCCAACTATGTATCTATTCCCTTATTGTATTACATGGGTAGTGTGAAGATTACCTCAGTTGCGACATTGCTTTCAATGCGGTTATGCCTCTAAGTCGTGCTTCGACACGTGGGAGATATAGCCGCATCGAGGGCGTTACAACTGTCTCATGATGAATATCATCCAACAAGTCACCGATCATATGCCTACGAATTTATCCTTATTGTTTCTGCTAAGTTATTACTGCTATCATCACTGTTACACTTTCTACAAACTATTGCTATCACTATTACTGTTACCGTTGATGTTGTCGCTACTATCAAAACAATCAAACTATTTTGCTACCGATCATATTGCTGCAGATAATTAATCTCCAGGTGTGGTTGAATTGACAACTCGGCTGCTAATATCTTCAAATATTATTTGGCTCCCCTTGTGTCGAATCTATAAATTTGGGTTGAATACTCTACCCTCGAAAACTGTTGCGATCCCCTATACTTGTGGGTTATGAACTAGCACGGTAAGCACAGAGACTTCGACTGTTACCGAGTCAGGTCGCTACAACTGTTAGAAGTGGATCATATTCATCATAGATTAGGTCGTCAATTAGCAGACCGTCATCCTCCACCTAGAAAGGAACCAAAAAGTAAGGATGCATTTCCGAATTGTTCGATGGACCCTGCGTGTAGGGTGCTAGTCAAGTATGATGTAATCGCACATTTGAAGAAAATACCAGCTATGCTTTCTGTGTATGATGCTTTGTGTCTTTCATTTGATATGTGTAAAGTGCTCGTCACGACACTCATATTTCCTGAAGACAACAGAGTAGAAGTATCTCAAACTGAGGTAGACGAATTTGAAGTCCTAAGTATGACATTCACAGATGGGGATATGTTGTTAGGCCCCAAGAAGCACAACATGCCTCTTCTCATGTTTGGCTAAATTGATGTGTTGCCGATAAATTGCATAATGATAGATGGTGGGTCAGCTATAAATCTGCTACCATTGCGTACACTCAAAAAGATTGGATGTTCCAAGGGATATTTGAGCAAGTCTAATGTGGTTATACATGGATTTAACCAATCAGGACAAGAAGCTATGGGTACCATTTCGTTGGTTTTAAAATTGGATACACTATCCACATACGTGAAGTTTCACGTGATTGATGCAGCCACATCATATAATGCATTGCTTGGACACCCATGGTTACATGAAAATCAAGTTGTGCCATCCACTTTACATCAGTGTATCAAATATATAGATCAGACAGGTGATACAGTCAGAATATTTGCTGACAAGAAGCCATTCACAATAGCTGGATCTTTCTATGCTGATGCAAAGTTCTACTTTGAGGCTGTTGATAAGGTGCAAAAGCCAAAATCCTGGAAAATACCCCAGTCAAATGTGGTAGAAAAGGAGGTCGCAGAATCCTCGTCAAATAAAAAGACCTATCAGTATATACCAAGCAACCAAAGGAAGACGGGTGACCCAATATTTCGTGTCATAGACAAATCCCATGATATGAAAGGTACTAATTTCCCTACGCCTTTACCTCCTTTGGTACAATATAGAATAAAACAATCCCAAAAAGAGCCGCGACGTTCAAATGTTGGTGAAAGAGAAAATAAAAATACAACACAAATATCTATGTTTAACAAAGATGATGAATCTTTACCCATTTGTTTGTATGATAACAGGGTCTTGTACATGATGCAACAAATGGGTTTTGACATTGCCACTGGCCTATCCCTATCTGATGGCCGGGGACAGCTAGCACCATTCGAAAAGGTTTTATCTCAAGAACAACTTGAAGCTCTGCACGAAGACCATGTTTTAAAAGAAATGAAGCATGGGTTAGGATATGAGGTTTGTATGGCTTCGGCTAAGTATACAGATATGACGGAAGCATCTCCACAAATGGAGGATGGCAACCAAAGCACCGTGGATGACCTGGAAGAAATAACTATTGGTACGACTGATGATCCTCATCCAATTTTTATTAGCAAACATTTGTCCAAAGAAAATAAACTAAAATATCATCAGTTCCTGCGTGCAAATAGAGATGTATCCGCTTGGACTTATGAAGAAATGCCTGGGTTGGACCGAAACATAGTTGTCCATCGCCTTGCTGTCCGAGATGACACCACACGAGTGAAGCAAGCTCAAAGAAAGTATTGGCCTGAAATACTTCCACACATAGAAGCTGGGGTCGACAAACTCATAGATGTAGGGTTCATTAGAGAAGTCAAATACCCCACATGGGTCTCTAGTATTGTACCCGTTAAAAAGAAGAATGGTCAAACATGCATATGTGTAGATTTCAGGGATATGAATAAAGCATGTCCCAAAGATGATTTCCCAATATCCATCTCTGAAATACTAGTCGATGCTACTATGGGGCATGAAATATTTTCTTTCATGGATGGTTGTTCTGGCTATAATCAAATTAAAATGGCACCTGAAGATGAAGAGTTAACAGCATTTCGCACACCTAAAGGCATATATTGTAATAAAGTAATGTCTTTCGGATTAAAAAATGCTGGGGCGACATATCAACGAGCAATGACAATCATCTTAGACGGGTTGTTATATGTGATTGTTGAATGCTATATAGACGACATAGTTGTGAAATCAAAGCATGGACAAGACCACCTGAAACACCCTGAAATGGTTTTTGAGCGTCTCAGGCAACATAATCTGAAATGAACCCCATGAAGTGCGCGTTCGGAGTTTCCTCTGGAAAAATTTCTCAGTTTTGTGGTTACAAAAAATGGTATTCAGATCGATCCAAGTAAAATAAAGGCGATTGTTAAGATGCCACCACCCACAAACTTACATGAACTGAAGAGTTTCCAAGGCCACCTAGCATATATTAGGAGGTTTATCTCAAATTTATCTGGGAGATGCAAACCTTTCTCGCGACTTATGAAGAAAGGAATCCCTTTTGAATGGGATCAAGCATGCCAAAACACATTCCTAGAAATTAAGAAATATTTGATAAATCCTCCTATTTTAGGCGCACTAATTAAAGACCGACCACTAATTCTCTATACTATTGCAATGCCTACTTCACTAGGTGCACTCTTGTGCAAAATAATGATGTAGGAAAGGAAACGTCCCTGTATTATCTTAGCCGCACCTTGGTAGGGGCCGAGTGCAACTATCCATACATGGAAAAAATATGTCTCGCACTGGTGTTCGCTTCAAAACAATTGTGACACTACATGTTAGAACACACTGTACATTTAGTCTCAAGAGCAGACCCACTCAGATATATCTTAACTAAAATGGTACTCTTAGGGAGACAAGCTAAATGGGCGATGCTTTTTTCACAATTTTACATCACATATATATCGCAAAAGGCCGTAAAAGGTCAAGCTTTGGCTAACTTCCTTAAGGCACATCCGATCCCAGATGATTTTCCTATAGATGATGACTTGCCGGATGAGGACGTATTTGCCACGACGGTTACAAAATCAACATGGAAAATGTACTTCGATGGCGCTTGTTGGCAATATGGGTCAGGCGCCAGACTCGTTTTCATTACACCTAACGAAGGGGTGATCCCATACTCATTTACCCTAACATCGGCGGTGTCAAATAATTCGGCCGAATATGAAGCTCTCATCATTGGGCTTGAAATAGCAATAAACATGGGGCTCGATACACTCTCTATTTATGGGACTCACAGTTAGTGATTAATCAACTGATGGAGACCTACATGGTAAAGAAACAAGAATTGTTGCCATACTTCAAAAGGGTAAAAGAGCTCCTAGCTATGTTCAAAGATCTAAATATTCAGCACATAGTTAGAAATCAAAATGAAAAGGCTGACACTTTAGCTGGTTTAGCTGCAAGTATGTCACTAGACTCACATGAAATTATGGACGTACACATAGAGGAATGAAGGTTATTGCCAATATTTGTTGAAGAAGAAGAAACGGTAATATCTTCTGCAATGACAGCTGATATATGTGAAGTTGAGGTAAGGGATTGGCGAGCACCATTCCTCGAATATCTACTTCATGGATACCTACCTCTTGATACTAGCAAAATATCTAGAATCCGCAAAAGATCAATTAATTACACATGCATCAATGACATACTCTATAGGCGTTCCCATGATGGCATATTATTGCGCCGCCTGGCTGGAAATGAAATTATGTAGGCCTTAAACGAGGTGCATGCTGGAATATGTGGCTCGCACCAATTAGGTACTAAATTGCACTACCAATTAAGGCGTCTAGGTTACTACTGGACCACAATGTTTGAAGATGCCACTAAATTTGCAAAGATATGCCATGAATGCCAAGTGCATGCTGACTTTATACATCAGCCGCACGAACCACTCCATGCGACAAATATGTCTTGGCCTTCTAAAATGTGGGGAATGGATATAGTTGGGTCAATTCATCCACCATCATCCAAAGGTCACAAATTCATTTTGGCAGCAATAGACTATTTCTTCAAGTGGGCTGAACTTACACCACTAAAGGAAGACAAAGTGGAGAATGTAGAACATTTTATAAGAACACAACTCATTTATCGCTTTGGTGTTCCTTCTCGAATTATGTATGATATTGGAACTCATTTTAAAAACAAACAAGTGGAGAAATTATGCTCAAAGTTTAAGATATACCATCACTATTCCACGGCATATAATCTAGCCGCCAATGGACAAGTAGAAGCTTTCAACAAAACTCTTTGCAAGTTACTGAAGAAAGTTGTATCGAAAAACAAGCGTGACTGGCATGAAAAGCTTATCGGAGCCTTGTGGGATTATAGAACCACAACATGCATGCCAACTGACACCTTATTCCTTAGTATTTGGAGGATAAGCCGATCTACCTTTAGAGGTACAAATCACGCCATTCAGAGTCGCTACACATGAAAATTTGTCGGAAGAAAAATCAATACAATTACGTTTCGATGAATTGGATAGACTAGAAGGAAGGTGACTTCAAGCTTTGCAAAATCTTGAGGCATACCAAGACAGGATGTCGCGAGCATTCGACAAATGAGTCAAAAGAAGGTCGTTCAAACAAGGAGATCTAGTAGTTGCGGTCATCCATCCTATGAATATCATGCGACGGGTGAAAGGAAAGTTTGAACCAAAATGAAAAGGTCCCTTCGTCATACAAGAGGTCTATTCTAGCGGCGCATATAGAATCATATCACCAGATGGGGAATACTCGCCGGCACCGGTAAATGGGAAATTCCTTAAGCGCTACTATGCATAAAAAAGATATAATCCATACCCTCACGAGTCTAAATTGGGGTACATAGGAAAAAATATACTCCATACCCTCACGAATCTAAACTGGGGCAAAAAATGGTAATTACTCCAATGACTTATGGGTATAAACTATGATGCAAAGAAAAGAAATCATCAAGCATATTCATGAGTATAAACTGGGGCACACAAAAAAACGCTCCAATAAACTTACGAGTCTAAACTGTGGCATAAATTTACTCCAATGACTTATGAGTATAAACTATGATGCAAAAAAATACTCCACGCCCTCATGAGTATAAACTATGACACACAGAAAAATACCCCAATAAAGAGTCTAAACTGTGGCATAATTTTTTTACTCCAACGACTTATGAGTATAAACTATGATGCAAAAAAAACACTCCATACCCTCACGAGTCTTAACCGTGGAAAAAATATATATTTTCAACATAATATATATATATATATATATATATATATATATATATATATATATATATATATATATATATATATGCGGCGCTAATAATTGCCTCCACGGTTGTACGACAGACCAAGCCCACATAGGGACTTGCCGGGACGCCAACCATGGGAAAAATAAGTCTTTGACATAATATATATGTGGTGCTTATAATCGTCTCCACGGTGGTATGACGGACCAAGCCCACATAGGAACTTGCCGGAACGCCAACCGTGAGAAATATATATTTTCGACATAATATATATGTGGCGCTTATAATCGTCTCCACGGTCGTACGACAGACCAAGCCCACACATGGACCTGCTGGGACGCCGATCATGAGAAAAACATATTGTTGGCATGATATATAAGCGCCACATATATATTATGTTGAAAATATATTGTGGTGCTTATACATCGCGCTTGTAATCATCTCCATGGTCATACGACGGACCAAGCCCACATAAGGACTTGCCGGAACGCCAACCGTAAGGCTCTGTCATATAATAACAAAAAATCATATATAAAAATATTGCATATGTTTGTCTTCACGGCTTGAGCAAATTTGGCCAATATATTATTTGAGATATCGCCCTAAGAAATAACATGGCCGGTGGATTGATCAACATCGCCCTAAGGTATTGTTATGGTGTTTTTGATAAATCCAAATGTAACAAAAACAGGGGGCATGTGTTGAATGTCTAATTTGGCTCCTAGGTATTCTATGGGCCAAATTAATTTAAATATGTGGTTGACATATATGCTTTTAGACTTGCTGTTTATTTTGAAATGCAGGCTTGTCAGGTGTAAGAAGTTATTTTACCCAAGACAAGTATATAGAATTTTGTATGGACTAGCGGCTACATGGACAAATTCTCATGTGCTGGGCTAAACCGTGGATGCTAAGATGAAGGAATTTTAGCATGGGCAATGAAGTCACCTAAACAAAGCAAGCACAGATGGTGGGTCATTAGTCCTTATTATATAGTGTGATAGCGACCTTGCCGGAATATTTTATTCATATATCCAAGAGTCTTTGTACGTGAATATGGCCTAGATACGTACTATAGATAGCATGCAGATTTTGTACGTAGGTATTACATGGTAACCGAATCGAGTCCTGTTCGGTTTTAGTTTTGGAGTTGTACTCCTGTACGGCAAGGTCGTAACCAGGTCTTGCCTTGTATACGCAAAGTCCAGCGTACCTTATTTATAAGGCCACGGCCGATTGGAAAAAGGCCCAGTAATCGATCTATCTTTTCACGTACATCTATTTTCTGTTGCTACTTCCTGCCGAGCCCTACCAGCCCTAGGGTTTGGCGATCTTTGCCGTTTTGCGCTGGAAAGCGGGCGGTTCTCCTCCACGAAAGCGAGGAAATCTTTGTTGCCTTGCCCGTAAAGCAATCGTTCGTCGTCACAAAAGCACGACAAATATCCTGGTGTTGCGCGGCGATTTCGCGTGCCAACACAATTGGTGACTCTGCTGGGGACAAGAAGAAGAAGAGCTACACGATGAGTACCAAGTCCAAGAACGGGAGCGACATCGACCCGGAGAGCGTCATCACCGTCACACTCGATGATCTGTCGGAAGATGTTCGACGGGAGCTTGAAGAGGAGCTGGAGAAAGAAAAGGTTGAGAGGTTGAAGCTGAAGTTGGCTGGATACGCGAAGATGAGGAACGGTGTCGTCAAAAAGGTAGTTTCGAGCCCTTCCGATGCTCAGGTAAAAAACTCAACCGAGGAAATTGCTCATCTAATTGATGTGTCCGTATCTAGTAAATATGGTTCTGATATAGAAAATATGACGCGTACAATTACTAAAGCAGTAGCTAATAGACTTGAAGAATTTAAGGTGCAATTTAATAAAGATCTTGAAAATTGTCTACCTGGTCATGTACGCTCATTAGTGCTGCAAGTCAATGATGAGTATTCTGGAAAAAGACCGATGCCAATAGACAGTAGCGGATTTAACAATTTGCCAAGTAATATACATACGCCTAGTGCATCGGCTAATGCTATGCAGCCTTACCCCCCTTTAAACAATAATCTAGATGGCCGGAACTATGTTGGTAGTTCGGCTAATAATTTTGTTCCTAGTACTACTGCTCCTATTGTTTCGACTTCGGTTCCAGAAAATCACAATAGCAATAACCGAAGTTTTGGATTTAATTCTAATATGCAGCAGCCTAGTTATCAGACAGTGGCAAATAGTACGCCACCGCTGCCGCCTGTCGGTACCGGGGGTCCGTATGGGCCGGTTCCTGATTCATATTTTAGTGGCTCTCTGTTGCAAACTTCGCATGCTTCAATTTCTTTGCCGGAATTTCCACCGCGTGCTGGTGTTCCATCTGCTCCACAAGCCAGTTCTCTACATCCCAATAATAATTTTAAGGATCAGCTTGCTAACATACTTAGAGAATTTGGTTTAGAACCTAAGGGTAGAGCACGTGCATATCATAAACCATACCCTGATTATTTTGACTCGACACCATATCCTCGTGGTTTTAGAATTCCAGATTTTATTAAATTTACGGGGGAAGATGGTAGGTCTACTTTTGAGCATGTGGGACAATTTTTAGCACAATGCAGCGAGGTCGGCACATCGGATGTTTTTAGATTAAAATTGTTTCCATTATCTTTATCCGGTACTGCATTTACTTGGTTTACATCGCTTGCTCCTAATTCTATTTCAACATGGGCACAATTGGAGCAAAAATTTCATGAGTATTTTTATAGCGGTGAAACAGAACTTCGACTTTCAGATTTAACTATGGTTAGGCAGAAATATAATGAGCATGTTCATGATTATATTAGGAGGTTTAGAGATGTCAAAAATAGATGTTTTAGCTTGACCATAGCCGAAAAGGATTTAGCCGATCTTGCCTTTTCGGGTCTACTTGCTCATATTAAGGATAAACTAGAAGGGCAAGAATTTTTAGATGTCAATCAAGTTTTGCAGAAGGCTTTGGTGCAAGAAAACCGGGCTAAGGAAATTAAACAATATAGCCGGTTTAAAGATAATAGAAATAAAGAGAAAGATAACTGAGGGAGTCCTGGATTAGGGGGTGTTCGGATAGCCGAACTATACCATCAGCCGGACTCCTGAACTGTGAAGATACAAGATTGAAGACTCCGTCCCATGTCCGGAAGGGACTTTCCTTGGCGTGGAAGGCAAGCTTGGCGATACGGATGTTCAGATCTCCTTCCATTGTAACCGACTCTATGTAACCCTAACCCTCTCCGGTGTCTATATAAACCGGAGGGTTTTAGTCCGTAGGACAACATACACATCAATAATCATACCATAGGCTAGCTTCTAGGGTTTAGCCTCTCTGATCTCGTGGTAGATCTACTCTTGTACTACCCATATCATCAATATTAATCAAGCAGGACGTAGGGTTTTACCTCCATCGAGAGGGCCCGAACCTGGGTAAAACTTCGTGTCCCTTGTCTCCTGTCACCATCCGGCCTAGACGCACAGTTCGGGACCCCCTACCCGAGATTCGCCGGTTTTGACACCAACATTGGTGCTTTCATTGAGAGTTCCTCTGTGTCGTTGCCGTCAGGCTCAATGGCTCCTACGATCATCAATGGCGATGCAGTCCAGGGTGAGACCTTCCTCCCCGGACAGATCTTCGTCTTCGGCGGCTTCGCACTGTGGGCCAATTCACTTGGCCATCTAGAGCAGATCGAAAGCTACGCCCCTGGCCGTCAGGTCAGATTCGGAAGATTAAACTACACGGCTGACATCCGCGGGGACTTGATCTTCGACGGATTCGAGCCACTGCCGAGCGCGCCGCACTGTCCTGACGAGCATGATCTAGCTCTGCCGCCGAACAGTGCCCTGGAGGCCACACCCGCATCGGCTCCGATCCTTAATTTGGAGCCAACTGCGTCGATCGAGGATGGGCGGTTGGCCGCCGCCTCGGGGGCTGCGATCCCAACGACGGTTGAGCCGAACACCAGCCCCGTACTCTGCGAGACTCGTGACTCCAAGGAGCCGGACTCCTCTCCGGACTCCAAACCCTCCACGCCCCTGCCAATCGAATCCGATTGGGCGCCGATCATGGAGTTCACTACCGCGGACATCTTTCATCACTCGCCTTTTGGCGATATTCTGAAGACACTGAAGTCTCTCTCTTTATTAGGAGAGCCCTGGCTAGACTATGGCCAGCAAGGTTGGGATTCGGAAGATGAAGAAATTCAAAGCCCACCCACCATCCACTTTGTAGCCACTGTCGACGACTTAACCGACATGCTTGACTTCGACTCCGAAGACATCGACGGTATGGACGCCGATGAAGGAGATGATGAAGAACCAGCGCCTACTAAGCCCTGGAAAGCCACCTCGTCGTATGACATATACATGGTGGACACCCCAAAAGAGGGAGATGGCGATGGAACAGCGGAGGATGACCCCTCCAAGAAACAGCCTAAGTGCCGACGTCAGCGGCGCCGCTCAAAATCCCGCCAAAACAAACATAGTGATTCCAGCACGGGAGATAATAATACTCCGGAAAGCGCCGAAGAAAACCCCCTCTAGCAAGATTTAGCACAGGAGGATGGAAAAACCAGCCCTCATGAAAGAGCGGCAGACAGAGAGGTCGAGGACGACAATTATATGCCTCCCTCCGAAGACGAGGCAAGCCTCGACGACGATGAATTCGTCGTGCCAGAGGATCCCGTCGATCAAGAGCATTTTCAACGCACGCTTATGGCCACGGCAAGAAGCCTCAAGAAAAAATAGCAACAACTTAGAGCTGATCAAGATTTGCTAGTTGACAGATGGACTGAAGTCCTTGCGGCCGAAGAACATAAACTCGAACGCCCCTCCAAGAGCCACCCAAAGCGCAGGTTGCTACCCCAACTAGAGGAGGAAGCACTTGATGCGGCCGACCGACCATCTCGTGGCCGCGACAGAGAGGCCTCTCGGGCCTCCACTGAAGCTGCACCCCGTACCAAGGCACGGGACTATGCGCCGGACTTACGAGATATGTTGGAGGACAAGGCAAGGCAAAGAAGATCGATCTACGGATCACGTGGGCGCCCCATGGCTCGAGACGGCAACCGTCACGCCAGCCACAAATTCGGCAGGGCCGAACACAGTAGACAAAGCTCATTGGAGCTACGTCATGATATAGGCCAGTACAGAGGCGCCGCACACCCACTCTGCTTTAGAGACGAAATAATGGATCATCAAATCCCCGAGGGTTTCAAACCCATAAACATCGAATCATATGATGGCACAACAGATCCTGCGGTATGGATCGAGGATTATCTCCTTCATATCCACATGGCCCGCGGTGATGATTTCCACGCCATCAAGTACCTCCCACTCAAGCTTAAAGGACCAGCTCGGCATTGGCTTAACAGCTCGCTAATAGGATCAATCAGCTGTTGGGAGGACCTGGAAGCCGCATTCCTCGACAATTTCCAGGGCACTTATGTGCGACCCCTAGACGGCGTAATTACGGTCAATGGAAACACCGAACGCTCTCTCTGAACGGAGGAGCACACGGCGGCCCTTGCAGCAGAAGTACAAAGCAGCCTCTCCATGCAGTTCTCCAGTCCGGCCAGTAAACGACCGAACACCGTCAAGCGTGCCCGGAGTAACCTACAACAAGACCGCCTGGCACGATCCGAGCAGGCGTAGCAATGCGGCCCCAACCCCAACCCTCACAAAAAGGCGACGCCAGTACTTCGTGTACATAATTACGCTCTAGAGATACCATGGGCACAGGGGAAGGGGCACCATCACGGCACGCCCGAAACACGGCTTAAACCGCACCAGGGGCTGCCGATTTTTTAATTTCTTTTACTTTCAGGACTCCATTCTTCGGACGGCCTGTTCGGCAGTTCAATTGCCGCACAAACGATGCAAGAACCAGGGAAGCAGACAAGCCACGTCGCATTACGGAACTCCCAGGTGGTCTCTATCACGAGCAGTATACCTGTTTCGCATATTATTCCGCAGCTTGCCCCCGGAGCGGACATGTTACATAGTCCAACCTTTTGCTTATCGCATTATTTGTATCGTTCTGCTTTGATCGCAACTCTTTTTAATAAACAATGCATAGCTTTTGTCTATTTTTGCATTACTCTTTTTTATATTTATATATGTTCCTTAACGACATGTTGCACCCGTACACTTTGGTACGGCCAAAATACGCTAGGGGCTTCAGTACCCCTGAATATGGTGTGAGAAGTCTGAACACTTTAACAAGTGCGGCACCCCGAACTTATAGCATTATATGCATCGGCTCCGAATCATGTCTTGGGTCAATAGTTGGGTTTGCCCGGCTCCTATGTTTTGGTGCCTTACGTTCCGCTATATCGTCTAAGGTAGCACTAGGAGAACCACTGCGATTGTGCCCCGGTTGAGCTGGGTCGAGCACCTCAGTGGAGAAAGCTAAAACTGACTATCATGATGAAGCGAGAGCTGGTCGCTGTTCGAGAGGTTTTTTTGAGTCCCTAAAGACTTATGCCGCTTAGGGCGAGGAGCCGGCTCTGTCCGGCCAAGGCATGGATAGCACCCCGAACTCGGTCTTCTGAATACCAGGGGCTTCGCCGAAATTTAAAATTATAGAATTCTATGGCTAAGTGAGAGTGTTCACGCATTATAGTCCGATTGCCTCATTCGTTGGGCTAAGCATCTCCCTCGAAGGACCCAAACATGGGAAAAAGAGTGCTCAGGTTTATCCCCGAACACCCTAGCACTAGCGGCACGGGGCAGAAGCCGACGACTCGCCATCTCTCAGAGTTGATAAATAGCTGCACAGAAGGTAATATTTTAAATTCAAACAGCATTGATTAGCGCATATGAACAAGTTTTCAGCGCACAGGACAAAACGAGCGAGTTTTACTCAAAATTACATCCATAGAACATTCATCCGCCACAAGGCGGGCACCCTTCAGAACATCCTTATAATAATTTTCGGGCTTGCGATGCTCTTTCCACGGCGGTGGCCCGTCCTTCACAAGCTTCTCAGCATCCAGCTTGCCCCAGTGCACCTTCGCACGGGCAAGGGCCCTACGAGCACCTTCAATGCAGACGGAGCGCTTGATGACTTCGAGCCTTGGACAGGCCTCCACCAACCGCCGCACTAGCTCGAAATAGCTCCCAGGCTGAGCCTCTCCAGGCCACAGCCAAACTATGAGGCCCTTCATGGCCTGTTCGGCCACCTTGTGGAGCTCGACCAGTTGCTTCAACTAGTCGCTCAGGGGCACGGGGTGTCCGGCCTCAGCGTACTGAGACCAGAACACCTTCTCCATCGAGCTGCCCTCCTCGGCTCGATAGAATGCGGTGGCATCAGATATACTCCGGGGAAGATCTGCGAACGCGTCTGGAGAACTCTGGATTCGGGTAAGTAACAAGTAACTCACGCTGATGTGTTTACTTTGCATAAAGAATGCCTTACCCGCCGCTATCTTATTCACCTCATCCAACTCCATTAGGGTCTTCTGGGATTCGGCCTTGGCAGACTTGGCACTTTTAGTAGCCGCCGCGAGCTCGGACGCTCGCGTCCTTGAGTCACGCTCCAAACTCTCATGTTTTTCCATGAGAGCCTGGAGCTCTTGCCGCACCTTGCCAACCTCGGCCTCATACTTTTCTCGCTCAGTGCGCTCCGCGGCCGACCTCTTCTCGGCCTCGAGCAGCGCTTGCTTCAGGGTCGCCACCTCAGACGTGGCCCCTACAATAGCCACGATACTCCTATCATTTTTCGCAATTGCACCTTTTTATATACATTTATACAAGGTATTTCTTACCTTCACTGTCCTCGAGCTACTTCTTAGCACGTCTGAGCTCTTGCTCGGACTGCTCAAGGTCCTGCTTTAGCACGTCCACTTCCGCAGTCAGTGCGGCGGACGCCAGCAGGGAAGCCTGCACACGCATATTGACTTCTTTTTGTTAGACTCCTGCGAATTCTATTTGATCCTCTATTCGGCTTTTCTTCCCGAACGCCAAACAGAGCATCAGGGGATACTGTCTATGCGGTAATGTTATTTACACATTCTTTACTTACCTCAAAGCCTGTTAAAAGGCTTGTACAAGTTTCAGTCAGTCCGCTCTTGGCGGACTGAACCTTCTGGACCACCGCACTCATAATAGTGCGGTGCCCGGCGTCAATGGAGGCGCCTTGGAGCACCTCCAACAGATTGTCCGGCGCCTCCGGTTGGACAGAGGTCGCCGGCGCGGTGGGCTTGCTCCTCTTGGAAGGAGGTCCCCCGCCGGACTGTGGAACCTTTGAAGGTTCCGGAGCGGTGTACGGCCTAGGGCTGAACTTGGAGCCCTGGGGGGTTTCGTCCCCTTTACTCCTGGAGTCCGGGTGGTCGCCTTGCGGCGCCTCCAGGACCACCTCCTCCCGGATTGGAACCTGTTGGGACAACACTTCAGTGTCATCCGTAGGGAGGGGGGAGGAAGCCGTCGGCAGCGAGTTCACGTCTGACGAGTCCAGTGAGCCGCTCGACGACGCGTCGAGCCGGTCTTTGGGTGGGCTGCATAAACATATTCGACATAAGGGGAAGCTGTGCAATAAACGAGTACTATGAAATCACTCCGGTATCCGGATACTTACGATTTCACCAGGGGCTTGGCCCTGGGCGGCCACTCCTCTTCACCATCGTCGGCATTGGTGGAGTAGTCCGGAGGAGGGGTCCTCGCCTTCTTGGACCCTTCGGCCTACCCAGTTGGGGCGGCCTTCCTTTTCTTCCCTTCCCTTGCTGGAGGGGGAGGGGTCTCTTCTTCCTCCTCCTCATCTTCGTGGGAGGAGTGCGTCTTGGATTCGTCGGATGATGAATCCGACACCTCCGGGCGTCGGGCACTCTTTCGAGTCCCCGTGGCCTTCTTCTTGGCCTTCTTCTCCGGCACCACATAGGGTGCCAGAACCAGCAGCTTAGCCAATTAAGCGTCCGCTGGGCCTTCGGGCAAAGGAACCGGACAGTTGATCTGTCCGGACGTCACCTGCCAATCCTGTCGAAGGAAAGGGAGATTAGATCCCGCATGGAGTCAAACTATGAAACACTGATTTCCTGTAAAAGGAAAAAATAGCTTACCGCAAGAGCGTGACGCTGTGCACTGAATCCGCGATCCTCAGTAACGGATGCGGGAGCCACGACGCCCTTGAAAAGCACCTTCCAGGCATCTTCGTATGTCGTGTCGAAGAGCCTGCTCAAAGTTTGGTGCCGCGCCGGGTTGAACTCCCACAAGTTGAAAGCCCGTTGATGGCACGGGAGGATCAAGCGGATGAGCATAACCTGGACTACGTTGACAAGTTTGAGCTTCTTGTCCACCAGGGTTTTGATGCATGTTTGGAGTCCGGTCAGCTCTCCTTTTTTACCCCATGACAGGCCCGTCTCTTTCCAGGACGTGAGCCGCGTTGGGGGTCCGGACCGGAACTCAGGGGGTGCGACCCATTCGGCGTCGCGCGGCTCGGTGATGTAAAACCACCCCGATTGCCACCCCTTCAGGGTCTCCACAAAGGAGCCCTTGAGCCATAGGACGTTGGCCATCTTGCCCACCATGGCGCCTCCGCACTTTGCCTGGTTGCCGCGCACCACCTTCGCCTTGACGTTGAAGGTCTTGAGCCATAGGCTGAAATGGGGGTGGATGCGGAGGAAAGCCTCGCACACGATGATAAACGTCGAGATGTTGAGGACAAAATTCGGGGCCAGATCGTGGAAATCCAGGCCATAGTAGAACATGAGCCCCCGGACAAATGGATGGAGAGGAAAACCCAGTCCGCAGAGGAAATGGGGGAGGAACACCACCCTCTCATGGGGCCTTGGGGTGGGGATGAGCTGCCCCTTTTCGGGAAGCCGGTGCGCAATGTCGTTAGACAAGTATCCAGCCTTCCTTAGTCTTTTGATGTGCCCTCCGTGAGGAGGAGACCATCCACTTGCCTCCCGCTCCGGACATGGCTGGAGAAGGTTGAGGTGAGGAGTGCGGACTTGGGCGCTGGAGCTCGAGTGCGCAAGAATGGATAGGCGAAGGAGGAAGAAGGCCTAGGTGAAATGGTGGATCTTTATCCCCTTATATGGATGTACGCAACTACATATCCCCACCATCCTGGTAAAACTCGCTTATCTCCCAAGCGCCGTAATCAAAGGCGCGGTTGCGTTACCCATGCTCGTATTGATGAGAATCCCGGAATAAGGGGACACGATCTCTGCTTTAACAAGACGTGCCAAGGAAACCGCCTCGCATAACGCGCTGAGATGGGACAGTAAAACGGTTCGAATAAAAGCTTGGCCGTGGTGTGATGTCACACTACGGAGTGCGTCAGCAGATTAGATTTGTGTAAATATTATTCTCTCTATGGCAATATGTGGAAACTTATTTTGCAGAGCCGGACACTACCTTTATGTTCAAAATCTTTTGTGAAGTACTTGGAGGAGAAACCCGCCTTGCAATGCCGAAGACAATTTGCGCGCCGGACTCGTCGTCATTGAAGTCTGGTTCAGGGGCTACTGAGGGAGTCCTGGATTAGGGGGTGTTCGGATAGCTGAACTATACCTTCAGCCGGACTCCTAGACTGTGAAGATACAAGATTGAAGACTCCGTCCCGTGTCCAGAAGGGACTTTCTTGGCGTGGAAGGCAAGCTTGGCGATACGGATGTTCAGATCTCCTACCATTGTAACTGACTCTATGTAACCCTAACCCTCTCCGGTGTCTATATAAACCGGAGGGTTTTAGTCCGTAGGATAACATACACATCAACAATCATACCATAGGCTAGCTTCTAGGGTTTAGCCTCTCTGATCTCGTGGTAGATCTACTCTTGTACTACCCATATCATCAATATTAATCAAGCAGGACGTAGGGTTTTACCTCCATCGAGAGGGCCCGAACCTGGGTAAAACTTCGTGTCCCTTGTCTCCTGTTACCATCCGGCCTAGACGCACAGTTCGGGACCCCCTACCCGAGATCCCCCGGTTTTGACACCGACAATAACCATGTAGTTAATGCCTTAGATTATGATAGTGATTCGGCTAGTGAGGATGATGTTAATATATGTGTAGCCGAATGGGTTCAAGCGCCAAAGTTAAAACCTTTTGCATGTTCTGCTTTAAAACCCACACCTGCTAGAAGAGACGAAATTAAATATACTTTTGATGTAAGCAAGTGTGATAGAATTTTTGATATGTTACTGCAAAATAAATTAATTAGAGTGAGGGAGGGTCATGTAATTCCACCTCCAGAAGAATTGGGTAGAAGAGCTTATTGTAAGTGGCACAATTCTTTTTCTCATGCTACTAATGATTGTAACGTGTTTTGTCGATAGGTGCAATCGGCCATCAATGAAGGACGATTGGTGTTTACAGAAGGTTCTAAGATGAAGCTCGACAGTGACCCTTTTCCTATCAATGTGGTCGAGCTTGAGAATAAAAAAAATGCTTATTCGGTCGGATAAGACCGAATCCGCAAGAGAGAAAAACATTGTTGATAACAGTGCTCCTCCAAGGATGATCAAACCAAAAAATCCAGAAATAGGAGTGTGGAAAGTCAACGGAGGGAGGAGACAAGCTCCGAGGCCAAATCCCACAGTTAGCATGTTGTTGGAAAAATATACCTCACACAAGACCAACAATGTGTTTAATCGGCTCGAAGGTAATAAGCGTCCTAGGACTCCTTCTGGACATGGCGTTCATGAGCAATGGCAAGGAGATTGGTACGACCAGCAACCATATTTTGCAATGGAGCCGACATATTGGGGTTGTGCGCCTCTGATGTATCCACAGATTCCTCCATGGGGATTTAATCCTTGGGCGCCATATCCTACAGGACCAGCAGGTTATTTTCAGCCGGGATGGATTCCGCCGAGGCCTATGTTTCGACCAAACATGCATGAGAAAAGGGCTCGGTTCAATGAGGAGGCTAGATCACATGATGCTATTGAGATTCGAGGAGGTCGATCACCGGTACGCAGTGCAGAACGCAACAACTATAAGGGCGACCACAGGCGCGTATGGATGCCGGTGAAACGTGTCGATCCAAAACCCAGAAAAATTATAGATGATTTAGGTGCTGCTCATGGCCTGAAAATAATGGAACACCAGTCAGATGAAGGTGTTGTCAATTGTACAGAAACAAGCTGCGTCTCAAAAGAAGCTCTCGTTACTGAGGAGAAAAGTGACGACGTGAAGTTGCGGCAAGCTGGCCAATCTAATCAATTTGGAGAGAAAGCTAATTCTGGGCATAACCTGCATGCATTCAGACAAGGAATGTGTTGTATCCTCACGTACTAGTCAACAGAATAAATCGGCAAGTTCGTATGCTGATTTAGTTATGAGAAATTGTAGCCCAGGAACGTCCAAGAGTTTGCGTCCAACGGGTTTCAAGTATAACAGCAGCACACGTACACGTTGGGATTCAAATAATGTACGCGGCCATGATTTTAATGCTAGTAAAGTATACAATCAGCAAGGAGGTTTTTCTGCCAAAGACAAAGCATTTGTTCCAGTAACAACAATACGTCAGTACAAGACAAATGATCCGGGGGGCAGAAAAATTAAGTCAGTCGCGCCAGGGACTAAACCAGCACCTCAGTGGTCCCGAAGGGGCTTACTAACACTCAGAAACGACGTGTACAGCGTCTGCGGACATTGGAAATAAAGGAAGAAATAGAAGAGAAGAAGCGAGATAGATGGTTCAATCAGGATAAACTAATGGCACCTACAAAGACTTGGAAGGAGAAGCGATTGCAGCAGAAGAAAATAAAAATACGAATGACACAATTATTGTTGAAAATTCAAAGGAAGATAGAGAGGTACCAACTGATATGGATGTTAATATGGTGTTCGTATTGCCTGCTGAATTTTGCGCGCCCGAGGCTGAAATTGCTGAACTTGTTCTTGGCCCAAAGAAGGCTACATTTGTGAAACCAGAGAAGCACGGTCAGCACCTAAAGCCATTATTTATCAGAGGTCATATTGATGGTAAGCCTATTGGTCGCATGCTTGTTGATGGTGGTGCAGGTGTTAATATTATGCCCTTTTCGGTATTTTCTAAACTGTACCGAAAAGAGAGCGAGTTAACGAAGACCAATATGGGACTTAGTGGGTTCTCAGGGGAATTGTCCGAGGCTAAGGGTGTTATTTCTATGGAGCTCACAGTCGGAAGTAAAACATTGCCGACTGCGTTTTTTGTTGTTGATGTCAAAGGCCGGTATAATATTCTGTTAGGACGCGACTGGATTCATGCAAATTGTTGCATCCCTTCTACTTTACATCAGTGCTTAATTCAGTGGGTTAATGATGATGTGGAGGTGATTGAGGCCGATAATTCTTCATGCATTGCTTTGACGGACGCGCCGGTTGATTGGCAACATGGTGAGATGCAATGTTTGACCGGTAGGGATTTATCGGACTATGATTATATCAATATTAGTAGAGATGCTTTTGTACCTATAAATGCACAGCCGGCTAACGTAGCTCGGCTTAATGATTTATCTATATAAATGATGAATAAAGACGGCAGTATTAAGTGACTGCAAAGACGCACGGCAGAGTATCGTTCCGTAAAGAACGATATGCATGAAACTATTGAAGATTTTGATAACATGGAAAAGCTTGGACAGGGATTCTCATCGGCTGATCCACTTGAAGAAATTGATATTGGTGATGGAAGTATTCCGAGACCTACATTTATCAAAGCTAGCTTGAAAGTCGATCAGAAAAGGAAGGTATGCTTATTACTTAAAGAATTCGTTGATTGCTTTGCTTGGAATTATACTGAGATGCCCGGTTTGAGTAGATATTTAGTAGAGCATATATTACCTATTAAATCTGGTTTTAGGCCGCATAAACAACCTCGTAGAAGTTTCAATCCTAATTTGTATGACCGCATCAAAGAAGAAGTTGATCGGTTGTTAAAAGCTAAGTTTATTTGGCCGTGTAGATATGCAGATTGGGTTTCTAATATTGCGCCCGTGGAAAAGAAAAATACTGGTAATATTAGAATCTGTGTTGATTTTAGAGATTTGAATAAGGTACTCCGAAAGATGAATATCCTATGCCTATAGCCGACATGCTTATTAATGGTGCATCAGGACATAAAGTGATTAGCTTTTTAGATGATAATGCGGGTTATAATGAAATATTTATGGCCAAACAAGATATGTCTAAGACTGCTTTTTGTTGTCCAGGTTTTGTTGGTTTATTTGAGTGGGTCGTTATGACATTTGGGTTGAAAAATGTCGGCGCTACATACCAACGAGCTATGAATTTAATTTTTCATGATCTTTTAGGTATTGTACTAGAAATATATATTGATGACATAGTTGTTAAATCGGATGAGTTTGATCATCATTTAGCTGATTTAAGATTAGCTTTTGAAAGGATGCGCCGGTATGGATTAAAAATGAACCCACTCAAATGTGCTTTTGGCGTGTCGGCTGGCAAGTTTTTAGGCTTCATAATTCATGAAAATGGCATAGAGATTGACCCTAAGAAAGTGGAGGCAATTAGAAATTTAGAGGAACCCACATGTAAAAGGGATGTGCAAAAGTTGTTAGGAAAAATTAATTACTTGAGACGATTCATATCTAACCTTGCAGGTAAAATTGAATCGTTTGTTCCTCTACTTCGGCTAAAGAATGAAGCCGAATTTACTTGGGGGGCAGAGCAACAAGATGCTCTTAATTATATAAAGCGATGTTTGGCGAATCCTCCAATATTGCGGGCGCCCAAGTCCGGTGCGCCGTTCAAGCTGTACATTGCTGCAGAAGATAAGGTGATCGGTGCGGTATTGGCGCAAGAGGTCAGCGGGAAAGAATACATCATTGCATACTTAAGTCGTCGTTTTCTCGACGCCGAAAGTCGGTACATGTTTATTGAAAAGTTATGCTTATCTTTATACTATGCATGTACCAAGTTTCGGCCTTATCTTCTTTCTAGTACGTGTATAGTAGCTTGCCAGGCTGACGTCATTAAGTATATGTTGCAACGACCGATTCTTAGTGGTAGGATTGGAAAGTGGGCTTACGCACTAATAGAATATGATTTAACATATGAATCGTTGCGTATGAAGGGTCAAGTTATCGCCGATTTCATTGTTGATCATAGGATTAAAGATGATGAAAACATTAATTATGTTAGTGTATGCCCATGGAAGCTTTATTTTGATGGATCGGTTTGTAGGGAAGGGCAAGGCGTCAGTAATGTTTTAGTTTCACCTAATAATGTTTTTTATGATACATCGGTCCGTTTGGAATATCCTTGCACTAATAACCAAGCTGAGTATGAAGCTCTACTGTTTGGTTTACAAACTTTAGTTGATATGGGCGTAAAGGATGTAGATGCTTTGGGGGATTCGCTTTTGGTAGTACAACAAATTAAAGGCGAATTTAAATGTTTTGATGGATTATTAAATAGTTATTTGGACCGATGTTTAGACATAATTAAGTCTCTAGATACGTTCACCATCCATCATGTACCTAGAGAAGAGAATTCTAGAGCTAACTGTTTAGCACAGCAAGCATCTGGTTATCACATTAGTAAAGGAATGTTTTTTATAATAGACAAGCTAATGCATGCTGAGTCTATAATGATGGATACTTTGCCACAGGGTGCACTTGGTCCTAGTACAGTTGAACAACTAGCTGTACAATGACCTGCAGATTCGGTGCATGGGTCACAAATGACCGAATTAGCAAATAAATTAGAATTAAGTGATTGGAGAGTTCCTCTAGTTAATCATTTAAAGCATCCAAGTCAAACAAGAGATAGGAAAATTCGGCGACAAGCTTTAAAATATACTTTGTTTAATGACGAGTTGTATCGCCGAACAATAGATGGGTTATTTTTAAAATGCTTGGATTCTGATTAGTCTAGAATAGCTATGGGTGAAGTGCATGAAGGAATATGTGGAACACATCAGTCGGCTCACAAAATGCGATGGTTATTAAAACGAGTAGGGTTTTATTGGCCGACTTTGTTAGAGGATTGTTTTCGGTATTATAAAGGTTGTGAGGCATGTCAAAAATTTGGTAATGTACAGTTAGCACCCGCGTCTATGTTAAATCCCATAATTAGGCCATGGCCATTTAGAGGATGGGGTTTAGATTTTATTGGTGAGATACATCCTTCGTCTTCTAAAAGACATCGCTTCGTCCTAGTTGCTACAGATTATTTTACTAAATGGACTGAAGTAGTTCCTATGAAAAATATGACTCATAAAGAGGTTATTAGTTTTGTTTTAGAGCATATTATTCACAGATTCGGTATTCCTCAAACTTTAACTACTGATCAAGGTGCTTCTTTTATGTCTCATCAATTTCGTGAATTTGCCGAATCTTTAGGAGTTAAGTTCTTAAATTCGTCGCCTTATTATGCTCAAGCTAATGGACAAGCCGAATCTAGCAATAAAACTTTAATTAAACTTATAAAGAAGAAAATTGAGGAACATCCGAAAAGGTGGCATGAGGTACTTTCGGAAGCTTTATGGCCTCATCGGATATCTAAGCACGGAGCGACTCAAGTAGCACCGTATGATCTAGTATATGGCCAGGAGGCGGTGTTACCCGTAGAGGTTAATTTACAAGCTCTTAGAGTGGCCAGACAAAATAATTTGTCGGCTGTAGATTGTAATGACCTGATGATGGATAAGATAGATGACATTTTGAGAAGAGATATTAAGAGCTTTGCGAGAAATTGAGAAGGAGAAATTAAGAGTAGCCAAGGCTTATAATAAAAAGGTGAGAGAAAAATCGTTTCAAATAGGAGATTTAGTGTGGAAAATGATTTTACCTATTGGAACTAAAGATAGGAAATTCGGCAAATGGTTGCCAAGTTGGGAAGGCCCATATAAGGTTGTAGAGATTGTTCCTTGAAATTCATATTTTGTACAATCTTTGCAGGGAGAGAAGTTGCCCAAAGCTCTCAATGGGAAATATTTGAAGAAGTACTATCCTAGCATGTGGCAGGAGGCTTGAGCAAATTTGGCCGATATATTATTTGAGATATCGCCCAAAGAAATAACATGGCCGGTGGATTAATCAACATCACCCTAAGGTATTGTTATGGTGTTTTTGATAAATCCAAATGTAACAAAAACAAGGGGCATGTGTTGAATGTATAATTTGGCTGCTAGGTATTCTATGGGCCAAATTAATTTAAATGTGTGGTTGACATATATGCTTTTGGACTTGCTGTTTATTTTGAAATGCAGGCTTCTCAGGTGTAAGAAGTTATTTTACCCAAGACAAGTATATAGAATTCTGTATGGACTAGCGGCTACATAGACAAATTCTCATGTGCTGGGCTAAACCGTGGTTGCTAAGATGAAGGAATTTTAGCATGGGCAATGAAGTCACCTAAACAAAGCAAGCACAGATGGTGGGTCATTAGTCCTTATTATATGGTGTGATAACGACCTTGCCAGAATATTTTATTCATATATTCAAGAGTCTTTGTACGTGAATATGGTCTAGATATGTACTACAAATAGCATGCAGATTTTGTACGCATGTATTACATGGTAACCGAATCGAGTCCTGTTGGGTTTTAGTTTTGGAGTTATACTCCTTTATGGCAAGGTATGCTACGTAACCAGATCTTGCCTTGTATACGCAAAGTCCAGCGTACCTTATTTATAAGGCCACGGCCGATTGGAAAAAGGCCCAGCAATCGATCTATCTTTTCACGTATGTCTATTTTCTGTTGCTACTTCCTGCCGAGCCCTACCAGCCCTAGGGTTTGGCGATCTTTGCCGTTTTACGCTGGAAAGCGGCCGGTTCTCCTCCACGAAAGCGAGGAAATCTTTGTTGCCTTGCCCGTAAAGCAATCGTTCGTCGTCACAAAAGCACGACAAATATCCTGGTGTTGCGCAACGATTTCGCGTGCCAACACAATTGGCGACTCTGCTGGGGACGAGAAGAAAAAGAGCTACACGATGAGTACCAAGTCCAAGAAAGGGAGCGACATCGACCCGGAGAGCATCATCGCCGTCACACTCGACGATCTGTCGAAAGATGTTCGGCGGGAGCTTGAAGAGGAGCTGGAGAAAGAAAAGGTTGAGAGGTTGAAGCTGAAGTTGGCTGGATACGCGAAGATGAGGAACGGTGTCGTCAAAAAGGTAGTTCCGAGCCCTTCCGATGCTCAGGTAAAAAACTCAACCGAGGAAATTGCTCATCTAATTGATGTGTCCGTAGCTAGTAAATATGGTTCTGATATAGAAAATACGACGCGTACAATTACTAAAGCAGTAGCTAATAGACTTGAAGAATTTAAGGTGCAATTTAATAAAGATCTTGAAAATTGTCTATCTGGTCATGTACGCTCATTAGTGCTCCAAGTCAATGATGAGTATTCTGGAAAAAGACCGATGACAATAGACAGTAGCGGATTTAACAATTTGCCAAGTAATATACATACGCCTAGTGCATCGGCTAATGCTATGCAGCCTTACGCCCCTTTAAACAATAATCTAGATGGCCGGAACTATGTTGGTAGTTCGGCTAATAATTTTGTTCCTAGTACTACTGCTCCTATTGTTTCGACTTCGGTTACAGAAAATCACAATAGCAATAACTGAAGTTTTGGATTTAATTCTAATATGCAGCAGCCTAGTTATCAGACAGTGGCAAATAGTACGCCACCGCTGCCGCCTGTCGGTACCGGGGGTCCGTATGGGCCGGTTCCTGATTCATATTTTAGTGGGTCTCTGTTGCAAACTTCGCATGCTTCAATTTCTTTGCTGGAATTTCCACCGCGTGCTGGTGTTCCATCTGCTCCACAAGCCAGTTCTCTACAGCCCAATAATAATTTTAAGGATCAACTTGCTAACATACTTAGAGAATTTGGTTTAGAACCTAAGGGTAGAGCACGTGCATATCAAAAACCATACCCTGATTATTTTGACTCGACACCATATCCTCGTGGTTTTAGAATTCCAGATTTTATTAAATTTACGGGGGAAGATGGTAGGTCTACTTTTGAGCATGTGGGACAATTTTTAGCACAATGCAGTGAGGTCGGCACATCGGATGTTTTTAGATTAAAATTGTTTCCATTATCTTTATCCGGTACTGCATTTACTTGGTTTACATCGCTTGCTCCTAATTCTATTTCAACATGGGCACAATTGGAGCAAAAATTTCATGAGTATTTTTATAGCGGTGAAACAGAACTTCGACTTTCAGATTTAACTATGTTTAGGCAGAAATATAATGAGCATGTTCATGATTATATTAGGAGGTTTAGAGATGTCAAAAACCGATGTTTCAGCTTGACCATAGCTAAAAAGGATTTAGCCGATCTTGCCTTTTCGGGTCTACTTGCTCATATTAAGGATAAACTAGAAGGGCAAGAATTTTTAGATGTCAATCAAGTTTTGCAGAAGGCTTTGGCGCAAGAAAACCGGGCTAAGGAAATTAAACAATATAGCCAGTTTAAAGATAATAGAAATAAAGAGAAAGATAACCATGTAGTTAATGCCTTAGATTATGATAGTGATTCGGCTAGTGAGGATGATGTTAATATATTTGTAGCCGAATGTGTTCAAGCGCCAAAGTTAAAACCTTTTGCATGTTCTGCTTTAAAACCCACACCTGCTAGAAGAGACGAAATTAAATATACTTTTGATGTAAGCAAGTGTGATAGAATTTTTGATATGTTACTGCAAAATAAATTAATTAGAGTGAGGGAGGGTCATGTAATTCCACCTCCATAAGAATTGGGTAGAAGAGCTTATTGTAAGTGGCACAATTCTTTTTCTCATGCTACTAAGGATTGTAACGTGTTTCGTCGACAGGTGCAATCGGCCATCAATGAAGGACGATTGGCGTTTACAGAAGGTTCTAAGATGAAGCTCGACAGTGACCCTTTTCCTATAAATGTGGCCAAGCTTGAGAATAAAAAAATGCTTATTTGGTCGGATAAGACCGAATCCGCAAGAGAGAAAAACATTGTTGATAACATTGCTCCTCCAAGGATGATCAAACCAAAAAATCCAGAAATAGGAGTGTGGAAAGTCAACGGAGGGAGGAGACAAGCTCCGAGGCCAAAGCCCACAGTTAGCATGTTGTTGGAAAAATATACCTCACACAAGACCAACAATGTGTTTAATCGGCTCGGAGGTAATAAGCGTCCTAGGACTCCTGCTGGACATGGCGTTCATGAGCAATGGCAAGAAGATTGGTATGACCAGCAACCATATTTTGCAATAGAGCTGACATATTGGGGTTGTGCGCCTCCGATGTATCCACAATTTCCTCCATGGGGATTTAATCCTTGGGCGCCATATCCTACAGGACCAGCATGTTATTTTCAGCTGGGATGGATTCCGCCGAGGCCTATGTTTCGACCAAACATGCATGAGAAAAGGGCTTGGTTCAATGAGGAGGCTAGATCACATGATGCTATTGAGATTCGAGGAGGTCGATCACCGGTACGCAGTGCAGAACGCAACAACTATAAGGGCGACCACAGGCGCGTATGGATGCCGGTGAAACATGTCGATCCTAAACCTGGAAAAAGTACAGATTATTTAGATGCTGCTCATGGTCTGAAAATAATGGAACACCAGTCAGATGAAGGTGTTGTCAATTGTACAGAAACAAGTGGCGTCTCAAAAGAAGCTCTCGGTACAGAGGAGAAAAGTGACGGCGTGAAGTTGCGGCAAGATGGCCAATCTAATCAATTTGGAGAGAAAGCTAATTCTAGGCATAACCTGCATGCACATTTAGACAAGGAATGTGTTGTATCCTCACGTACTAGTCAACAGAATAAATCGGCAAGTTCGTATGCTGATTTAGTTATGAGAAATTGTGGCCCAAGAAGGTCGAAGAGTTTGCGTCCAACGGGTTTCGAGTATAACAGCAGCACACGTACACGTTGGGATTCAAATAATGTACGCGGTCAGGATTTTAATGCTAGTAAAGTATACAATCAGCAAGGAGGTTTTTCAGCCAAAGACAAAGCATTTGTCCCAGTAACAACAATACATCAGTACAGGCCAAAGAATCCGGGGGGCAGCAAAATTAAGTCAATCGCGCCAGGGACTAAACCAGCACCTCAGTGGTGCCCGAAAGGGCTTACTCACACTCAGAAACAACGTGTACAACGTCTGCGGACATTGGAAATAAAGGAAGAAATAGCTGAGAAGAAGCGCGATAGATGGTTCAATCAGGATAAACCAATGGCACCTACAAAGACTTGGAAGGAGAAGCGCATTGCAGCAGAAGAAAATAAAAATATGGATGACACAATTATTGTTGAAAATTCAGAGGAAGATAGAGAGGTACCAACTGATATGGATGTTAATATGGTGTTCGTATTGCCTGCTGAATTTCGCGCGCCCGAGGCTGAAATTGCTGAACTTGTTCTTGGCCCAAAGAAGGCTACATTTGTGAAACCAGAGAAGCACGGTCAACACCTAAAGCCATTATTTATCAGAGGTCATATTGATGGTAAGCCTATTGGTCGCATGCTTGTTAATGGCGGTGCAGGTGTTAATATTATGCCATTTTCGGTATTTTCTAAACTGAACCGAAAAGAGAGTGAGTTAATGAAGACCAATATGGGACTTAGTGGGTTCTCAGGGGAATTGTCCGAGGCTAAGGGTGTTATTTCTATGGAGCTCATAGTCAGAAGTAAAATGTTGCCGACTGCGTTTTTTGTTGTTGATGTCAAAGGCCGGTATAATATTCTGTTAGGACGCGACTGGATTCATGCAAATTGTTGCATCCCTTCTACTTTACATCAGTGCTTAATTCAGTGGGTTAATGATGATGTGGAGGTGATTGAGGCCGATAATTCTTCATGCATTGCTTTGACAGACGCGCCGGTTGATTGGCAACAGGGTGAGATGCGATGTTTGACCAGTAGGGATTTATCGGACTATGATTATATCAATATTAGTAGAGATGGTTTTGTACCTATAAAATGCATAGTCGGCTAACATAGCTCGGCTTAATGATTTATCTATATAAATGATGAATAAAGACGACAGTATTAAGTGACTGCAAAGACGCACGGAGGAGTATCGTTCCGGAAAGAACGATCTGCATGAAACTATTGAAGATTTTGATAACATGGAAAAGCTTGGACAGTGATTCTCATCGGCTGATCCACTTGAAGAAATTGATATTGGTGATGGAAGTATTCCGAGACCTACATTTATCAAAGCTAGCTTGAAAGCCGATCAGAAAAGTAAGGTATGTTTATTACTTAAAGAATTCATTGATTGCTTTGCTTGGAATTATACTGAGATGCCCGGTTTGAGTAGAGATTTAGTAGAGCATAGATTACCCATTAAATCTGATTTTAGGCTACATAAACAACCTCGTAGAAGTTTCAATCCTAATTTGTATGACCGCATCAAAGAAGAAGTTGATCGGTTGTTAAAAGCTAAGTTTATTCGGCCGTGTATATATGAACATTGGGTTTCTAATATTGTGCCCATGGAAAAGAAAAATACTGGTAATATTAGAATCTGTGTTGATTTTAGAGATTTGAATAAGGCTACTCCGAAAGATGAATATCCTATGCCTATAGCCTACATGCTTATTAATGGCACATCCGAACATAAAGTGATTAGCTTTTAGATGATAATGCGGGTTATAATCTGATATTTATGGCCGAACAAGATATGTCTAAGACTGCTTTTCGTTGCCCAGGTTTTGTTGGTTTATTTGAGTGGGTCGTTATGACATTTGGGTTGAAAAATGCCGGCGCTACATACCAATGAGCTATGAATTTAATTTTCCATGATCTTCTAGGTATTATACTAGAAATATATATTGATGACGTAGTTGTTAAATCGGATGAGTTTGATCATCATTTAGCCGATTTAAGATTAGCTTTTGAAAGGATGCGCCGGTATGGATTAAAAATGAACCCACTCAAATGTGCTTTTGGCGTGTCGGCTGGCAAGTTTTTAGGCTTCATAATTCATGAAAATGGCATAGAGATTGACCCTAAGAAAGTGGAGGCAATTAGAAATTTAGAGGAACCCACATGTAAAAGGGATGTGCAAAAGTTCTTAGGAAAAATTAATTACTTGAGACGATTCATATCTAACCTTGCAGGTAAAATTGAATCGTTTGTTCCTCTACTTCGGCTAAAGAATGAAGCCGGATTTACTTGGGGGGCAGAGCAACAAGATGTTTTTAATTATATAAAGCGATGCTTGTCGAATCCTCCAATATTGCGGGCGCCCAAGTCCGGTGCGCCGTTCAGGCTGTACATTGCTGCAGAAGATAAGGTGATCGGTGCGGTGTTGGCGCAAGAGGTCAGCGGGAAATAATACATCATTGCATACTTAAGTCGTCGTTTGCTCGACGCCGAAAGTCGGTACGTGTTTATTGAAAAGTTATGCTTATCTTTATACTATGCATGTACTAAGTTTCGGCCTTATCTTCTTTCTAGTACGTGTATAGTAGCTTGCCAGGCTGACGTCATTAAGTATGTGTTGCAACGACCGATTCTTAGTGGTAGGATTGGAAAGTGGGCTTACGCATTAATAGAATATGATTTAACATATGAATCATTGCGTGCTATGAAGGGTCAAGTTATCGCCGATTTCATTGTTGATCATAGGATTAAAGATGATGAAAACATTAATTATGTTAGTGTATGCCCATGGAAGCTTTATTTTGATGGATCGGTTTGTAGGGAAGGGCAAGGCGTCGGTAATGTTTTAGTTTCACCTAATAATGTTTTTTATGATACATCGGTCCGTTTGGAATATCCTTGCACTAATAACCAAGCTGAGTATGAAGCTCTACTGTTTGGTTTACAAACTTTAGTTGATATGGGCGTAAAGGATGTAGATGCTTTTGGGGATTCGCTTTTGGTAGTACAACAAATTAAAGACGAATTTCAATGTTTTGATGGATTATTAAATAGTTATTTGGACCGATTTTTAGACATAATTAAGTCTCTAGATACGTTCACCATCCATCATATACCTAGAGAACAGAATTCTAGAGCTAATTGTTTAGCACAGCAAGCATCTGGTTATCACATTAGTAAAGGAATGTTTTTTATAATAGACAAGCTGATGCATGCCGAGTCTATAATGATGGATACTTTGCCACAGGGTGCACTTGGGCCTAGTACAGTTGAACAACTAGCTATACAATGTACTGCAGATTCGGTGCATGGGTCACAAATGACCGAATTAGCAAATAAATTAGAATTAAGTGATTGGAGAGTTCCTCTAGTTAATCATTTAAAGGATCCAAGTCAAACAAGAGATAGGAAAATTCGACGACAAGCTTTAAAATATACTTTGTTTAATGACAAGTTGTATCGCCGAACAATAGATGGGTTATTTTTAAAATGCTTGGATTCTGATCAGTCTAGAATAGCTATGGGTGAAGTGCACGAAGGAATATGTGGAACACATCAGTCGGCTCACAAAATGCGATGGTTATTAAAACGAGCAGGGTTTTATTGGCCGACTTTATTAGAGGATTGTTTTCGGTATTATGAAGGTTGTGAGGCATGTCAAAAATTTGGTAATGTACAGTTAGCGCCCGCGTCTATGTTAAATCCCATAATTAGGCCATGGCCATTTAGAGGATGGGGTTTAGATTTTATTGGTAAGATACATCCTTCGTCTTCTAAAAGACATCGCTTCGTCCTAGTTGCTACTGATTATTTTACTAAATGGACTGAAGCAGTTCCTTTGAAAAATATGACTCATAAAGAGGTTATTAGTTTTGTTTTAGAGCATATCATTCACAGATTCGGTATTCCTCAAACTTTAACTACTGATCAAGGTGCTTCTTTTATGTCTCATCAATTTCGTGAATTTGCCGAATCTTTAGGAATTAAGTTGTTAAATTCGTTGCCTTATTATGCTCAAGCTAATGGACAGGCCGAATCTAGCAATAAAACTTTAATTAAACTTATAAAGAAGAAAATTGAGGAACATCCGAAAAGGTGGCATGAGGTACTTTCGGAAGCTTTATGGCCTCATCGGATATCTAAGCACGGAGTGACTCAAGTAGCACCGTATGATCTAGTATATGGCCAGGAGGCGGTGTTACCCGTAGAGGTTAATTTACAAGCTCTTAGAGTGGCCATACAAAATGATTTGTCGGCTGTAGATTATAATGACCTGATGATGGCTAAGATAGATGACATTTCAGAAGAGATATTAAGAGCTTTGCGAGAAATTGAGAAGGAGAAATTAAGAGTAGACAAGGCTTATAATAAAAAGGTGAGAGAAAAATCATTTCAAATAGGAGATTTAGTATGGAAAACGATTTTACCTATTGGAACTAAAGATAGGAAATTGGGCAAATGGTTGCCAAGTTGGGAAGGCCCATATAAGGTTGTAGAGATCGTTCCTTGAAATTCATATTTTGTACAATCTTTGCAGGGAGAGAAGTTGCCCAAAGCTTTCAATGGGAAATATTTGAAGAAGTACTATCCTAGCATGTGGCAGGAGGCTTGAGCAAATTTGGCCGATATATTATTTGAGATATCACCCTAAGAAATAACATGGCCGGTGGATTGATCAACATCGCCCTAAGGTATTGTTATGGTGTTTTTGATAAATCCAAATGTAACAAAAACAGGGGGCATGTGTTGAATGTATAATTTGGCTGCTACGTATTCTATGGGCCAAATTAATTTAAATGTGTAGTTGACATATATGCTTTTGGACTTGCTATTTATTTTGAAATGCAAGCTTGTCAGGTGTAAGAAGTTATTTTACCCAAGACAAGTATATAGAATTCTGTATGGACTAGCGGCTACATGGACAAATTCTCATGTGCTAGGCTAAACCGTGGTTGCTAAGATGAAGGAATTTTAGCATGGGCAATGAAGTCACCTAAACAAAGCAAGCACAGATGGTGGGTCATTAGTCCTTATTATATAGTATGATAGCGACCTTGCCAGAATATTTTATTCATATATCCAAGAGTCTTTATAGGTGAATATGGCCTAGATACGTACTACAGATAGCATGCAGATTTTGTACGCATGTATTACATGGTAACTGAATCGAGTCCTGTTCGGTTTTAGTTTAGGAGTTGTATTCCTGTATGGCAAGGTATGCTACGTTACCAGGTCTTGCCTTGTATACGCAAAGTCCAGCATACCTTATTTATAAGGCCATGGCCGATTGGAAAAAGCCCCAGCAATCAATCTATCAATAAAAACAACTTTTTTGCGTACGTCTATTTTCTGTCGCTACTTCCTGCCGAGACCTAGCAGCCCTAGGGTTTGGCGATCTTTGCGGTTTTACGCTGGAAAGCGGCCGGTTCTCCTCCACGAAAGCGAGGAAATCTTTGTTGCTTTGCCCGTAAAGCAATTGTTCGTCATCACAAAAGCACGACAAATATCCTGGTGTTGCGCAGCGATTTCGCGTGCCAACAATAGTGCTAGCAGTTCAAACCATTAGCTCCTTATACTTTGGAGTGTCAACTAATTCTCAAACAAACAACTAGGTAATGTCCCTTCAAGATGGAGGCCTTATCCAATTAAGGGATCCTAACAATTTTCAAAATAATATACATACATCACATGCCTGGCACGACGGCAAGCCGGTCACTTTGAAGCATTGTTAAGGAAATCGTTAACTGATAGCTGCTCGGTCGGCTGGTGAGTAGGGAATTAATAGGCTAATCGACAAGTTAATCGGCCATTTAATCAATTAATTGGATGATTTAATGGGTAATCGGCTACTCAGGACTCTATGAGTAGGGATTAATCGGCAAGTTAACTGGTTAACCGGATGAATTCTTGAACATGCCTTTAAAGTATGCGTACATTGTCAGGATTAAGCCAAATCTTGGATGCACGTTAAAAAAGATACATATATTTTCAAGCTCTGAATCTGAATAAAAAAATATTCGCATTCAGACCTCGAGGGGCATCTGTTGACATCGATTTCGGCCAAAGTGAAACACGGTGCTTAGATATTATTAAAAGAAAATCATTTACATAAAATGAAAAAAATTGAGTTGCCGAATAAGCAGATAAAAAATACCATGATGAATTTCCACCGCACCGCTCAATATAAAACAACATACCCGAAAATAAAAGAGAAGGAGCAATATCGTCGCATAAATTAGAGGACATATGACTTTCATACACATACCATCATCAACAGTGAAATTCCAATGTTGACATAAATTCAAAGTTTCATATATGATGCTTTATTGTCAAAATTTTGCATCATATTTATGAGCATTATTCTGTCATTGCTAAAAAAAATATTGGCACATTAATGTTCGCGTAAAATAATATAACGCGCGACGATGTATAAAGAAAATATCAAGCCGTCATATAAATATCAATGAAAAAACAATTTCCCATGTCATTACAATTAATTTGGCCTAGCTAGCCCATGTATACAAATGGCTACGTGCATGCATGCACAAGTACTACCAACGTGCATGCATGTGTTATGTCTAGATTAATTATGCGACAAGATTAAGAAGTAATGGACTAATTACCCAGCCCATGGCCCAAACACATACGGATGTCTCCCGGACTTCTAACCCATGCAAAGAGAGCTAATAGCCCAATTTAGCTACTTTAATCAAATAGATATTAAGAAATCAACCGAGGAGACTTGGCATACAATCAACCACCATGCTCACCACTCCCACGTTCCTGCACACGATCTTCAGTATGTGCGTGCGTTCGTCTTAGGCGTTGGCCGCCTATATAAAGGTCAGCACACAATGTTGCAAAGACTATTGAGGACCCATCCATCGATCGCTCATTCACAGTCACCTGCCCATCACTCAGGCACATACAAACGCTGCAACGCCGCCGTCGTTGCTGTCCGCTCGCCGGCTGTTCGTCTGCTCGCTGTCGTCGTCGCCGGTCATCCGCTTGTCATCATCTACGCACTCGTCGCTGGCTGGCTAGTCGCCATTCGTCTGCTCGTCGTCTCTGCACTGCTCGCCTCCGGCCGTCCGACATCCATAAGCTACACATACCGGTGGCTGCTCATCTGCATCATCACTTCACAAGTCGTGAGGGAGCCCAGGTAGAGGTGAGACTTATGGCTACATTTTCCCTCACCTCTTGATGGATGATGCTTTGCTTCCCCGTACACCTCATATATGTTCGGTGCTACCCATATGATTTGTGCTTGATTTGGTCCCATGGCGATCTTGATCCCATGCTGATACAAATCAAGATAATGCATGAGATGCCTAGTGGTCATATATCACTTCTCAATCCTATAATGATGCAAACTAAGTGCACACAATGCAACTAAAATTCTTCTTGTTTTGGTCTCATGGTGATCTTGCATCTCCATGTTGATACAAGTCAAGACCAAAAATTATGTTCATCTTGTTTTGGTCTCATGGTGATCTTGCATCCCATGTTGATACAATTCAAGAACTAAAATATGTCCATCTTGATTTGGTCCCATGGTGATCTTGCATTCCATGTTGATACAAATGAAGGATAGAAAATAGAAATAAAGCTCATATTGATTTGGTTTCATAAACACCTATTTTGTTGGAAATTCACACATGTTTCTTCCATATAGTTTATAGTCTGGCTAGACCCCTAAATGCATCAGTATAGGGTGTAAACTTGGAGCATGCGGCTATATGTTCATTAGTCTCAAGAAGTAGCATTATACGCTCGGATTTTGTACTAGTGAAAACCCATGTGAAACAAAGCCATGACAACTCAATATACATGACTTTTGCTCTTCATAGTTTAGGGTCATATATCTAGACTTTGAGAATTGTCATATACTTCATCATGTCCATGCAAAACATATATTGATATATACTTCTGTTTGGTTACACTACAAGCATACAATCTATGCTATGTGGTGATAATACAAGCAAGAAGAAGTCTTTATACTTTATTTGGTAATGCTACACATGGGCACGAAGTTGCTACATGATGTTAGTACTAATACAAGTGAAGTGAAACTTTATAAAAATATATTCTCATGCACTTGAGGTTCAAACCCATATAAATATTTGACCAGATTCTCTTAGTCACGTAAGATAATCACTCATATAAATTAAAATAAAACAATGCATTCTTTCATATAGGTGCATGCATCTACAAAATTTAACTAGGGTCATAGCCTATCTTGATTGCACTAAACATGGCATAGTGCAATTGAATATTTCGTCACCACATTTCATATAGCTGTAACATCCCAAAATTCTAAATTTTGGAATGTTATAATAAATAGATAGATTTGATTGATTGTTTGATTGATTGTATGAAAGTGAGTGAATTCGAAACTTCTGAAAGTTAAATGAGAGGGAATAAAAGGACTTTCCCAAACTTTCATATTTGCTTTCTGATCTACGTGAATTCAAATCCTTTTCAAATACAAAACCCTCGAGAGAAGATGATATGACTTCTTCCATTTAAATTAAATGAAAGGGTATTTGAAAATATTTGAATTTCATTTGGAAAATATTTCCAATTCAGAAACTTTAAGCAACTCAATGATTTTCACGAGAGAAGATAAAATGACTTCTTCAAACTATATGAAATATGAGTTGGGAGTTTCAAAGAAATTAAATTCAAAGTTCTTTTGAATTTATTTTCAATTTGGAGTTATTTGAGTTTCATTCAAAATATTTTTCTCCAAAAAAAAAAATATATGGAAATTAGGGTAACATGATTCCCTACAATAGAAACTTGGAGAAAAATTAATTTGAAATCATTTTTGTATTTTTAAAATGATTTTAGTTGGATTTTAATAGACCAGTAGCACTCTTTGATTTATCTGAATTGGTGTGGATTTTATTTGAAGTTATAAAAATGTTCACCGTGTAGAAAATCTTTTTCTGAAAATTTTGATATATAATATGCCTATATAATATTTTCCTTTTATTTTTGTTTTTATGATTATGTTTATCCGGAAAATGTTAAAAAAATACTTCTAGACCGACCGAACCGGGCCGGCCCATCCAGCCAGGCCACGGCCCAGCCGTCTACGCCGCTCGTCCCCGAGCTCGGGACGAAGTCCCGAGCGAGCACGCCGCCGCGCGGCCATGGGGGGTCGTGCCCGCCCCGGCCTCCTCCTACCCCTTCCCCAAGCCACGCCTCCCCTCCCCACCTATAAAGGGCGCCGCCCCGGACCCCGCCTCCCTCTCCTCCCCGCCTCTCGCCGCCGCATCTCGCCGCCGCCGCCGCGCTGCATCACCGTCGCAGCCGCCCCTCGCCTGCGCCGTCTCGCCTCGCTACCGCCTCTGCTACCTCGCCGCGCGCCGCCTCGCCTCTGCTGCTCGCCGCCGGAGCCCCGTGCCGCCTCGCTGGAGCTCGCCGGTCCGATCTGCCGCTGCCGCCGACCACTGCCGGTTTTTGGTGAAAAACCGATCGAACCGGTAAGAACGCACGGTCCGGTTTTTTTAGGTTTTCGTTTTAGTAGACGGTTTTTCTTTTAAAACCCCGATTAGTATATTTAGAGAACGCTCGCTGGTTTAGCCTCTGGAGCGAATGAGTTCATAGTTTAGGGTTCAGGAGTGAACGTTCGTAAATTAGTATTTTTCTTTTTCTGTTATTTCCGGCTAGGGACCTATATGTGAGGATTTTCTCTACAGTTTAGTCCCTGAACTTCAAACAATCATTACTTTTCGCTCGTTAGTCCAAATCCAACGAAACCAACGCCCACTTATTCGTTATGATCCCCTCTATCCATTAATCCAACTCAAACATGTTTTTGAAAAGTTTAAAATTTAAATTAGATCAGATTTGAATTCAAACTTCGTTTGATCATAACTTGAGTTTTGTACCTCCGTTTGAGTTGATTCTTTTTGCAAATCAAAGCGCTTGACCTAAAACATTCTAATAAGGCCAAATTCACATAATTTTGGTACTGTTAGAAATTGTTTTATGTTGCAAGAGTTATTTGCTTGGTTTTGAAGTTTTCTGAATCGTCTTCTTCGATCTTTCTGATCTCTTGAGTGATTGCTTATGTGTGGTTACTATTGCTTGCTTACGATAGATTGACCGGAGTGTGATGAGTAGATCTATCAAGAGTTTTGAGTGCGAATCATCTTCATCAACATTGCAGGCAAGTTCACACTTTGATCATACCCTTTTCTACAACCCAGTTTTATTGCATTAGATCAATCCTCACACATTGCATGATTAGGATCTAATTAAATTGTGGGATGGGAAGTAGATGAGGTAGTACCTAATACCTGTTTATTATCAAACCCTTGGGAGTTACTTCTATGTTTGCTTATTATGCCATGCTATGCTAGTAGACGTGGATTGGGTGAGTGATATCCATGACAGATGTGAGATTGTTAATTAATGGTTTATCTAAGGTGGCAACCTAACACACATCTGGGTGGATTGAGGCACCTGGGGTTTCCAGGACTTGCCTGTTTTTATTGGACCGCCACCCAGGCTCAAAGGGATCATGAGATTATTCATGCTAGAAACTTCCGTGTGCAGCCACAAGCCATTATGGGCTCTGGCATAGTTGACTAAGTTGTGCGAACTCTTACAGTGGTAGACTAGCAGATGTAGGGGATGTAGGTGGTACGGTCTACCCGATCGTAAGGTGCTAGCGCTTCTGAAAGACTATGTCTCGGTCATCCGTTTCTCAAACACCCTGTAGAGCGAGAAACCAAAGGGAGGCAATCGAGTCTTGTGGGGAAAAGTGCGCAAACCTCTGCAGAGTGTATAAACTAATCATGATTAGCCGTGTCCCCGGTTATGAACATCTTGAGTATCTAGTTCTTGGATTATCCTGTTGATCTCATCATGTTACTTTAAATGAATATTGTTGGGTTTTAATGATGTTACTTAATTGGGATTGAGAATGCTATCAACCATTCTCAATGTTCAACAACCACCATGATAGTTAAATAAAATTTATTCTTTGCAGTAGGGAAAAATTGGCTTTACGCAAAAACCTTATAACCATAGAGCTTTTCCACCAGCCAACTATGCATGTAGTGATAGTCTATATTCATCATTCTCTATGGTGTGAATTTGCCAGTACATTCAATGTACTGACCCGTTTCGGGCTGCAACGTCTCATGTTGCAGGATTATCTTACGACGAGTAAGTGATACGTTAGGGTTACGATTTCTACACTCAACTTTGCCGTTGGTGTTGATGGGAATCCACAACCTTGTTGCTTCCGCTATATGGATTGAGGTAATAGTATTTACGTTACTTTTACATGTGATTTACCTCTGTTATAAATCCTCGAGTACTGTGTGTGTCAGCATACCGATCCAGGGATGACACTTAAGCACAGAGACTTGACCCATTCGGGTCGGGTCGCTACAAGATGGTATCAGAGCACATGTTGACTGTAGGACGTGACCCTAGAAACTGGCAAGCCCATAGCAAAGATTTTTTCTCTACAACTTTCCCTTTCAAAAAGATCTTTTACCTCTCTTCTCTTCTGAGTTTATTCAAATTTCCCTTTAGTGAAACCATACCCCTTTCCCCTTTTGACCACACAAAGATTCAACTGATGAGACTACTCCAAGAAGTACAAGATATCGGACAACTAAGACCATTCGGAATGAAGAGGATTTTACCATACATTATGATAATGGAAACTATAATGGTTGAAGACCGAAGACAAGTAGAATTTGAAGGCTCTGGAGAATTCCCAGATTTATATGACCTAGGAATGCTACCCTTATGGAACTTGGCAGATTATGGAAGTTGTCAATACCCGAGATCAAGGTGTATCGGAGAAAGACTGGAGCAAGGAGTATGAGAACTCGAAGTTTTGTCAAAGAAACCCTAAGTCAGGAGATATCAACTATGGAGAGATAGCTCATGGAAATGACAAGAGCAGAAACACGGTTATCCATGATGTCATCACCCGCTAATGCTATTGTCACCGTGCTGAGTTAAGGATGCAAGTCTTCAGAATGGATTTGATGGAAGAAGGCTGATGGAGCACCTAGTATAAGATGAAGTTTTAGCCCTAGCTGGTATATCACCAGGATCTGGAGTAGTACATCAAGAAGTTTAAAATGGAGCTCCAGGAAGTCGTATTAGACAAGGAAGTATTTCATGAGGAACTCAGGATCCTGAAGATGAGAGTAGACAAGCTGGAGGAGTTACAACCTCGAGATACCGGAGAATTGTCAAGAACTAAAGGACAGTATGACCATGGTTCATGTGAAGGATGTTGAAACCCAGAAGTTTGAAATGCAACTCCGGAATATTAAAGGATGTCACGAGAGATTTCATGTCAACAGAGATTGATCTGGCAAAGGAACTTGAGAAAGACAAGCATGATCAGGAAGAAGCCATTGGAGGCATGAACAAGACTTGAAGAGTTTGGCGACGTTGACCTTAGAAGAACAAACCCCTGTTATACACCTACGTTAGATGCGACGATTGTGAGCTGTCATTTGTTTGTTGTTTTTCCGACAGCCGCAAATAAAATCTGTCTTTTCAAAAACCATTGTTTGTATTGTGTGTATCCCTCTCTATCTCTCTTATCTCACCCCAAAACCCTTGGACCTAATAGAGGATGAATGGAGATGAGCTTGTATTTTCTAGACCGATGAGTCAATTGGAGACAGACCGATGGATTTAGAACATGGAGAATCACATGGAGAATAACCCTATAGTCGGAAAGGATATGACCCAGCATGCTCTTTAGTGCTTTAAAAGAGGTGCTGCTACTTGGTGGAGGATGTACCAAACCATCGAAGGATGGCAAGGAGTAACCACTTGGAAAGAATTTAAGTTGACTCTGCCAAAGTCTTAGTTTGTGTCCCAGAAATTGAAGCCTTATGGAAAGGAAATGAAGAAACCTTGTGCATACAAGATTTGTGGAGAAATCGGACACACCCATAAAGAACACAAGGATGAATGCCCTAATTGTGAAGGAAGTCACCCAGTTGAAGAATACCCAACTAGGCATATTACTTGTTTCTTGCGTGAAGGGATTTCCCACTATCCTACTCAGTGTCACATTTTCCCCATGGTACAAAGAACCATCCGGCAGAAGAAAGAAGCAATGAAAGGAGCCCTTATGGAAAGTTTAGAAGAACCTGTGATGAAGGAAGAGGTGGAGGACACACCCAAAGAGGAACCAATTAAACCCTGCACCAAGTTTTGCTATTCCTGTGGAGAAGAAGGACACATCTCCCAGAATTGTATGAATGGGGATCTAGTAGAATTCCCGACAGAGGAAGTAGAATATGACCCACCGGAAATAGAATCCCTAATTGGAATGGAAGGGTCGAGGAAGAGAAGCAGATTGGATTCCAGGAGGGACCTGAGTCATATCACCTGTTATAGGTGCAAGGAGTCAGGGCACTACCTCAACAATTGCCCAAAAAGGAAACCTCGATACCTGTCAGAAGTAATATGTTTTAGTTGTAATGGAGCAGGGCACTTTGCCAGAGAATGCCCCAAGGAGAAGGAAACTTGTGCTAGATAGTTGAGTTCGCAACAAAAGAAATGGAGTAGTAGAAGTGAGAACATTTTCTTTTATATTAAGGTGTTGAGTTGAGACTTGTAATGGAAAAGCGAGAGATTGTAATCATTTGAGAATGAATAAAGTACCATCGTTGGTACTGATATGGATTTTATGAGTTGTTACTCTATGAAGAAGAATTTTGGCCATTCTGAGGATATGAGAAAATATGGTCTATGGAAGATTTGTGCATTTTAAGGGTGGTAGTACCCTGTAAGAACCGTTGACCCCTGGAAAAGATAAGGATACTTCACTGAGTTGATTTTGGACAAAATGAAAATGAGTTTTGTCTCGATATGTGTGATACCCCAAGAGTATGTGGGATGAAGTTGGAGACCGTCAGTTGTTTGGACCAAATGTGATCAAGGAGACATACGAGAATATTAAGTTGAGTCGAGATAGACTGAAGGTAGCTCAGTCCAGACAAAAGAGTTATGCAGACTTAAAAATGCAAGGAGGTAGTCTACGAAATTGGAGATAGAGCATGTCTTCGTGTGACCCCTCTGCGAGGATTTAAACAATTTGGAGTTAAGGGACAGTTAGCCCCGAGATTTGTAGGACCATACCGAGTTTTGGAGCGTATGAGAGAAGTGGCCTACAAGTTTGAGTTACCCGAAGGACTGTCAGGAGTTCAAGATGTGTTTCACGTTTCCCAGTTGAAGAAGTGCCATGCAGAGATGACCAATATTCCCTTGTAAGGACGCTTGACCGCGGAAAGGATAATGATGTTCCACGAAGTGGAATATGGACTTCATAAGTATAAGTTTTATCTCGGTATGAGGGATACCCCACGAGGATGAAGAGATGAAGTACTATTGGATATAAAGGAGGTATATGGATCAATGGAAACTCCTTGATGAGTCTGAGTAATCATGTCCTAGTTTGGTGCCAATAGACGGAAGGAAGACAGTACAATTGGATGGATTTAAGAATACTAGGAAGTTGGAAGTTGGAATAATGATCAGTTGCCCGAAGATAAGTTCAAGGACTATAAGTGATGAGATGGGCCATAACCCGAGGCCCCAGGACCTGCCAAGAAGCAAGCACACTCTTGCTGAAGGAAAAACCCTCGAAGAAGTTACGATTTTATCGATAGACGATCTTATAGGAGTAACGCAAAACCTGAGAGTTGTGAAGGAACGATAGATGTTTTTTTGGCTTGCAGAATCTATGGAGTTATCCGAACTTGGTTCGTTGACAAGAGAAATTCTGCAATGCTTGTGAGGATGACCGAGTGTTAGAATGCGAGATTCGCTAAACTGTATACAAGGTAATGATTTGGGTGCGGGATGGATTGATCACCATACCGACTTACTCTTATTATTCGCCTTGCTATATGGGATGGTAAATCTGAGTGACTTACCTATTGTGGAGAGACGACGATCAAAACCTTGTTTAAGCCTTAGAATGGTATAGGTATTTTTCCCTTGTACAAGGCAGCTTTGCCAACCGTAGGTTATACGGTGAGGATCATCCAGACCCATTTCCTGCAGGAGAAACCACAAATTGTTGACCACCATGAGATATCGATAGTTGTTTAGTTTTGGTGCCAGACCAGTCAGCTAAGAAGACCCAGTCTCGGAATAACCTTGCCAGGATGAAAGTACAGAAAAATTGAGGAAAAGGTTATGCCACTACCGGAAGAGCCCGGATAAGGAATTATCCTGAAGATCTAAGAAGACCGACACTGTCAAGAATAAGGATGGAGTATATGAGTTTTGATGGAACAGTAACCATGCTTCTAAGGGTGGTAGCACCCCAGACCCCGTGTGATGATCGATGGATTTTGAGGAGACCCCAAACCCTAGCCCATTTCTTGCTAGCCTCTCCGAATCTCGAGGACGAGATTCATTTTAAGGGTGGTAGGTTTGTAACATCCCAAAATTCTAAATTTTGGAATGTTATAATAAATAGATAGATTTGATTGATTGTTTGATTGATTGTCTGAAAGTGAGTGAATTCGAAACTTTTGAAAGTTAAATGAGAGGGAATAAAAGGACTTTCCCAAACTTTCATATTTGCTTTCTGATCTACGTGAATTCAAATCCTTTTCAAATACAAAACCCTCGAGAGAAGATGATATGACTTCTTCCATTTAAATTAAATGAAAGGGATTTGAAAATATTTGAATTTCATTTGGAAAATATTTCCAATTCAGAAACTTTAAGCAACTCAATGATTTTCAAGAGAGAAGATAAAATGACTTCTTCAAACTATATGAAATATGAGTTGGGAGTTTCAAAGAAATTAAATTCAAATTTCTTTTGAATTTATTTTAAATTTGGAGTTATTTGAGTTTCATTCAAAATATTTTTCTCCAAAAAAATAAAATATATGGAAATTAGGGTAACATGATTCCCTACAATAGAAACTTGGAGAAAAATTAATTTGAAATCATTTTTGTATTTTTAAAATGATTTTAGTTGGATTTTAATAGACCAGTAGCACTCTTTGATTTATCTGAATTGGTGTGGATTTTATTTGAAGTTATAAAAATGTTCACCGTGTAGAAAATCTTTTTCTGAAATTTTTGATATATAATATGCCTATATAATATTTTTCTTTTATTTTTGTTTTTATGATTATGTTTATCCGGAAAATGTTAAAAAAATACTTCTAGACCGACCGAACCGGGCCGGCCCATCCAGCCAGGCCACGGCCCAGCCGGCCACGCCGCTCGTCCCCGAGCTCGGGACGAAGTCCCGAGCCAGCACGCCGCCGCGCGGCCATGGGAGGTCGTGCCCGCCCCGGCCTCCTCCTACCCCTTCCCCAAGCCGCGCCTCCCCTCCCCACCTATAAAGGGCGCCGCCCCGGACCCCGCCTCCCTCTCCTCCCCGCCTCTCGCCGCCGAATCTCGCCGCCGCCGCCGCGCTGCATCACCGCCGCAGCCGCCCCTCGCCTGCGCCGTCTCGGCTCGCTGCCGCCTCTGCTGCCTCGCCGCGCGCCGCCTCGCCTCTGCTGCTCGCCGCCGGAGCCCCGTGCCGCCTCGCCGGAGCTCGCCGGTCCGATCTGCCGCTGCCGCCGACCACTGCCGGTTTTCGGTGAAAAACCGATCGAATCGGTAAGAACCGCCCGGTCCGGTTTTTTTAGGTTTTCGTTTTAGTAGAGGGTTTTTCTTTTAAAACCCCGATTAGTATATTTAGAGAACACTCGCTGGTTTAGTCTCTGGAGCAAACGAGTTCATAGTTTAGGGTTCAGGAGTGAACGTTCGTAAATTAGTATTTTTCTTTTTCTGTTATTTCCGGCCAGGGACCTATATGTGAGGATTTTCTCTACAGTTTAGTCCCTGAACTTCAAACAATCATTACTTTTCGCTCGTTAGTCCAAATCCAACGAAACCAACGCCCACTTCTTCGTTATGATCCCCTATATCCATTAATCCAACTCAAACATGTTTTTGAAAAGTTTAAAATTTGAATTTGATCAGATTTGAATTCAAACTTCGTTTGATCATAACTTGAGTTTTGTAGCTCCGTTTGAGTTGATTCTTTTTGCAAATCGAAGCTCTTGACCTAAAACATTCTAATAAGGCCAAATTCACATAATTTTGGTATTGTTAGAAATTGTTTTATGTTGCAAGAGTTATTTTCTTGGTTTTGAAGTTTTCCGAATCGTCTTCTTTGATCTTTCTGATCTCTTGAGTGATTGCTTATGTGTGGTTACTATTGCTTGCTTACGATAGATTGACCAGAGTGTGATGAGTAGATCTATCAGGAGTTTTGAGTGCGAATCATCTTCATCAAGATTGTAGGCAAGTTCACACTTTGATCATACCCTTTTCTACAACCCAGTTTTATTGCATTAGATCAATCCTCACACATTGCATGATTAGGATCTAATTAAAGTGTGGGATGGGAAGTAGATGAGGTAGTACCTATTACCTATTTATTATCAAACCCTTGGGAGTTACTTCTACGTTTGCTTATTATGCCATGCTATGCTAGTAGACGTGGATTGGGTGAGTGATATCCATGACAGATGTGAGATTGTTAATTAATGGTTTATCTAAGGTGGCAACCTAACACACATCTGGGTGGATTGAGGCACCTGGGGTTTCCAGGACTTGCCTGTTTTTATTGGACCGCCACCCAGGCTCAAAGGGATCATGAGATTATTCATGCTAGATACTTCCGTGTGCAGCCACAAGCCATTATGGGCTCTGGCATAATTGACTAAGTTGTGCGAACTCTTACAGTGGTAGACTAGCAGATGTAGGGGATGTAGGTGGTACGGTCTACCCGATCGTAAGGTGCTAGTGCTTCTGAAAGACTATGTCTCGGTCATCCGTTTCTCAAACACCCTGTAGAGCGAGAAACCAAACGGAGGCGATCGATTCTTGTGGGGAAAAGTGCGCAAACCTCTGCAGAGTGTATAAACTAATCCTGATTAGCCGTGTCCCCGGTTATGGACATCTTGAGTATCTAGTTCTTGGATTATCCTGTTGATCTCATCACGTTACTTTAAATGAATATTGTTGGGTTTTAATGATGTTACTTTATTGGGATTGAGAATGCTGTCAACCATTCTCAATGTTCAACAACCACCATGATAGTTAAATAAAATTTATTCTTTGCAGTAGGGAAAAATTGGCTTTATGCAAAAACCTTATAACCATAGAGCTTTTCCACCAGCCAACTATGCATGTAGTGATAGTCTTTATTCATCATTCTCTATGGTGTGAATTTACCAGTACATTCAATGTATTGACCCGTTTCGGGCTGCAACGTCTCATGTTGCAGGATTATCTTACGACGAGTAAGTGATACGTTAGGGTTACGATTTATACACTCAACTTTGCCGTTGGTGTTGATGGGAATCCACAACCTTGTTGCTTCCGCTATATGGATTGAGGTAATAGTATTTACGTTACTTTTACATGTGATTTACCTCTGTTATAAATCCTCGAGTACTGTGTGTGTCAGCATATCGATCCAGGGATGACACTTAAGCACAGAGACTTGACCCATTCGGGTCGGGTCGCTACAATAGCCCTCGCATATGATGGCTCGGTGCAACGCTATATACGTTGCTATAAAGTAATTCAAATATTCCGCCATTTCAGGCATGCACATAGAAATCACATGCGTGTCAAAATTAACTCATAAAAGAGTTATGCCCCATATTGCACATACGCACGTTAGCCCGGCTACTTAACCATTAAATAGATCTTCATATGACTAGAAAGACAACCACTACATATTTGTGATGGTTAATGAGCTAGGCATGAACGTGCTATATGAATGAACATTGTCAAATCATGAATGTTATGCAACGCATATTTTAGCATAGACGAAGTTCAAGGCTCCCCGAGTACGCCGACGTTGAAGACAGCGAGGACTTTTATTTCTACATTTTGTAGTCTTCTTTTATTTCTACATTTTGTAGTACTCATCTGTTGTGATGCTATGTAATAGATATGTTGGAATTCTTAATCAGGGGTTTTCTCCACGGAGATGTAATTAAGAGACCTTTTATGTAAATGTAAGAGTTCTGGAAATAAAGTACCTACAATGTTTGATCTTCTTTTTATTGTATGCATTTACGCATTTAAATATATTCATTCTGTATCAATGACGTGGACGCGTATTTTCATGCCCGCCATTTTCCCGTCATCAGATTCTTCTATGCTATGTGGTGATAAACTGATAATACAAGCAAGAAGAAGTCTCAATACTTCATTTGGTTATGCTACACATGGGCACGAAGTTGCTACATGATGTTAGTACTAATACAAGTGAAGTGAAACTTTATAAAAAATATATTCTCACGCACTTGAGATTCAAACCCATATAAATATTTGACCAGATTCACTTAGTCGCATAAGATAATCTCTCAAATAAATTAAAATGAAACAATGCATTCCTTTCATATAGGTGCATGCATCTAAAATTTTTAACTACGGTCATTGAGGGAGTCCTGGACTAAGGGGTCCTCGGGCGTCCGGCCTGTTGTCTATGGGCCGGACTGATGGGCTGTGGAGATATGAAGACTGAAGACTGTACCCGTGTTCGGATAAGACTCTCCTTGGCGTGGAAGGCAAGCCTGGCGAACAACTATGAAGATTTCATCTTATGTAACCTACTCTATGTAACCCCACATTCCCCCGGTGTCTATATAAACTGGAGGGTGTAGTCCGGAAAGGATATACTCAATACCGTAGTCATACATGCTAGACTTCTAGGCTTTAGCCATTACGATCTCGTGGTAGATCAAATCTTGTAATACTCATATTCATCAAGATCAATCAAGCAGGAAGTAGGGTATTACCTCCATAGAGAGGGCCCGAACCTGGGTAAACATCATGTCCCCTGTCTCCTGTTACCATCAACCTTACACGCATAGTTCGGGACCCCCTACCCGAGATCCGCCGGTTTTGACACCGACATTGGTGCTTTCATTGAGAGTTCCTCTGTGCTGTCGCTGAAAGGTTCGATGGCCCCTTCAATCGTCAATAATGACGCTGTCTACGGAGAAACTTTCCTTCTCGGGCGGATCTTTGTGTTCGGCGGTTTCGCACTGTGGGCCAACTTGTTTGGCCATCTGGAGCAGATCAAAAGCTACGCCCCTGGCCATCAAGTCAGATTCAGGAGCTTGAACTACATCGCGGACATCTATGGAGACTTGATCTTCGCCGGATTCGATACCGCGGTGGCCGCTCCCGATCACCCCGATGATCATGACCTAAATCTGTCATCGGGCCGCATCCAGGAGATCGCTCCTGTAACCTCTCTGGCCCTAGAGCCGGAGTAGGCTGCGCCATCCAAAGACGGGAGGATTAACCCGACCTCGGAGGCCGCAAATTCCATGGCGTTTGAGCCACACATGGACCTGGTCTCACACGATGCCTATGCCATCGGAACACCGGACTCGTCTCCGACCGTAGGTTCCGAATCGCGCGAGCCCGCGGACGCCGAGCTTGATCGTTTATCGATCTTCGAATTCAGCGCCGCAGACATCTTCCAGCACTCGCCTTTGGGCGATGTGCTAAACTCAGTAAAAAAACATGTCCTTGGCGGAGGACTCTCAATCGAACTATATCCGGCTCGAACCAGGGGCTGACGGTGGAGAATTGTGCTCCCCACCCACCACCCACTTCATAGCCACAGTCGAGGATTCGACCGATACACTTGATTACGACTCCGAGAATATCGACGGCATGAACAATGATGTCGACAACGAAGACCCTGTTGATACAACTAATGAACAAGATGAACGGGAAGATAGGCAGGTTAGCCCTACTAAACAGGCCACAAACGAAGATTCGGAGGACGACAATTACCTTCCGCTCTCTGAGGATGAGGTGGGCCTCGGCACTAAGGATTTCATCGTGCCTAAGGAACCTCGTGAGCAGGAGCACTTTAAGTGCCAACTAATAGCCACTGCAAGGAGCCTGAAAAAGAAACAGCAGCAGCTTCAAGCTCACCAAGATCTGCTCAATGATAGATGGACCGAAGTCCTAGCCGCCGAAGAATACGGCCTTAGTGGACCAGCCAAAAGCTACCCGAAACATAGATTTCCATCCCAGGGCGACGATGAGGCGCTGGAGCCCGTACCATCATCGCACTATGCGGAAGGTCGACCACAACTGGGCCTAGGTAAAGCGGCAACTCAAGCCGAACACCAGACCGTCCTACCTCGCAGTAAAAGCGACAACGAAATAGCTCGGGGTTACACATACGACCATCAAGAAGACTTGGGTAGCAAAGCAGAACAGTCAAGAGCGATCTACATATCGCAAGGACATACCTCGACACATGACAACGGCCACCTATTCAGACATGACAAACCTAGTCCACCCTGGCTGAAAACCACAAATGGACTCTGTCGGAGATACGCCGCAGTGTGGCCCAACATAGAGGTGCCGCACACCCTCTTTGCTTCACAAATGAAGTAATGGAGCATGAATTCCCAGATGAGTTTAAACCTATGAATATCGAATCATACGATGGAACAACGGATCCCGCGGTATGGATCGAGGACTTCCTCCTCCATATCCACATGGACCGCGGAGACGACTTTCATGCCATCAAATACCTACCACTAAAACTCAAAGGACCAGCTCGGTACTGGTTAAACAGTCTGCCGGAAAATTCTATCGGCAGCTGGGAGGATTTGGAAGACGCCTTTCGCAACAACTTCCAAGGAACATATGTCCGGTCACCAGACGCCGATGACTTAAGTAACATTGCCCAATAGCCCAGAGAGTCAGCCAGGAAGCTCTGGACCAGGTTCCTAGTTAAAAAGAACCAAATCATCGACTGTGCGGACACGGAGGCCATTGCGGCCTTTAAACATAGCGTCCGGGATGAATGGCTTGCACGCCACCTCGGTCAGGAAGGACCTAAATCCATGACAGCCCTTACCGCTCTAATGACCCGCCTTTTCATGGGAGAAGACATCCGGCTCGCTCGTAGAAGCAACTGCGTCAGCGACTCGGGCACTTCCGAAATATGAGACGGCAATGGCAAGTCAGGACGAAGCATACACAACAGTGACAATGATAATGAAAGATCACGTGACACAGCGGTCAACGCCAGCTTTAGCAATCCCAAGTCCGGCCAACGGAAAAAGCCATTCAAGGCAAACAGAGACGGACCATCCAAACTAGACAGGATATTGGACCGGCCCTGTCAGATTCATGGCCACCCCAATAAACCAGCTAATCACACCAACAGAAGCTGTTGGGTCCTCAAGCAGGCCGGCAGGCTCAACGCCGGACACAATGGAAATGGGACACCCGGCAATAGGGACAACGAAATAGCTCACCAGCTAAATGCCGGAGGGCGGAAGCAATTCCCCCCTGAAGATCGATCAAATCCGGAATAGAAATAACAGTTCGGCTTCCGCTGCCCACCATGTATTGATACGTCTCCAACATATCTATAATTTTTTATTGTTCCATGCTATATTATATTCTGTTTTGGACATTATTGGGCTTTATTATACACTTTTATATTATTTTTGGGACAAACCTATTAACCGGAGGCCCAGCCCATAATTTTTGTTTTTTGCCTATTTTAGGGTTTCGCAGAAAAAGAATATCAAACGGAGTCCAAACGGAATGAAACCTTCAGGAATGTGATTTTCGGAACGAACATGATCCAGAGGACTTGGACCCTACGTCAAGCAATCAACAAGGAAGGCACAAGGTAGGGGGCACGCCTACCCACCTGGGCGCACCCTCCACCCTCGTGGGCCCCCTGTTGCTCCACCGACGTACTCCTTCCTCCTATATATACCTACGTACCCCAAACTACCAGATACAGAGCCAAAACCCTAATTCCACCGCCATAACTTTCTGTATCCACGAGATCCCATCTTGGGGCCTTTTCCGGAGCTCCGCTGGAGGGGGCATCGATCATGGAGGGCTTCTATATCAACACCATATCCCCTCCGATGAAGTGTGAGTAGTTTACTTCAGACCTATGGGTCCATAGTTATTAGCTAGATGGCTTTTCTCTCTTTTTGGATCTCAATACAAAGTTTTCCCCCTCTCTTGTGGAGATCTATTCGATGTAATATTCTTTTGCGGTGTGTTTGTTGAGACCGATGAATTGTGGGTTTATGATCAAGTTTATCTATGAACAATATTTGAATCTTCTCTGAATTCTTTTATGTATGATTGGTTATCTTTGCAAGTCTCTTCGAATTATCAGTTTGGTTTGTCCTACTAGATTGATCTTTCTTGCAATGGGAGAAGTGCTTAGCTTTAGGTCCAATCTTGCTGTGTCCTTTCCCAGTGACAGTAGGGGCAGCAAGGCACGTATTGTATTGTTGCCATCGAGGATAACAAGATGGGGTTTATATCATATTGCATGAGTTTATCCCTCTACATCATGTCATATTGCTTAAAGCGTTACTCTGTTCTCTTGAACTTAATACTCTAGATGCATGCTGGATAGCGGTCGATATGTGGAGTAATAGTAGTAGATGTAGGCAAGAGTCGGTCTACTTGTCTCGGACGTGATGCCTATATACATGATCATACCTAGATATTCTCATAACTATGCTCAATTCTGTCAATTGCTCAACAGTAATTTGTTCACCCACCGTAAATACTTATGCTCTTGAGAGAAGCCACTTGTGAAACCTATGGCCCCGGGTCTATTTTCCATCATATTAATCTTCCAACACTTAGTTATTTTTATTGCCTTTTATTTTACTTTACATCTTTATCATAAAAATACCAAAAAAAATATCTTATCATATCTATCATATCTCACTCTCGTAAGTGACCGTGTAGGGATTGACAACCCCTTATCGTGTTGGTTGTGAGGATTTATTTGTTTGTGTAGGTGCGAGGGACTCGTGCGTGGCGTCCTACTGGATTGATACCTTGGTTCTCAAAAACTGAGGGAAATACTTATGCTACGTTGCTGCATCACCCTTTCCTCTTCAAGGGAAAACCAACACAGTGCTCAAGAGGTAGCACATATACCCTTTAAAACTATACCGCGCATACACAATTACGCACTCAAGATACCATGGGCATTGACGGAAGCATAATACGGACAAGTCTGCAGGCACTCCGATAACATTCTTTAACCGTTTTCCTATTTTCTTTTGTTTCATTATCTCTTAAAAGCAGGTGGCGCAAAGGGGAAACACCTACGACCAACCCCATAGGAGTTCGGATCCGTACACTCACCTACGGGGCTACTCCCTTCAAGGATTCCCCTTGCTGAGGACATGCGACACAGACGTGCGACGGGAGGTCCAAAATAACTTTTTGTAGACCGCACTCTCTTTTCGAGCCTGTAACATGCCTTTTTCCTCTGCCTCCGACCCAGGGCATATCAAATTGCCGGGGTCGTGGCCTTTATGTATATCAAGTAACCATTGGCGTATCACTCAGGTCCCAGTTAAAATTATCCGAATTAATTTCTCGCGTCTTTTCGCAAAATGAACACGCCTTCTATGGTTGTTTCATAGATAGACCCCGGCTTAACTTGCCAGGGGGTCGGTACGGGAACAAATGAGTTGCCAACAAAGTCCGAACAGCTTTTACAGCATACTTCGGCGTCGCGAGTTTTGGCCTTATATGCATCAGCTCCGAATCATGTCTTGGGTCAATAGTTGGGTTGCCCGGCTCCTGTGCTTGCTATCCTACATTCCGCTCTATCATCTAGGGGAGTAAAGGGAGAACTACTGCGATTGTGCTACCGGTTCAACCGGGGACACAACTCAGTAGAGAAAGCCGAAAATTGACTATCATGATGTGGTGAGAGCTGGTCAACCACTCGATGACTTATCGGAATCTCTAACGATTCCTCCGTGTCACACGAAGGACCTCTTTTCGGTCAATTATGTAAACACATCGTATGAGTAAGCCGCATACATACTAGGGGCTATGTCGTAGACCCACCGTAAAACTCCTATGGCTAATTGAAAGTGTTAACGCCCTATAGTCTGGTTGCATGGTTCGCCGCATTGACACCTCCTTCACGGACCAAGACGTTGGATTAAGAGTGATCAGATGCTTTTTCGAACACCCCTGTACTTCCTACAAGGGGGCAGAAGCCGACGACTGGAGAACTTTCAGATTAGATTAAAACGGCCGCACAGGAGGAACACAAGCTTCCGGGCAAACTATACAAATAGATTTACTATAAAATTGTCTCGTACAATTCTCATACACTTCACTCGAACATTATGTCTTTCGAGCATTGTCCCTCTATCAAGCGGGCGGCTACAAGGACGTCTTCAAAATAATGCTCCGGTTCGTTGCGGTCCTTGCCCTTGGGTGGATTCTTCACTGCCACGTCGATGGCCTTCATATTACCCCAGAATATCTTGACTCGGGTAAAAGCCATCCGCGCACCTTCAATACACACTGATCGCTTCACAGCATCGATACACGGCACTGCTTCAACAAGCCGCTGCACCAAGCCGAAGTAACTGTTCGGAACAGGCTCAGTTGGCCAAAACCGGATTATGATGTTCTTCATGGCAGCACCGGATATCCTATGAAGCTCGGCCCACTGGGACATCTACTCATTCAGCAACAGGGGGCTCTTCGAGGCGCCAAATTGTGACCAGAAAATCTTCTCCGTTGCATACCCGTCTCGCGCCTGATAATACTGCGCCGCATCGGAAGTACTCTTCGGCAAGTCTAAAAACTCGTCTAGAGAACTCCACAATTGGTTAAGCTGAGCATAGTTTGGATCGCCGAACTTAGCGTGTAGCAAAAATGGCTTACCAGCTGCAATCTCCCCAGCTTGCCGGATCTCCTCACGGGCTGCTCTGGATTCAGACCGCGCTTCTCTCGCCTCTCGTAGGGCCTTGTCAAATTCAGTCGTCTTGGCTTCATTCTCCTTCTCAAGGAGTTCACACCGGCTAGCAGCACTTTTTAGCTCGAGTGCCATCATGGATATCTTCTCCTCGTCTTGACGTCGTGCAGTTCGTTCAGCTTTTAACTCAACCGATGCCTTCTCGGCAGCCGCATTACTACACCGGGCTAGCTCCTTGGCCCGGGCTAGCTCCGCCCGAAGAACTTCAATGGCGGCAGCCCCATCTGCAGCCAGGCACAACTTTCAGCGTCATGCTTATATCACAAAAATGTATGTGCAGGGACTGCTCCGAATACATACCTTGCGACTCGTCAAGACGCATATTAATCAACGTAATGTCATCCCTGGTCACATCAAGCTTCCATTGCAGCTCGGCAATATCCGCAGTCTGGGAAGTAGCCAGGGGGGAAGCAGCCTGTGTTCAAAGTTAATCAGATTAGTCCTCGGATATTTCTTTAGATCCTCCGTTTGCTTCCTATGGGAAGCCAACCTGAGTCTCAGGGGCTACTATTTATACACAGGTGTATTTTCTGAATAAAACACTATTGCACATATTACAGTACAAACCTCGAAGCCTCTCAGCAGACTCGCAAAGGCCTCGTTCAATCCGCTCTTTGCGGATATGACCTTTTTTACCACCGTACCCATCAAGGTACGATGTTCCTATAAAATGGACGCCTGCCGCAGCATGCTCGTCAAGATATCCGGCGCCTCTGGGTCTCCGGAGGCAGCCGCAGGAGTACGGTCACCCTTTGAAGGGATCCGTTTATTTGTATCCGGCTGCATTCCGGGTTGTTCGGGGTCTTCATTGTTGTTCTCCAGGCCCTGGGTTGCCGAGGTATCACCTTCGTGTAGCATCTTCGTTATCCCTGGCACCACTTGTTGGTCGGGGGAGACCCTCCGCGACGACACCTCAAGGTCGTCTGCCCTATTGGACGGAGAAGCCGATGGGGGCGTCTCGCTTTCCATCATCTCCGGGAGAAGGTCCCCCGAGGAAGGGGACTACACGCTGAGCTGCAAAAATATATATATTCCAGGCATCATAAGAAAAGAATGGGATAGGTTTAAAACAGCCTTGTTCACTTATGATTTGGCCGGAGGCTTGTCCTCGTCATGAGACTGCGCTTCGACGTCCTTCAGACCCGGGCCACCCCCAGAGGCATCTTGCCTCGCTTCGGAGCCTGCTTCTCCCAATCTTTGGAGGCGGCCCTCTTCTTCTTGGGAGGGAAGGAGATAGTGGCCCCCTTGACTTTTGTCTTCGGATGAGGAGATTTTTATTCCTCCAGACACAAAGTCCGAGGTTCCCTGGGAATAGAGGCCATCCTTGATCCTCTTACCCTCCACCTCATACTCCTTCTCCGACATCTGGTATGGTGCTGGGGCCAGCATCCTTGTTAGGACAGCATTCGCTGGACCCTTGGGTAGAGGGGCCGAACACATAATCAGTTCCTCCTTCTTTAGCCAGCCCTAGAAAAAGATAGCTTGCTCAGTACCGCATTACTGTATGCATGACCACAAAGTATTCAAGTGCTTACCGGGGTATCCGGATGATTACAGTTAAGGCCAGCGTCCTCAGCAGTATCCGGCCAATGTTTCCGCTTCCCGAAAAATAACTTCCACATCCCTTCGTGTGTGATGCTGAAGAAGTGTAGGAGGGTTTGTGGTTCTTCGGGATTAAACTCCCACATGCGGCGAGGCCTACGCTGGTAGGGCAGGATTCGGCGAACTAACATCACTTGGATCACACTGACGAGATCGATATCTCTCTCGAGGAGGGTTTGGAGGCGGCTTTGTAAGGTCCGCACTTCATCCACTAATCCCTAGTCTAGCCCCTTGTTGACCCATGACGTGAGCTGTAATGGTGGGCCGGGACGAAACGTGGGGGCAGCTACCCATTTAGCATTGTGGGGCTCTGTAATATAAAACCACTCCCGCTGCCAGTAATTGGAAGCCTCGGTAAAAGAACCTTTTGGCCAGCGGGTGTTGGCGAGTTGGCTGATTGTAGCGTCGCCGCACTCCGCCTGTTCCCCGTCGACTACCTTAGGCTTCACGCTAAAGGTCTTGAGCCATAATCCAAAGTGTGGGGGGATTCGAAGGAAGGCCTCACATGTAATGATAAATGCCGAGGCATGGAGGATAGAGTCCGGGGCAAGATCGTGAAAATCTAGTCCGTAATAAAACATTAGCCCTCAGACAAAGGGGTGAAGAGCAAACCCTAACCCCCGAAGGAAGTGGGAGACGAATACCACCCTCTCGCCGGATCTGGGGGTCGGAATAACTTGTCCTTGGGATATCTGGCCGCCCAAAGCTTTGTGATATCCTCCTCTGTAACGGAGGAAGCCACCCATAGGCCTTGGGAGCTAGATCCGGACATGATGGGAAGGCTGAAATCAATGGAGTCGAACCTTGGGTGCTGGAGCTAGGGGTTGGGGAGGCTTAGGAGCGGTGTGCCATAAAATGACGGCCCTTGGTTCCTTTATAAACACCTCCGGTATTGAACGTTTCCTCCTAAGTCTAAGAACCTGCCTATTCCTAAGGAATCTTTCTCGCAGGACAGTTGGGTTACCCACGCTCGTATTGATGAAAATCCTGTAATAAGGGGACACGATCTCTGCTTTGACAAAACATGTCAATAACAACCGCGTCTCGAAACGTGGGGCGAAAAACGGTTCAAAATTATGACCGGACGGGCGTGACGTCACGTTACTGAAGTTGTCAGCAGATTAGACTCGTGCATTATTATATTCTCTCTGCGGTTGTGTGCGGTGTGTGTTACAGGTCCGGACATGATCAATTCGACTAGGGACTATTCGGGAGTTCGGAAGGAGGAACCCGCCTTGCAATGCCAAAGACAGCACTCCGTGCCAGATACCTTGACATTGAAGCCAGGTTCATGGGCTACTGAGGGAGTCCTGGACTAAGGGGTCCTCGGGCGTCAGGCCTATTGTCTATGGGCCGGACTGATGGGCTGTGGAGATATGAAGACCGAAGACTGTACCCATGTCTGGATAAGACTCTCCTTGGCGTGGAAGGCAAGCTTGGCGAACAACTATGAAGATTCCATCTTATGTAACCGACTCTATGTAACCCTAGATTCCCCGGTGTGTATATAAACCGGAGGGTGTAGTCCGGAAAGGATATACTCAATACCGTAGTCATACAGGCTAGACTTCTAGGGTTTAGCCATTACGATCCCGTGGTAGATCAACTCTTGTAATACTCATATTCATCAAGATCAATCAAGCAGGAAGTAGGGTATTACCTCCATATAGAGGGCTCGAACCCGGGTAAACATCATGTCCCCTGTCTCTTGTTACCATCAACCTTAGATGCACAGTTCGGGACCCCCTACCCGAGATCCGTCGGTTTTGACACCGACAGTCATAGCCTATGTTGATTGCACTAAGCATGGCATAGTGCAATTTAATATTTCATCACCAAATTTAATATAGCCCTCGCATATGATGTCTTGGTGCAACGCTATATACGTTGCTATAAAGTAAATCAAATATCCCTCCATTTCAGGCATGCACATAGAAATCACATGTGTGTCAAAATTAACTCATAAAAGAGTTATGCCCCATATTGTAAAAACGCACGTTAGCTTGGCTAGTTAACCATTAAATAGATCTTCATATGACTAAAAATACAACCACTACATATTTGCGATGGTTAATGAGCTAGGCATGCACGTGCTATACGAATGAATATTGTCAAATCATTCTGTAGACGAAGTTCGAGGCTCCCCAAGTACGCCGACGTTGAAGACAGCGAGGAGGACTTTTATTTCTACATTCTGTAGTGTTCTTTTATTTCTACATTTTGTAGTACTCATGTGTTGTGATGCTATGTAATAGATATGTTGGAATTCTTAATCAGGGGTTTTCTCCATGGAGATGTAATTAACAGACCTTTTATGTAAATGTAAGAGTTCTGGAAATAAAGTACCTGCAATGTTTGATCTTCTTTTTATTGCATGAATTTACGCATTTAAATATATTCATTCTGTATCAATGACGTGGACGCGTATTTTCACACCCGCCATTTTCTCGTCATCTCCTTCACAGATGATTTGAGTAGATATGGGTATATTTACTTAATGAAACACAAGTCTGAAACATTTGAAAAAGTTCAAGTAATTTCAGAGTGAAGTGGAGAATCATTGTAATAAGTAAATTAAATTTCTACAATGTTATCGTTGAGGTGAGTATTTGAGTTACGAGTTTGTATGCATTTAATACAATTTGGAATTGTTTCACTGCTCACGCCACCAGGAACAGCGTACTAGAGTGTCCGGACGTCGTGATCGTACTGAATTGGATATGGTGTGTTCTATGATGTCTCTTACTGATTTGCCACTTTCATTTTGGTATTATGCATTAGAGACAACTACATTCACTTTAAATAGGGCACCATCTAAATCTGTTGAGACGACACCGTATGAGTTGTGGTTTGGCAAGAAATATAATCTGTTGCTTCTTAAAGTTTGATGATGCAACGCTTATGTCAATAGGCTTCAGCCTAATAAGCTCGAACCCAAAGCGGAGAAGTGCGTCTTCATAGGATACCCTAAAAATACCATTGGGTATACCTTCTACCACAGATCCAAGGGCAAGATCTTTGTTGCCAAGAACAAGTCCTTTCTAGAAAAGGAGTTTCTCTCGAAAGAAGTGAGTGGGAGGAAAGTAGAACTTGATGAGGTAATCGTACCTTCTCTCGAATTGGAAAGCAATACATCATAGAAAGCAGTCCCGTGATGCCTACACCAACTAAAGCGGAAGCTAATGATGATGATCATGAAACATCGGATCAAGTTACTACTGAACTTTGTAGGTTGACCAGGGTACGTTCCGCACCAGAGTGGTACGGTAATCCAGTCCTGGAAGTCATTTTGTTAGAAAACGGCGAACCTACTAAGGGAGTCCTGGACTAAGGGGTCCTCGGGCGTCCGGCCTGTTAGCCATGGGCCGGACTGATGAGGCTGTGAATATACGAAGACCGAAGACTGCACCCGTGTCCGGATAGGACTCTCCTTGGCATGGAGGGCAAGCTTGGCGATCAAATATGTAGAATCCTTTCTTTGTAACCGACCTTGTGTAACCCTAGATCCTCTCGGTGTCTATGTAAACCGGAGGACTTAGTCCGAAAAGGGGGAGACTCATTATCATAGCCATACAAGCTAGACCTCTAGGGTTTAGCCATTACGATCTCGAGGTAGATAAACTCTTGTAATACTCGTATTCATCAATATCAATCAAGCAGGACATAGGGTATTACCTCCATAGAGAGGGCCCGAACCTGGGTAAACATCGTGTCCCCTGTCTCCTGTTACCATCGACCTTGGACGCACAGTTCGGGACCCCATACCCGAGATCTGCCGGTTTTGACACCGACATTGGTGCTTTCATTGAGATTTCCATTGTGCCATCCTCAAAAGGTTTGATGGCCCCTTCAATCGTCAACAATGACGCTGTCCAAGCAGAAACCTTCCTCCCCGGACAGATTTTCGTGTTCGGCGGCTTCGCACTGCAGACCAACTCGTTTGGCCATCTGGAGCAGAACGATAGCTACGCCCCTGGCCACCATGTCAGATTTGGGATCTTGAACTACGTCGCGGACATCCATGGAGATCTGATCTTCGCTGGATTTGAGACCGCGGCGATCGCTCCTGGTCGCCTCGATGAACATGACCTAAATCTGTCATCGGACCATATTCAGGAGATAGCTCCTGTAACTATTCTGGCCTTAGATCCAGAGTATACGGCGTCATCTAAGGACTGGAGGTTCAACCCCACCACGGAGGCCACAGACTCCCCGGCGTTGGAGCCGCACATGGACTTAAACTCACACAATATTCTTGTCACTGGAACCTCGGACTCACCTCCTGGTGTAAGTTCCGAACCATGTGAGTCCATGGATGCCGAACTTGATCATTTATTGATCTTCAACTTCAGTGCCGCAGACATCTTCCAGCACTCACCCTTGGGCGACGTGCTAAGCTCATTAAAGAATCTGTCCTTGGCAGGGGACTCACAGTCAAACTATATCCGGTTCGAACTAGAAGCCAATGATAGGGAATTTCGCTCCCCACCCGCCACCCACTTTATAGGCACTATCGAATACTTAACTGACATGCTCGATTACGGCTCCGATGACGTCGACGGTACGGACGATGATGCCGGAGAAGAAGAGGCCCAGGACCCTTCGTTTATCGGACGCTGGACGGCCACTTCCTCGTACGATGTGTACATGGTGGATGCACCAAAGGAGAATAGCGGCGATGCCAAAGAAGAACCAGTTGAGGATAAACCTCCTGAGATACAATCGAAACACCGGCGTCAGCGGCGCCGCTCTAAGTCACGCCGCAGTAAAGATAGCAACACCGGCACAGGAGAAGATAACACTCCGAAAGGTGTCGAAGACAAAGAAGACCCCGTTGACGCAGCTACCAAACGGGATGAATGGGAAGATGGGCATGTTAGCCCTGGTAGACAGGCCACACACGAGGACTCGGAGGACAATAATTATCTTCCGCTCTCTGAGGATGAGGCGAGCCACGGCACCAACAATTTCATCATGCTTGAGGAACCTCTCAAGCAGGAGCGCTTCAAGTGCCAGCTAATAGCCACTGCAAGGAGCCTAAAAATGAAGCAACATCAGCTTCAAACTGACCAAGATCTGCTCAATGATAAATGGATCGATGTCTTATCAGCCGAAGAATACGGCCTCAAGTGCCCAACCAAAAGCTACCCAAAGCGCAAATTGCTACCTCAGTTTGACGAGGAGGCGCCGGAATACATACCACCATCGTACAATGCGGCTGACCGACCACCACGTGATCGGGACAAAACGGCAACTCACGCCGAACACCAGCCCACCCCGCCTCATCGCACAGGTAGAGGTAAATTAGCCCAGGGCCATACATATGACCTCCGGCAAAACCTGAACAATAAAGCAGGACATACCAGATCAATCTACGGATCGCGAGGACGTGCCTCGACATGCGACGACGGCCACCTATTCGGATGTGACAAACTTAGTCATGCACGGGATGAAAACCGCAGACGGACTCCATCGGAGCTACCTCGTGATATGGCTCGGTATAGAGGCGCCACACACCCTCATTGCTTCACTGATGAGGTCATGGATCATGAATTCCCAGAAGGGTTCAAACCCGTGAATATAGAATCATACGATGGAACCACAAACCCCGCGGTGTGGATCGAAGACTTCATTCTCCACATTCATATGGCCCCCGGTGATGACCTCCACGCCATCAAATACCTCCCTTTAAAACTCAAGGGGCCTGCTTGGCACTGGTTAAACAACCTGCCTAAAAATTCTATCGGCAGCTGGGAGGACTTGAAGAAGCCTTCCTCGACAACTTCCAAGGTACATATGTTCGTCCACCAGACGCCGATGACTTAAGCCACATAATTCAACAACCTGGAGAGTCCGCCGGGGAATTCTGGACTAGGTTCTTAACTAAAAAGAACCAAATCGTCGATTGTCCGGATGCCGAAGCCCTAGCAGCCTTCAAACATAGCATCCGCAACGAATGGCTCGCTCGCCACCTTGGCCAAGAAAAGCCAAAATCCATGGCGGCCCTCACGACACTCATAACCCGCTTTTGTGCGGGCGAGGACAGTTGGTTGGCCCGTAGCAAAAACAATGCAAGCGATGCCGGCACCCCTGAAGTTAAAAATAACAAAGACAAGTCTCGACGCAAGAAATACAAGCGTCGAAACAACAATGACAACACCGAGGATACGACGGTCAATGCCGGATTCCGTGGCTCTAAGTCCGGTCAGCAGAAGAAGCCATTCCAAAAGAACAATTCAGGCACATCCATCTTGGACCGCATACTTGATCGTCTGTGCCAGATTCATGGCACCCCAGACAAACCACCCAATCATACAAATAGAGATTGCTGGGTTTTTAAATAGGCCGGCAAATTAAACGCCGAGAACAGGGGAAAGGGATCACAAAGCAAGGACGAGGATGAAGAGCCCCGGCAACCGAACACAGGGGGGAGAGAATAAGTTTCCCCCTCAGGTCAAAATGGTGAACATGATATACGCTATCCACATCCCAAGAGGGAGCGCAAGCGTGCCCTCAGGGACGTCTATGCGATAGAGCCAGTCGCCCCAAAATTCAATGCATGGTCATCATGCCCGATCACATTTGATTGACGGGATCATCCGACCAGTATCCGTCACGGTGGCTCAGCCGCACTGGTCCTAGACCCAATAATTGACGGGTTCCACCTGACTCGCGTCCTTATGGACGGAGGTAGCAACGTCAATCTGCTCTATCAGGATATAGTGTGCAAAATGGGCATTAATCCATCAAGGATCAGGCCAACGAAGACTACCTTCAAAGGAGTCATACCAGGTGTAGAGGCCCGTAGTACGGGCTCAATCACACTAGAGGTTGTCTTTGGATCCCCCGGGAACTTCCGAACCAAAGAGTTAATCTTCGACATCGTCCCATTCCGTAGTGGTTATCACGCACTGCTCAGACGGACTGCATTCACTCGGTTCAACGTGGTCCCGCACTATGCTTATCTTAAGCTTAAGATGCCCGATCCACGCGGCTTCATAATGGTCAATAGAAACACGGAACGCTCCCTCCGCACAGAAGAGCACACCGCCACCCTAGCAGCAGAAGTATAGAGCGGCCTTCTCAAGCAGAACCGTAATCCGGCTGCCGAGCCCCCGGACATTGTAAAGAGGGTCCGGACTATGCTGCAACGGGACAGCTTGGCTCATCAAGAGCTTGACTAGCAATTTGGCCTCCGTCCCAGCCCCGATCAGGTAGTGGCATTCGTACCACACGTGCATAATTATGCAATAGAAATCCCATGGGCATCGATGGAGGCACAACTAGCTTGTGATCCACAGTTCGGCTCGATCGATCCCAGACACACATATAATGTCAATATTTCTTTTTTCCTTTTCCAGGTTTATTTTACAAAGGCCTTCTTCGATGGCCCGACTACCGGTCCTGTCAAAGGATAAAAAACACCATGATGACAAGAAGCAAAGACGTATAGGGGAAGCTCTGGAGGTCAATTCAACGACCACCCTACCTGTTGTTAGGACCCACACGCAGCTCGCCTTTGGTCATGGCATGTTAATAGACGGTTGGTTATCGCACTATTTGTATTCATGCGCTTTGACGCATTAACCCAATTATAATGGAAACAGTTCGTGGCTCAAGTTTAAGGGCCCAAGATATCACCTCTGCTCCCTTTCTGTTTTCCTTTAATAACGTATCTTCTAGCACCCGTACACTTTGGTACGTTTCATATTTGCCAGGGGCTCCCAGGCGCCCCACAATATGGCAACAAAGTCCGGACATTTTATAGTATAGTTCGCCACCCCGAATTTAGCATTATATGCATTGGCTCCGAATCATGTCTTTGGTCAATAGTTGGGTTGCCCGGCTCCTGTGCTTGCTACCTTACGTTCCGCTATATCGGCTAAGGTAGTAAAGGGAACTACTGTGATTGTGCCCTGGTTTATCCAAAGGAGCACCTCAGCAGAGAAAGCCGAAAACTGACTGTCATGATGCAGCGAGAGCCGGTCAGCTGTTCGTAGGTTGCAAATCGTTGGAGATTTCTTCCGCGTTGCGCGAAGGATCGGTACTTCTAGATCAGACGCTTATAGCACTCTAGTTCAGAAACTAGGGGCTGCGTCCATGTTTTTATTGTCAAACTCCTATGGCTAAGTGAGGGCGTTACAGCCGCATAGTCTGGTTGCCTGGTTTGTTGTGGTAAACAACTCCTTCAAGGACCATCTAATTGGATCAAGATTGTTTAGATTCCATCCCGAACACCCCTGTACTACCTACGTGGGGGCAGATGCCGACGACTGGTTAACTGTAACACCCTGGATGTAATTTACCTTATCTGTACTCCAACTCTTGTCGTTTCCGGCCTAAGTTATTTTATTTTCCTCGGGTTCGGATTTTTGTCTTCGTGTGTTGTTGCCTTTGTCATGCATCTCATATCATGTCATCATGTGCATTTCATTTGCATACGTGTTCGTCTCATGCATCCGAGCATTTTCCCCGTTGTCCGTTTTGCATTCCGGCGCTCCTATTTCCTCCGGTGGTCCTTTCTACCTCTTTTCATGTGTGGGGGTTAAACGTTTTCGGATTGGACCTATACTTGCCAAGCGGCCTTGGTTTACTACCGGTAGACCGTTTGTCAAGTTTCGTGCCATTTGGACTTCGTTCGATACTCCAACGGTTAACCGAGGGACCGAGAAGGCCTCATTTGTGTTGCAGCCCAACACCCTTCCAATTTGGCCCAAAACCCACCAAAACCTCTCCCATCATCTAGAGCGTTCGATCACGATCGTGTGGCCACAAACCGCACCCCATTTGGAGCTTCCTAGCTCCCTCTACGCCTATATAAAGAACCCTCCTTTTCAATTCGCGGATGAAACCCTAACCCAGCCGCCGGACGAAATCCGGACGGCCGGACATGTCCGCTCCACCCCGCCGCACCAGTCAGACGCCGCCACCTGTCCCTGGGCCAGTCCCCACATCATCGCCTATCGCGCGGGCCCGCTAGGCCCGTGGTCGGCCCTCCCGCCGCACGACTCGGGCCGAGGCGCCCAACCGGAGCACCTCCCGTCTTCCCCGCGCCCGGCGCTCCTTCTCCCGGCCGGCCGCCGCGCCGCTATTGCCGCTGCACCACCGCACTGTCCTCTCGCCGGCAGGACCTCGTCGCACCACCGCGTCGTCCTCTCGCCGGCCGGAGCTCGCCGTGCCACCGCGCCGCACCTCCTCGTCCTCACCGGCGACCCGTCCGCCCTCTCGCCGGCCGGATCCGTCCTACCTCGCCGGAGCCCTGCAACCTCGCCGGAGTCCTCGGGAGGCATGCGTGATAAGTGCTGGATCTAGATCTAAAAGAGGAGAGGGTTGACTTTTCTCCCACTAACCCTAGTTTTTTTGCGTTTTTCATCATGCCATAACTCTGCATCCGTAGCTCCGATTTGCGCGTGTAGCATATCAAAATGTTCGTCTCAAAGAGTACATCATTTCATCTCAGTGCATCATTTTCATTTGATCTCATCTTGATGCCCTAAATGCTGTTGAAAGAGGGCTATGTGATAAAATTGCCAGATCTATTTTATCAAATAGATATTTGTTATTTTTGCCATGATTAATGTGTGCATGATATGCTCCTGAGCTCTACATGAGTTTTGTTTTATGCCATGCCATCTTTTACAGAGGTGCTTACCATGTATTTTTGTGATATGTGTGGTGACTAGCACAAGCTTGCAAAGTAGTGCAATCTGTAATGCTGATTTCAGGGACTTAGAATTTCACTAAGTCCTTGAGCTGTTTTTGTCGTTATGCCATATGTTCATATTGTTTCCTAGTGATCCGTGCCTCTTTTGAGGATGATTAGTAAGGATGATTTGTTAACATGGCGGTGGTCTATCCATCCATGTCTTTGTTTGCAATTATGGAGCACCCTAGCTCGAGTCAATCGAGCTCTACTTTTGCTATTTCGTGAATCCTGGCAGATTGTTGACTTGTTAGCGATTTTGCCGAGGATGTTGCTATTGATCCGTGCATGCTATGTTGTTTTTCTTGCCATGTCTAGATTCTATTCCATGTATGCTTGATGGGTGTATGCTTAGTTTGTCATGCCATGGTCTGTAGTGAGTGCATCGAGCTCGTGAACATGCCTACTCGTTAACTGATTTTCATGCTCCAGTTTTTCTCCAAGTCTGAGATCTGTTTATGTTTTTGCCATGTTCACATGCTTGTAATTGTATTTTCCGATCCCTTTTGGCTCAAGGTCACTAAGGGACTTTTGTTAAGTGCTTTGAGTAGCTTCATGTCGTGCCTTGCTTTTCCATGTTAAGTTCCTGGAGCATGTAGTTTTCATGCTCTAAAGTGTGCTACCTGATGTTAAATTCTAGACTTGTGTTAATTTCACTAAGTCTGAAACCTGTTATCATTTGCAATTTTTCCATGCTTGTTTGAACCTGTTAATGGATGAATTGGCCGTAGATGAGTGTTCATCTTTTGTCAAGCATCATGAGTGAATCCCTGCCATGTATTTATTTGTCATGTTTGAGTGCTGTGGCATATTTATCTTGATGCATTTAGATGGCTACTTGCTGATAATCGCAGACTGGTGCCATATTTGTTTTGCTTGACATTTCCAAACCGTGCATCCGATTCCGGTGATCTTTATATCGATTTCAACCGAAATCACCTCACCTTTCCAGTGACACTCTTGGATTTCCAAGTTGAGGCCAGGTTCAATCATTCCTTGTCAAATCTTGCATATGCATCACATACCGCATCCCGCATAGCATACCATGCTCACATCATGTTGTTTGAGCATTGCACGTGGTTGATTGTGTTCTTTTTGCTTGTTTGTCTTGTTTGGGTAGAGCCGGGAGACGAGTTCGCTAACGAGGAGCCCGTTGAGTTCGCTTACGAGGATCAAGTCAACTCTGACAACTTTGCAGGCAAGATGATCATACCCTCGAAATCACTTCTATCTTTGCTTGCTAGATGCTCGCTCTTTTGCTATGCCTATGCTATGATACCTACCACTTGCTTTCATGCCTCCCAAATTGCCATGTCAAACCTCTAACCCTCCATGTCCTAGCAAACCGTTGATTGGCTATGTTACGGCTTTGCTCAGCCCCTCTTATAGCGTTGCTAGTTGCAGGTGAAGATTGGAGATCGTTCCTTGATGGAACATTGTTTATTGTTGGGATATCACTATATTATCTTATTATCTTAATGCACCTATATACTTGGTTAAGGGTGGAATGCTCAGCCTTATGCCTAGTGTTTTGTTCCACTCTTGTCTCCCTAGTTTCCGTCATATCGGTGTTATGTTCCCGGATTTTGCGTTCCTTACGCGGTTGGGTTATAATGGGAACCTCTTGACAGTTCGCCTTGAATAAAACTCCTCCAGCAATGCCCAACATTGGTTTTACCATTCGCCACCTAGCCTTTTTCCCTTGGGTTTCGTGGACTCAAGGGTCATCGTTATTTTTAACCCCCCCCCCCGGGCCAGTGCTTCTCTAAGTGTTGGTCCAACTAAGCGATGTCCGGGGCTACAAAGGGCAACTCTGGGCTGGCCTACCCGACATCTGGCTCATCTGAGTGTGCCCTGAGAATGAGATATGTGCAGCTGCTATCGGGATTTGTCGGCACATTCGGGCGGTGTTGCTGGACTTGTTTTACCATTGTCGAGGATGTCTTGTAACCGGGATTCCGAGCCTGATCGGGTCATCCCGCTAGAAGGAATATCCTTCGTTGACCGTCAGAGCTTGTGATGGGCTAAGTTGGGACTCCCCTGTAGGGATTTGAACTTTTGAAAGCCGTGCCCGCGGTTATGGGCAGATGGGAATTTGTTAATGTCCGGTTGTAGATAACATGAAACTTAACTTAATTAAAATGAATCAACCGCGTGTGTAACCGTGATGGTCTCTTCTCGGCGGAGTCCGGGAAATGAACACGATGTTGGAGTAATGCTTGACGTAGGTTGTTATAGGATCACTTCTTGATCATAGTTCTTCGTTCGTGCTTTGCCTTTTCTCTTCTCGCTCTCTTTTGCGAACAGGTTAGCCACCATATATGCTAGTCGCTTGCTGCAGCTCCACATAAACCTTGCCTTACCTATAAGCTTAAATAGTCTTGATCGCGAGGGTGCAAGATTGCTGAGTCCCCGTGACTCACAGATTACTTCCAAACCAGATGCAGGGACCAATGATACCGTTCCAGACGATGCGCGTGAGCTCAAGTGGGAGTTCGATGAAGACTCTCGTCGTTACTATTTGTCTTTCCCAGATGATCAGTAGAGGTGCCCAGTTGGGGCGATCGGGGACCATGTCGCATGTTGGGGTTGATCTTTTATTTTGGTACCGTAGTCGGACCATGAGTGTATTGGATGATTGCAATGTTATTCATGTATTTGTGTGACGTGGCGAGTGTAAGCCAACTATGTACCTTTTCCCCTATTATCTATTTACATGGGTTGTTGTGAAATTACCTTACTTGCGACATTGCTTTCAATGCGGTTATGCCTCTAAGTCGTGCTTCGACACGTCGGAGATATAGCCACATCGAGGGCGTTACAAGTTGGTAATCAGAGCCTTCCCCGACCTTAGGAGCCCCCCTGCTTGATCGAATCGTTGGCGTTGTTGAGTCTAGAAAAATGTTTTGAGTCATTTAGGATTGTATACATCGGAGAGTTTAGGAATTCTTTTTACTCCCAGTCCCTTCATCGCTCTGGTAAGGCATCCTGGCGTAGAGTTTTGACTCTTCTCTTCTCAAATTTCACTATTTTTTTTAGGATCACGCAGGTATCTAGGAATCGTTCCGATCGATTTGTGATGAGAACATTGTTCTTGGTGCCTCCTGTCATTTAGGGGTTGTGGCAGTGTCTCGGGGAGTTGAGCTCCGAGGTGTTGTCGTCACAATTTTATCGCTGAGATTCTGGAGTACCTGAGTTTCGCCGACATCGAAAATCTCTTTTATGCAGTTGTTGGTGAGATAACCTCGACGCCACCCAGTACTGGGGCGGGAGTTCGGGAGTATTGCCATAACTTGTATAACGGATGCTTTTCGAAGGTTGAGGTAGACGATTTCCGAAGTTTTTCTTGGTTATGTGTTGAAGGATGGATACAACTGGATGTAGGATTTGCTAGATTTGGGTGAGATATTATGCTTCCCCTGTATCCCAACACCTGATTGCATAACCGGAAAGGTTCGGGAGTTTCATAGGTGGGAATTCTTGTAGCTCTAGTTCTTCTTCCGCGGATATTTGGGGATTGGGTGATCCTTACCGAGTATTCGTTCTTGTTCCGTACCTTGTTGTTGTTTTTCTTCTACCTCAATTCTAAGTGGCTTCTCTATTTATGGATATGTGACCATTTCAATTGGAATGCATTCGTTCATTTTGTTCGGATGTGAAGACTATATGTTGCAATTTCAACCCGTTTGATTCAGCTTCGATATTTGTCTGTCAATGTGCTAATGGATGTCAACCTCTTCAGGATGGCTCCTCCAACGCGCACGACTCCGAATCCTGATCCGCCACCACCACCTCCACCTCCGGAGGCATGGCAAGCTGTGATGGCCGCTACCAATGCAAACACGCAGCTGATCATGCAACTTCTTCAAGAGCGCAATCAAGGGAACCAGGGCCAAGGCAACAATCAGAATCACTTTGCTACACTCAACCAGTTCCTTGCTAACCAGCCAAAGACCTTCAGCAATTGTGTTGAGGCACCAGACGCTGATGATTGGCTCCTGGACATATGCAAGCATTTCGAGTGTAGTAACGTCAGGCCTGAGGACTTTGTCAAGTTCGCTTCCTTCCAACTCAAAGACCAAGCTGCAGAATGGTTTCAGCAGTACAAAGATTCCAGAGGAGGCCGTGTGATTACCTGGGATGAATTCTGTCAAGATTTCAAAGCTCATCATATTCCTCAGAGTGTGGTTGAAAGCAAGCGTGAGGAATTCCGCAACCTGAAGCAAGGCTCTATGTCTGTATACGAGTACAACAAGATGTTTCAGAAGCTCGCCCGTTTTGCTAAGCAGGACGTCCCTCACGAGAAGAGCATGATATATTAGTTCAGGGGTGGTCTCAGAGAAGAAATCCAGCTAGATCTCGTTCTCTTTGAGCCCAAGAGGTACGATGACTTTTACAACATGGCAATGAAGCAAGAGACTGCTCAACTGAAGTGCGATGCTTCCAAGAAGCAAGTCAGAGATGCTACTCCTTCTTCCTCAACTCAAGTGGCTAAGCAGCAGAAGTATTGGCTTCCTCCTCCTCCGTTCCGTCAGCCTTATCAGCAGAAGAGCAAAAGTGGCAGTGGATCTTCCCACCCACCCAACCCTGGCTTTCAGAACAAGACTTCGTCTCAAGCTCCAAGATCAAGTGCTCCGTATCACCGTCCGCTCTCGGAGGTCACGTGCAACAAGTGCCAACAGAAGGGTCACTATGCCAACAAATGCTTAAATCAGAGGCGTCTCCCTCCTCCTCCTGTGAGATCTACAAGTACAGCTGTGGTCAAGCATAACGCCAAGTCTGCAAAGGTTAACTTGATGAATGCAGCTCAGGTAGAGGACTCGTCAGATGTCATCATGGGTAACCTTCCTGTTAACGATATTCCTGCAAAAGTTCTTTTTGATACTGGTGCATCGCATTGTTTCATCTCGAGACCATTTGTTTCTAAGCATGAGTTGCCTTTACAAGAATTGCCTAGACAGTTATCCGTTGTTTCTCCGGGTAAATTCATGAATGCAAGCGCTATGGCCCCGGATGTTACTATCACGTTGGGCGACTACAAGTTTCTATCCTCTCTAGTGGTCCTTGGTAACTCGGATATTGATCTTATTCTTGGAATGGATTGGCTTTCTAAGCACAAGGCTCAGCTTGATTGTGCTGCCAGGCAGATTCAATTGACTCATTCGTCTGAGGATGTAATTGTCTTTGCCGCTAATGACGATACCATCCGTCTGTTTTCTCTCAATGAGAAGGGTGAACTGGATGCCATCTCTCAAATTCCAGTCGCTTGCGAATATCAAGACGTCTTTCTAGAAGAGCTTCCAGGAATGCCTCCGCACTGGCCAGTTGAATTCGTCATCGATCTTGAGCCTGGCACGGAACCTGTTTGCAAACGTCCTTACAAGCTTGGACCTGAAGAGTTGAAGGAGCTGAAGAAGCAACTCGATATTCAAGAGCGAATGGGTCTCATCCAACCTAGTTCTTCTCCGTGGGGTTGTGCAGTTCTTTTTGTGAAGAAGGATGGAACGGACGACTTTGTGTTGACTACCATCCATTGAACAAGAAGACTATCAAGAACAAGTACCCACTTCCCAACATCAATGAGCTGTTTGAACAACTCAAAGGTGCTCAAGTATTCTCCAAGCTTGATCTCCGTATGGGCTATCACCAGATTCATATTCGTGAGCAAGATATTCCCAAGACGGCTTTCAGAACAAGCTATGGTTCATATGAATACACTGTCATGTCTTTTGGCCTCGTCAACGCTCCTCCGACTTTCTCTTGCATGATGAACTTCATCTTCAATGCCTACACAAATGACTTTGTCTTGGTCTACCTCGATGACATTCTGGTCTTTTCGAAGAACAAGGAAGACCATGCCAAGCACTTGCGTTTGGTGCTCGATAAGCTCAGAGAACATCGGTTCTACGCAAAGTTCTCAAAGTGCGAGTTTTGGCTTGATGAGGTTCTCTATCTTGGGCATATCATCTCTGCCAAGGGCATAGCGGTGAATCCTGAGAAGGTGTCTGCAATTGTGAATTGGGAACCACCTCAGAACGTGAAGCAACTCTGCAGCTTCCTTGGTCTCGCAAGCTATTGTCGAAGGTTCGTTGAGTACTTTTCAAAGATCGCGAAGCCTCTTTCAAACCTTCTCCAGAAGCATGTCAAGTATGTTTGGTCTCCGGAATGTGACATCGCTTTCAACACCCTGAAAGAGAAATTAGTCACTACTCCAGTTCTGACTCCTCCTAATGAATCCAAACCGTTCGAGGTCTTCTGTGATGCCTCTCTTCAAGGTCTTGGTGCAGTGTTGATGCAAGAGAAGAAAGTTGTGGCTTATACCTCTCGCTAGTTGAAGCCCAACGAGAAGAACTACCCCACTCATGACCTCGAGTTGGCGGCAGTTGTGCATGCTCTTTTGACTTGGAGACATCTCTTATTGGGAAGAAAAGTGGACATCTTCACTGACCACAAGAGTCTCAAGTACATCTTCACTCAGCCTAATCTCAACCTCAGGCAGACTCGTTGGGTCGAAATGATTCAAGAGTATAATCCGAGCATCGAATATACTCCAGGGAAGGCCAATGTGATTGCTGACACATTGAGCAGGAAGGCTTACTGCAATAGTCTGATTCTCAAGCCTTACCAACCCGAGCTTTGTGAATCTTTCCGCAAACTCAATTTGCAAGTTGCTCCTCAAGGTTTCCTCTCCAACCTTCAAGTCTCTCCTATTTTGGAAGATCAGATTCGCGATACTCAACTTCTTGATGCTATGGTGAAGAAGGTGAAGATTGGGATTGCCAAGAGTCAACCCAAGTACAAGTGCTATTGCCTTGATGACAAGGATACTCTCTTCTTCGAGGATCGCATTGTTGTGCCTAAAGGTGACCTTCGTAAAGTCATTATGAACGAGGCTCACAATTCACTCCTCTCCATCCACCCTGGGAGTACGAAGATGTACCAGGACCTCAAGCAGACTTATTGGTGGACTCGAATGAAGCGCGAGATTGCTCAGTTCGTGAATGAATGTGATGTCTGCAGAAGAGTGAAGGCAGAACACCAACGACCAGCTGGTCTCCTCCAACCTCTTGCCATTCTAGAATGGAAGTTTGACCACATTGAGATGGACTTCGTGACTGGGTTTCCAAAGTCCAAGCGTGGCAATGATGCTATATTCGTTGTCATCGACAAACTCACTAAAGTGGCTCACTTTCTGCCTATCAAAGAGTCTACCGCTGCAGCTCAATTGGCGGAGCTTTATACCTCTCGGATTGTCTCTCTGCACTGCATTCCGCAGTTGATTTCTTCAGACCATGGCAGCATCTTTACCTCCAAGTTTTGGGATTCTTTTCAGAAGGCCATGGGCACCAACATCCGTTTCAGCACAGCTTTTCATCCTCAAACTAGCGGTCAAGTTGAGCGTGTCAATCAGATTCTCGAAGATATGCTCAGGTCTTGCGTTATCTCCTTCGGTATGAAGTAGGAAGATTGTCTTCCAGATGCCGAGTTCTCCTACAACAACAGTTTTCAAGCAAGTTCGGGCAAGGCCCCATTTGAAATTCTCTATGGCAGGAAGTGCCGTACTCGTCTTAACTGGTCAGAGACCGGTGAACATCAACTTCTCGAAAATGACTTCATCACAGAGGCAGAGGAAATGTGCAAAGTCATTCGTGATAACCTCAAAGAAGCGCAATCGCACCAGAAGAGCTACTATGATAGTAAGCATTGTGATTTGGCTTTCGAGATAGAGACCATGTTTACCTCCGCGTCTCTCCAATGAAAGGTACTCGTCACTTCGGTATCAAAGGGAAGCTTGCCCCTAGATACGTGGGTCCTTTCAAGATCGTCAGCAAGAGAGGCGATCTCGCCTATCAACTCGAGCTTCCTTCAAACTTTGCAAACATGCACGGCATGTTCCATGTCTCTCAGCTCTGCAAGTGCTTCAAGACCCCTGACCGCACCGTCAACTTTGAAGACATTGATCTCCAAGAAGACCTCCCTTATCGTGAGCACCCAGTTGCTATTCTTGAAGAGACTGAACGCAAGACTCGCAATAAGTCAATCAAATTCCTCAAAGTCAAGTGGTCACACCATTCCGACCGTGAAGCCATCTGGGAATGCGAGGATCACCTCCGTTCTGAGTACCCGGCGTTTTTCGAGTCCTAGATCTCAGGACGAGATCCTTTCGTAGTGGTGGAGTGTTGTAACACCCCGGATGTAATTTACCTTATCTGTACTCCAACTCTTGTCGTTTCCGGACTAAGTTATTTTATTTTCCTCGGGTTCGGGTTTTTGTCTTTGTGTGTTGTTGCCTTTGTCATGCATCTCATATCATGTCATCATGTGCATTGCATTTGCATACGTGTTCGTCTCATGCATCCGAGCATTTTCCCCGTTGTTCGTTTTGCATTCCGGCGCTCCTATCTCCTCAGGTGGTTCTTTCTACCTCTTTTCGTGTGTGGGGTCTAAACATTTTCGGATTGGACCGATACTTGCCAAGTGGCCTTGGTTTACTACCGGTAGACCGCCTGTCAAGTTTCGTGCCATTTGGACTTCGTTCGATACTCCAACGGTTAACCGAGGGACCGAGAAGGCCTCGTTTGTGTTGCAGCCCAACACCCTTCCAATTTGTCCCAAGACCCACCAAAACCTCTCCCATCATCTAGAGCGTTCGATCACGATCGCGTGGCCGCAAACCGCACTCCGTTTGGAGCTTCCTAGCTCCCTCTACGCCTATATAAAGAACCCTCCTTTTCAATTCGCGGATGAAACCCTAACCCCCCTTCTTCTCCAGCCGCCAGACGAAATCCGGACGGCCAGACACGTCCGCTCTACCCCGCCGCACCAGTCAGACGCCGCCACTTGTCCCTGGGCCGGTCCCCACATCGCCGCCGACCGCGCGGGCCCGCTAGGCCCGTGGCCGGCCCTCCCGCCGCCCGACTTGGGCCGAGGCGCCCAACCGGAGCGCCTCCCGTCTTCCCCGCGCCCGGCGCTCCTTCTTCCAGCCGGCCGCCACGCCGCCATTGCTGCCGCACCACCGTGCCGTCCTCTCGCCGGCAGGACCTCGCCGCACCACTGCGTCGTCCTCTCGCCGGCCGGAGCTCGCCGTGCCACCGCGTCGCACCTCCTCGTCCTCGCCGGCGACCCGTCCGCCCTCTCGCCGGCCGGATCCGTCCTACCTCGCCGGAGCCCTGCAACCTCGCCGGAGTCCTCGGGAGGCGTGCGTGAATAGTGCTGGATCTGGATCTAAAAGAGGAGAGGGTTGACTTTTCTCCTACTAACCCTAGTTTTTTTGCGTTTTTCATCATGCCGTAACTCTTCATCCGTAGCTCTGATTTGCGCGTGTAGCATGTCAAAATGTTCGTCTCAAAGAGTACATCATTTCATCTCATTGCCTCATTTTCATTTGAGCTCATCTTGATGCCCAAAATGCTGTTGGAAGAGGGCTATGTGATAAAATTGCCAGATCTGTTTTATCAAATAGATATTTGTCATTTTTGCCATGATTAATGTGTGCTTGATATGCTCCTGAGCTCTCCATAAGTTTTGTTATATGCCATGCCATCTTTACAGAGGTGCTTACCATGTATTTTTGTGATTGTGGTGACTAGCACAAGCTTGCAAAGTAGTGCAATCGGTAATGCTGATTTCAAGGACTTAGATTCACTAAGTACTTGATCTGTTCTTGTCGTTATGCCATATGTTCATGTTGTTTCCTAGTGATCCGTGCCTCTTTTGAGGATGATCAGTAAGGATGATTTGTTACCATGGTGGTGCTCTATCCATCCATGTCTTTGGTTGCAATTATGGAGCACCCTAGCTCGAGTCAATCGAGCTCTACTTTTGCTATTTCGTGAATCCTGGCAGATTGTTAACTTGTTAGCGATTTTGCCGAGGACGTTGCTATTGATCCGTGCATGCTATGTTGTTTTTCTTGCCATGTCTAGCTTCTATGCCATGTATGCTTGATGGGTGTATGCTTAGTTTGTCATGCCATGGTCTGTAGTTAGCGCATCGAGCTCGTGAACATGCCTACTCGTTAACTGATTTGCATGCTCCAGTTTTTCTCCAAGTCTGAGATCTGTTTATGTTTTTGCCATGTCCACATGCTTGCAATTGTATTTTCTGATCCCTTTTGGCTCAAGGTCACTAAGGGACTTTTATTAAGTGCTTTGAGTAGCTTCATGTCATGCCTTGCTTTGCCATGTTAAGTTCCTGTAGCATGTAGTTTTCATGCTCTAAAGTGTGCTACCTGATGTTAAATTCCAGACTTGTGTTAATTTCACTAAGTCTGAAACTTGTTATCATTTGCAATTTTGCCATGCTTGTTTGAACCTGTTAATGGATGAATTGGCCGTATCTGAGTGTCCATCTTTTTTCAAGCATCATGAGTGGATCCCTGTGATGTATTTTGTTGTCATGTTTGAGTGCTGTAGCATATTTATCTTGATGCATTTAGATGGATATTTGCTGATTATCGCTGACCGGTGCCATATTTGTTTTGCTTGCCATTTCCAAACCGTGCATCCGATTCCGGTGATCTTTATATCGATTTCAACCGAAATCACCTCACCTTTCCAGTGGCACTCTTGGATTTCCAAGTTGAGACCAGGTTCAATCATTCCTTGTCAAATCTTGCATATGCATCACATCCCGCATCCCGCATAGCATACCATGCTCGCATCATGTTGTTTGAGCATTGCACGTGGTTGATTGTGTTCTTTTTGCTTGTTTGTCTTGTTTGGGTAGAGCCGGGAGACGAGTTCACTAACGAGGAGCCCGTTGAGTTTGCTTATGAGGATCAAGTCAACTCTGACAACTTTGCAGGCAAGATGATCATACCCTCGAAATCACTTCTATCTTTGCTTGCTAGATGCTCGCTCTTTTGCTATGCCTATGCTACGATACCTACCACTTGCTTTCATGCCTCCCAAATTTCCATGTCAAACCTCTAACCCTCCATGTCCTAGCAAACTGTTGATTGGCTATGTTACCGCTTTGCTCAGCCCCTCTTATAGCGTCGCTAGTTGCAGGTGAAGATTGGAGATCGTTCCTTGTTGGAACATTGTTTATTGTTGGGATATCACTATATTATCTTATTATCTTAATGCACCTATATACTTGGTAAAGGTTGGAAGGCTCGGCCTTATGCCTAGTGTTTTGTTCCACTCTTGCCGCCCTAGTTTCTGTCATATCGGTGTTAGATTCCCGGATTTTGCGTTCCTTACGCGGTTGGGTTATAATGGGAACCCCTTGACAGTTCACCTTGAATAAAACTCTTCCAGCAATGCCCAACATTGGTTTTACCATTCGCCACCTAGCCTTTTTCCCTTGGGTTTCGTGGACTCAAGGGTAATCATTATTTTTAACCCCCCCGGGCCAGTGCTTCTCTAAGTGTTGGTCCAACTAAGCGATGTCCGGGGCTACCAGGGGCAACTCTGGGCTGGCCTACCCGACGTCTGGCTCATCTGAGTGTGCCCTAAGAACGAGATATGTGCAGCTCCTATCGGGATTTGTCGGCACATTCGGCCGGTGTTGCTGGACTTGTTTTACCATTGTCGAGGATGTCTTGTAACCGGGATTCTGAGCCTGATCGGGTCTTCCCGCTAGAAGGAATATCCTTCATTGACCGTGAGAGCTTGTGATGGGCTAAGTTGGGACTCCCCTGCAGGGATTTGAACTTTTGAAAGTCGTGCCCGCGGTTATGGGCAGATGGGAATTTGTTAATGTCCGGTTGTAGATAACATGAAACTTAACTTAATTAAAATGAATCAACCCCGTGTGTAACCGTGATGGTTTCTTCTCGGCGGAGTCCGGGAAGTGAACACGGTGTTGGAGTAATGCTTGACGTAGGTTGTTATAGGATCACTTCTTGATCATAGTTCTTCGTTCGTGCTTTGCCTTTTCTCTTCTCGCTCTCTTTTGCGAACAGGTTAGCCACCATATATGTTAGTTGCTTGCTGCAGCTCCACATATTACCTTGCCTTACCTATAAGCTTAAATAGTCTTGATCGCGAGGGTGCGAGATTGCTGAGTCCCCGTGACTCACAGATTACTTCCAAACCAGATGCAGGGACCGATGATACCGTTCCAGACGACGCGCGTGAGCTCAAGTGGGAGTTCGATGAAGACTCTCGTCATTACTATGTGTCTTTCCCAGATGATCACTAGAGGTGCCCAGTTGGGGCGATCAGGGACCATGTCGCTGTTGGGGTTGATCTTTTATTTTGGTACCGTAGTCGGACCATGAGTGTATTGGATGATTGTAATGTTATTCATGTATTTGTGTGACGTGGTGAGTGTAAGCCAACTATGTACCTTTTCCCCTATTATCTATTTACATGGGTTGTTGTGAATATTACCTTACTTGCGACATTGCTTTCAATGCGGTTATGCCTCTAAGTCATGCTTCGACACGTAGGAGATATAGCCGCATCGAGGGCGTTACATAAACCCTCAGATTTTATACAACACGGCCGCACAGGAAGTAAAAATTTAAAAACATAACTAGCATTATATTGCACAATCACTTTGTTTTATCATACAAGGTAGAGGGAGCTCGAATACATTCATTCAAAGATAGTGTCTTTTGCACAATCATCCACAACAATGCGGGACCCCTCCAAGACATCACCAAAGTATCGCTCGGGTGTGCGGTGCTCCTTCCCCTCAGGCGACCCCTCGTCACCAACTTGACGGGGTCCATCTTCGCCCACCAGACCTTGACATAGGAGAAGGCCGGACGCGCGCCTTCAATGCAGACGGACCACTTGATGATGTCCAGCCGAGGACATGCATCAACCAGCCTCTTCACGAGGCCGAGTAACTGCTGGGTATAGCTTCGGCTAGCCGCAGCCGGATTGTTAAATCCTTCATGGCCAGTTCAGCCACCCTCTGCAGCTTGACCGACTGTTTTAGCTGATCACTGAAGGGAACCGGATGTTCCGGCGCAAGATATTGCGACCAGAACAACTTCTCCGTGGACCCCCCTTCTTCGGCTCGGAAGAACTCCGTGGCGCCAGTCACACTGTGTGGCAGATCAACAAAAGCCCCTGGAGAACTCCGAATCCAGGTCAGTAGAAGATATTTCCTCTTCACATTATTGCTTTGCATATTGAATGCCTTACCCGCCGCGATCTTCCCGGCCTCCTGGATCTCCTAGAGGGCGCCCTGGGCTTCACAACGGGCCGTCTCTGCACTCCTACGAGCCTTCGAGAGTTCGGCCTCTTGAGCCAACGCATTGTGCCCCAAGGTCTCGCACTTCCTTACCACGTCCTGGAGCTCCTATTGGACTTCGTTGACCCGGGCCTTGAGCCTCTTACGGGTGGCCTGCTCCTTCACAGCCTTCCCCCCGGCTTCGACCAGGGCCTCTCTCAGGGCCTCGACCTCGGTTGTCGCTTCTGTACATATCATGGCACTTCGGTAAAATGCATCTCATTTCGCATTTTTCGAAAACATAACAGGTTATTACTTACCTTGTTTTTCCTGGAGCTGCCTCTTCACCTGGCCTAGCTCCTCCTCGGCCTCCACGAGTTTCTGCTTCAGTCCGGAGACTTCGGCAGTATGCGAGGCTGCAACCAACAGCGATGCCTGTGTTTACATTTCAGAAAAAATTAGTTAGTTTCCTGCAATAGGAGATTGATCCTCTATCCGGCTTTTTCTTTCCGAACACCGGACAGTGTCTCAGGGGCTACTATCTACATTGGGATTTTCTCTTTTCTGCGTTGCTTGCCTCAAAACCTGTCAGCAGGCTGCTGCAGGCTTCGGTTAGTACGCTCTTGGCGGACTGGACCCTTTCAATTACCGTGCCCATAAGGACACGGTGCTCATCCATAATGGAAGCGCCTTGCAGCGCCTCCAGCAGATTATCCGGTGCCCCTGGTTGGACAGGGGCCACCGGCGGAATAGGCATCCCCCTTCTTTTGAAGGAGGTTGCGTGCCGGATTCTGGAGCTGTATCGGTCTCCGGAATTGAGTCCGGTTGAGGGCCGAAATGAATACGGCCCTCTCCACTAGTCTCCATGGGGATTGATTCCCCTTGGTGTCCGGCGACGGGGGTTTCTCTTTCTAGCGCCGCCTGAGCCTCTCCCCCGCCTGGAACAGTCCTTCAGGACAACACCTCCACATCATCCTTGGCCTGGGGGGAGTGAGCGGCTTGCGGTGAATCGCTGGCCATCGCCTTGGAATCCAGCGAGCCTCCTGACGAGGATCGCGGGGAGCTGTTGCGGGCCGGACTACAATAACATAACCAATCATATCAATACAATGAAGAGGAGAAACTTTATGGGCGGATTTAAGTCTTAGCACTTACGATGCGGCCTGCGGCTTAGTGCGGGGGCGTTACTCCAGACTGCTTTCAACGTCCCATGCGGAGCTACCCACAAGTGGGCCTTTCCCCTTCTTGGGCACCTCCGCCACCAGAATGTTGGAGGCTGCCCTCTTCTTCTTCCCCTCATCGGGGGAAGGGTCATTTCCCTCCTCCTCCACATCGTCGTCGTCTTTGGCGGCGGAGGAAGGAGTCTTGTCTCCGGACGTTGCGTCCGAAGTGCCCTTGTGACGGGGCCACTCCGGACCCCCTTGGCCTTCCCTGTGACCTTCTTCTCCAGCGCCTTATAGGGCGTCGGTTCCAGCATCTTCGCTAAACGCGGGATGACCGGGACACTGGATCTGCTTCGCCCTCTTCATCCAGTTCTGAAGAAGCAATGGTAATAATTTCTTAGATATCATCCTTGAAACAAGCAAGTACGGGATGTGTTAATGATAACATACCTTGTTGGGGAGGTGGCTCATTTCATGCCCGCGGTTTGAATCTGTGGCCAGCGGTATCTCGTTACCCTTGAAGAGCAACCTCCAGGCAACTTTGTGAGTTGTTTCAAAGAGCCTCTCCAGGGTATGGTGCTTCTTCGGATTGAACTCCCATAGAGGGTGGCTTTGGCTCTGGCAGGGGAGGATCCGGCGCACCAGCATCACTTGGATTATGTCGACAAGCTTGATGTCTTTGTCCACCATGCTTTGGATGTGCGTTTGCTGCGCTATCAGCTCATCTGACGAACACCAGTTCGGGCACTTCTCGACCCAGGAGGTGAGTTGCATGGGAGCGCCGGAGTTGAATTCGGCAGCCGCGGTCCAGGTGGCATCGCGGGGTTTTGTGATGAAGAACCATTGTTTCTGCCATTCCTTGACGGTCTCCACGAAAGTGCCTTTTGGCTAGGAGACATTGCTCAGCTTGCTCACCATGGCGCCTCCGCACTCCGCGTGCTGGCCATCCACTACCTTCGGCTTCACATTGAAGATTTTGAGCCACAACCCGAAGTGGGGTTGGATGCGGAGGAAGGCCTCACACACGAAGATGAACGCTGAGATATTGAGGAAGGAGTTCGGGGATAGGTCGTGGAAGTCTATCCCGTAGTAGAACATCAGCCCGCGGACGAAAGGGTGAAGTGGAAACCCTAGCCCGTGGAGGAAATGGGGGATCAATACTACCCTCTCGTCGGGCTTCGGTGTGGGGACGATTTGTCCCTTGGCTGGAAGGCGGTGGGCGATTTTCTTCGCCAGGTACCCGGCCGCCCGTAGCTCGGCAATGTCCTTCTCCCTGATGGAGGAGGCCATCCACTTGCCTTGACCTCCGGATCCGCACATGGTTGAGTACTTGCTCGAGTGGGAAAAATATGAGAACTTTGGCGCCGGAGCTCAAGAGTGGAAGGGCAGACGAAGGAGAAGGCGTGGGAGAAGAACAGGGAATCCTTATCCCCTTATAAAGGCAGTGAATATCAAACGCCTCCCCACTCACCTTAAACCTTGCCTATTCCCAAGGGCTGTGTAAACAGGCACGGTTGGGTTACCCATGCCCGAGTGGATGAAAATCCCGCAATAAAGGGACACAATCTCTGCTTTGACAAGACGTGCCAATGGCAACTGCGTCCCGAAACATGGAGTGGCAGATGAAAACGGTTCGAAATTATGGCCAGACTAACGTGACGTCACATTACTAAAGTGGTCAGCAAATTGGATTCGTGAAATATCATACTCTCTACAGCTGTGTATTGCAGATCCGGACATGATTGTTTCGTCCGAAGACTATCTTGGAGTTCGGAAGGAGGAACCCGTCAGATACCTTGTCATTGAAGCCAAGTTCAGGGGCTACTGAAGGAGTCCTGGACTAAGGGGTCCTTGGGCGTCCGACCTGTTAACCATGGGCCGGACTGATGAGGCTGTGAAGATACGAAGATCGAAGACAGCACCCGTGTCTGGATAGGACTCTCCTTGGCGTGGAGGGCAAGCTTGGCGATCAAATATGTAGATTCCTTTCTTTGTAACCGACCTTGTGTAACCCTAGATCCTCTCGGTGTCTGTATAAACTGGAGGACTTAGTCCGGAAAGGGGGAGACTCATTATCATAGCCATACAACCTAGACCTCTAGGGTTCAGCCATTACGATCTCGAGGTAGATCAACTCCTGTAATACTTGTATTCATCAATATCAATCAAGCAGGACGTAGGGTATTACCTCCATAGAGAGGGCCCGAACCTGGGTAAACATCGTGTCCCCTATCTCCTGTTACCATCGACCTTGGAAGCACAGTTCGGGACCCCCTACCCGAGATCCGCCGGTTTTGACACCGACACCTACGAACTATGAAGAGGCTATGATGAGCCCGGATTCCAACAAATGGCTTCATGCCATGAAATCCGAGATAGGATCCATGTATGAGAACAAAGTATGGAATTTTGTGGACTTGCCCGATGATCGGCAAGCCATTTAGAATAAATGGATCTTTAAGAAGAAGATCGGCGTTGATGGTAATGTCACCATCTATAAAGCTCGACTTGTCGCGAAAGGTTTCCGGCAAGTTCAAGGGGTTGGCTACATTGAGACTTTCTCACCCGCGGCGATGGTTAAGTCTATTTGAATTATGTTAGCAATTGCTGCAATTTTCAATTATGAAATCCGGCAAATGGATGTGAAAACCGCTTTTTTAAGGATGATTTGTATATGATGCAACCTGAAGGTTTTGTCAATCCTAAGGATGCTAAAAAGGTATGCAAGCTCCAGCGATCCATCTATGGACTGGTGCAAGCATCAAGAATTTGGAATATATGCCTTGATAAAAGCTTTTGGGTTTATATGAAGTTTATGAAGAAACTTGTATCTACAAGAAAGTGAGTGAGAGCTCTATAGCATTTCAGATAGTATATGGGGATGACATATTGTTGATTGGAAATGATGTAGAATTTCTGGAACACATAAAGGGTTTTTTGAAAGGAGTTTTTCAGAGGAAGACCTGGGTAAAACTGCTTACATATTGGGCATCACGATCTATAGAGATAGACCAAGACGCCTGATAAGACTTTCACAGAGCCCATATGATAGAGGCGAAGGTGTCCCGATGTTTCGATGAGATAGATATCGTTTTCTGTGGGAGTCGACTTTGACGATCCGACTACGAACGTGCAAAGACATCGCGCCTTAGCAATCGCTAAACCAACTTCCGACGGTTATTGACCACACCGGAGCACGGTCAACCTGACCACGAGGGTCTATTTCCTGTGAGCAAATGAAGAACAAGCAAGAAACTAAGATTGCAATATGGATATTGCGAATAAAAGAGGAAAGCTTTATTAATGAAGGTGGGGTTCTGTGACGTCTTGGTCTGTTCGTTGGACACAAACGAAGTACGCGAAGTTGCAGCTATGGCGAAATTTTAATCTAAACAAAACCCAAAGTCTAAACGATGCCCTAAGGGCTGTATATATGGAGGAAGAGGGGGGAATTTCGTGGCCCTTGGAGGAGGGGTCCGAAACCAACCCTAACTCTTGTTTCCCCACACATACGGACTCTAAAAACAGCCTATACTTAAGTATTTCAAAAATACATGGGCCTGGCCCAATAATAAGGTGATGCAGCACCTAGAATAGCCTCTGTACGAAATTTATGAAGTGGCATCTTGTATATTTCGTCCAAGGCTTCATGCACTCCTTATGGTGGCTTCAAAGTCCTGAAATCATCACTTGTAACTCCGTTCTTGATCCCCTTGCACATGCCATCATCTACATGCTTGAACTTGCTCCAAGGTTCATCTTTCTTGTCCAAGCTAGGCCCTTCATTTGTAAGCAAAACAAATGTATCCAATTTAGGCAGCATCATATTCTCATGAACATTAGAATCATTACCAAGAAATGAAAGTACCTGATAATTCAATTGGCGTGCGCGAGCTCTAGTAATTGGTCCAGTATGTATAGCAGCAGGGGCTGTGGGTGTAACAATGGTATTGATGTCCTCATCAACATACCCTCATAAGATTTTGAAAGAGTTCAAAATGGATTAGTCAAAGAAGGAGTTCTTTCCTGTATTGTAAGGTGTGGAGTTGAGTAGGACTCAAAGCTCGTCAATGGTAGAAGAAAGAGAAAGGATGAAGGTCATTCCCTATGCCTCGGCTATAGGCTCTATGATGTATGCCATGATGTGTACCATACCTGATGTGTGCCTTGCCATGAGTCTGGCAAGTGGGTACAAGAGTGATCCAGGAGTGGATCACTGGATAGCGGTTAAAATTATCCTTAGAGGGCTAAGGAAATGTTTCTTAGTTATGGATGTGATAAAGAGTTCGTCGTAAAGGGTTACATCGATGCAAGCTCTGATACTGATACGGATGACTCTGAGTCGCGAACCGGACACGCATAGTGGAGCAGTCATTTAGAATAGCTCCAAGTGGAGCGTGATAAGAGCATCTATAGTATGACATAGAAATTGGAAAAATACACACGGATCTGAATGTTGCAGACCCGTTGACTAAAACCTCTCTCACAAGCAAAACATGATCAAACCCCAGAACTGATTGGGTGTTAATCACAAGGAGATGTGAACTAGATTGTTGACTCTAGTGCAAGTGGGAGACTGTTAGAAATATGCCCTAGAGGCAATCATAAAATGGTTATTATCATATTTCCCGTTCATGATAAATGTTTATTGTTCATGCTAGAATTGTATTAACCGTAAACTTAAATACATGTGTGAATACATAAACTATACCGTGTGGTCTGTTGGAGGGTGGAGACCCTAAATGGAGATCTTTCATGAATTGGAGGGGGATCCACGAAGAACGCGAAGAACACGAAGAACAAGAGGGGAAATCACAAGAGGAACACTCAAGAACAAGTCCAATCACTCATCCACTAGACCAAAAAACAGACAAGATTCACAAGGTACAAGAACAATCAAAGGGAAACAAGATACATGGTAAAGTTCATCTCAAATCAAAAGGGGATGAGGTCTTCATGATCTAGTTAGATCCTTCCCTCATGGGGGTCTTGAATCCCTAAGGATCTTCTCCAATGGAGGTCATGATCTCCATGGGAGAGTGTAGATAGGAGCAAATCTCTCAGGATCATATCATGTACTTTGCTAACCCTAAAAACAAGCTAGATGAGGAGTACTTATAGGCTAGGGCGACTTGGGGGGGAATAGGGGTACAAGGGTGTCGGGAACGCAATATTTCAAAAAAATTCCTATGATCACGCAAGATCTATCTAGGAGATGCATAGAAACGAGAGGGGAGAGTGTTTCTACGTACCCTTGTAGACCAAAAGAGGAAGCATTAAGTAATGCGGTTGATGTAGTCGAACGTCTTCGCGGTCCAATCGATCAAGTACCGAACGCACGGCACCTCCGCGATCTGCACACGTTCAGCTCGGTGACGTCCCTCGTACTCTTGATCCATCTGAGGCCAAGGGTGAGTTCCGTCAGCACAACAGCGTGTTGACGGTGATGATGAAGTTACCGACGCAGGGCTTTGCCTAAGCACTATGACAATATGACCGAGGTGTAAAACTGTGGAGGGGCACCGCACACGGCTAAAGATCAACTTGTGTGTCTATGGGGTGCCCCCCTCCCCCGTATATAAAGGAGGGGAGGAGGAGGGCCGGCCTCAAGGGGTGCGCCCAAGGGGGGATTCCTAGTCCTAGTAGGAGTAGGTTTCCCCCTTTCCTAGTCTAAGTAGGCGAAGAAGGAAGGAGAGGAAGAAGAGAATGAAAGGGGGGCGGCCCCCTAGCCCTAGTCCAATTCGGTTTGGGCTAGGGGGCGCGCGCCACCTCTTGGCCTACCTCCTCTCTTCCACCACTAGGCCCATGAGGCCCAATAACTTCCCAGGGCGTTCCGGTAACCCCCGGTACTCTGAAACTTATGCGAAACGACCCGAACCATACCAGTGTCCGAATGTAGCCTTCCAATATATGAATCTTTATGTCTCGAACATTTTGAGACTCCTCGTCATGTCCGTGATCACATCTGGGACTCCGAATAACCTTCGGTACATCAATTCACATAACTCATAATACATATCGTTATCGAACATTAAGCGTGGGGACCCTACGGGTTTGAGAACTATGTAGACATGATCGAGACTCATCTTCAGTAAATAACCAATAGCGGAACCTGGATGCTCATATTGGTTCCTACATATTCTATGAAGATCATTATCGGTCAAACTGCATAACAACATACGTTGTTCCCTTTGTCATTAGTATGTTACTTACCCGAGATTCGATCGTCAGTATCATCATACCTAGTTCAATATCGTCACCGGCAAGTCTCTTTACTTGTTTCGTAATGCATCATCCCATGACTAACTCATTAGTCACATTGCTTGCAAGGCTCATAGTGATGTGCATTACCGAGAGGGCCCAGAGATACCTCTCTGATACACGGAGGGACAAATCCTAATCTTGATGTATGACAACTGAACAAACACCATCGAAGACACCTGTGGAGCATCTCTATAATCACCCAATTACGTTGTGACGTTTGATAGCACACAAGGTGTTCCTCCAGTATTCGGGAGTTGCATAATCTCATAGTCATAGGAACATGTATAAGTCATGAATAAAGCAATAGCAATAAACTAAATGATCATAGTGCTAAGATAATAGATGGGTCTAGTCCATCACATCATTCTCTAATGATGTGATCTCGTTCATCAAATGACAACACGTCCATGGCTAGGAAACTTAACCATCTTTGATTAACGAGCTAGTCAAGTAGAGGCATACTAGGGACACTCTATTTTTCTATGTATCCACACATGTACTAAGTTTCCGGTGAATACAATTCTAGCATGAATAATAAACATTTATCATGATATAAGGAAATATAAATAATAACTTTATTATTGCCTCTAGGGCATATTTCCTTCAGTTTCCCACTTGCACTAGAGTCAATAATCTAGATTACATAGTAATGGTTCTAACACCCATGGAGTCTTGGTGTTGATCATGTTTTGCTCATGAGAGAGGCTTAGTCAATGGGTTTGCAACATTCAGATCTGTATGTATCTTGCAAATCTCTATGTCTCCCTCCCTGACTTGATCGCAGGTGGAATTGAAGCGTCTCTTGATGTGCTTGGTTCTCTTGTGAAATCTGGATTCCTTTGCCAAGGCAATTGCACCAATATTGTCACAAAAGATTTTCATTGGACCCGAAGCACTAGGTATTACACCTAGATCGGATATGAACTCCTTCATCTAGACTCCTTCATTTGCTGCTTCTGAAGCAGCTATGTATTCCGCTTCACACGTAGATCCCGCCACGACGCTCTGCTTAGAACTACACCAACTGACGGCTCCACCATTCAATAAAAATATGTATCCGGTTTGTGACTTAGAGTCATCCAGATCAGTGTCAAAGCTCGCGTTGACGTAACCGTTTACGACGAGCTCTTTGTCACCTCCATAAATGAGAAACATATCCTTAGTCCTTTTCAGGTATTTCAAGATGTTCTTGACCGCTATCCAGTGATCCACTCCTGGATTACTTTGGTACCTCCCTAATAAACTAATAGCAAGGCACACATCAGTTCTGGTACACAGCATTGCATACATGATAGAACCTATGGCTGAGGCATAGGGAATGACTTTCATTTTCTCTCTATCTTCTGAAGTGGTCGGGCATTGAGTATGACTCAACTTCACACCTTGTAACACAGGCAAGAACCCTTTCTTTGCTTGATCCATTTTGAACTTCTTCAAAACTTTATCAAGGTATGTGCTTTGTGAAAGTCCAATTAAGCGTCTTGATCTCTCTCTATAAATCTTGATGCCCAATATGTAAGCAGCTTCACCGTGGTCTTTCATTGAAAAATTCTTATTCAAGTATCCTTTTATGCTATTCAGAAATTCAGTATCATTTCTGATCAACAATATGTCATCGACATATAACATCAGAAATGCTACGGGGGTCCCACTCACTTTCTTGTAAATACATGCTTCTCCAAAAGTCTGTATAAAACCATATGCTTTGATCACACTATCAAAGTGTATATTCCAACTCTGAGATGCTTGCACCAGTCCATAAATGGATCGCTAGAGCTTGCACTTTGTTAGCGCGTTTTGGAATGACAAAACCTTTCGGTTGCATCATATACAACTCTTCTTTAAGATATCCATTAAGGAATGCAGTTTTGACATCCATTTGCCAAATTTCATAATCATAAAATGCGGCAATTGCTAACATGATTCGGACGGACTTAAGCATTGCTACGGGTGAGAAGGTCTCATCATAGTCAACTCCTTGAACTTGTCGAAAACCTTTCACAACAAGTTGAGCTTTATAGACAGTAATATTACCATTAGCGTCAGTCTTTTTTTTGAAGATCCATTTATTCTCTGTGGGTTGCCGATCATCGGGCAAGTCAACCAAAGTCCACACTTTGTTCTCATACATGGATCCCATCTCAGATTTCATGGCCTCAAGCCATTTGGCAGAATCTGGGCTCATCATCGCTTCCTCGTAGTTCGTAGGTTTGTCATGGTCAAGTAACATGACTTCCAGAATAGGATTACTGTACCACTCTGGTGCGGATCTTACTCTGGTTGACCTACGAGGTTCGGTAGTAACTTGATAAGAAGTTTCATGATCATCATCATTAGCTTCCTCACTAATTGGTGTAGGAATCACTAGAACTGATTTCTGCGATGAAGTACTTTCCAATAAGGGAGAAGGTACAGTTACCTCATCAAGTTCTACATTCCTCCCACTCACTTCTTTCGAGACAAACTCCTTCTCTGGAGAGGATCCATTCTTAGCAACAAATATCTTACCTTCGGATCTATGATAGAAGGTTTACCCGACAGTATCCTTTGGGTATCCTATGAAGACACATTTCTCCGATTTGGGTTCGAGCTTATCAGGTTGAAGCTTTTTCACATAAGCATCGCAGCCCCAAACTTTCAGAAATGACAACTTGTGTTTCTAGCCAAACCACAGTTCATATGGTGTCATCTCAACGGATTTCGATGGTGCCCTATTTAGCGTGAATGCAGTCATCTCTAAAGCATAACCCCAAAATGATAGCGATAAGTAAGTAAGAGATATCATAGGTCGCACCACATCTAATAAAGTGTAGTTACGATGTTCGGACACACCATTACGCTGTGGTGTTCAAGGTGGCGTGAGTTGCGAAACTACTCCGCATTGTTTCAAATGAAGACCAAACTCATAACTCAAATATTCACCTCCACGATCAGATCGTAGAAACTTAATTTTCTTGTTACGATGATTTTACACTTCACTCCGAAATTATTTGAACTTTTCAAATGTTTCAGACTTATGTTTCATCAAGTAGACATACCCATGTCTGCTCAAATCATCTGTGAAGGTCAGAAAATAACGATACCCGCCACGAGCATCAACACTCATCGGACCGCATACATCAGTATGTATTATTTCCAATAAGTCTGTTGCTCGTTCCATTGTTCAGGAGAATGAAGTCTTAGTCATCTTGCCCATGAGGCATGTTTCGCAAGCATCAAGTGATTCATAATCAAGTGATTCCAAAAGCCCATCAGTATGGATTTTCTTCATGTGCTTTACACCAATATGACCTAAACGGTAGTGCCACAAATAAGTTGCACTATCATTATTAAACTTATATCTTTTGGCTTCAATACTATGAATATGTGTATCACTACTATCGAGATTCAATAAAAATAGACCACTCATCAAGGGTGCATGACCATAAAAGATATTACTCATATAAATAGAACGACCATTATTCTCTGATTTAAGTGAATAACCGTCTTGCATCAAACAAGATCCAGATATAATGTCCATGCTTAACGCTGGCACCAAATAACAATTATTCACGTCTAATACTAATCCCGAAGGTAGATGTAGAGGTAGCATGCCGACCGTGATCACATTGACTTTAGAACCATTTCCCACGTGCATCGTCACCTCGTCCTTAGACAATCTTCGCTTAATCTGTAGCCCCTATTTCGAGTTGCAAAAATTAGCAACAGAACAAGTATCAAATACCCAGGCGCTACTGCGAGCATTAGTAAGGTACACATCAATAACATGTATATCAAATATAACTTTCACTTTGCCCTCCTTCTTATCCGCCAAATACTTAGGGCAGTTCTGCTTCCAGTGACCAGTCCCTTTGCAGTAGAAGCACTCAGTCTCGGGCTTAGGTACAGACTTGGGCTTCTTCACTTGAGCAGCAACTTGCTTGTTGTTCTTCTTGAAATTCCCCTTCTTCCATTTTCCCTTTTTCTTGAAACTAGTGGTCTTCTTAACCATCAACACTTGATGCTCCTTCTTGATTTCTACCTCCGCAGCCTTTAGCATTGCGAAGAGCTCGGAATTGTCTTATCCATCCCTTGCATATTATAGTTCATCACGAAGCTTTTGTAGCTTGGTGGTAGTGATTGAAGAACTCTGTCAATAACACTATCATCAGGAAGATTAACTCCCAGTTGAGTCAAGTGGTTGTGGTACCCAGACATTCTGAGTATATGTTCACTGACGGAACTATTCTCCTCCATCTTGCAGCTATAGAACTTATTGGAGACTTCATATCTCTCAATTCTGGCATTTGCTTGAAATATTAACTTCAACTCCTGGAACACCGCATATGCTCCATGACATTCAAAACATCGTTGAAGTCTCGATTCTAAGCCGTAAAGCATGGCACACTGAACTATCGACTAGTCATTAGCTTTGCTCTGCCAGACGTTCATAACATCTGGTGTTGCTCCTGCAGTGAGCTTTGCACCTAGCGATGCTTCCAAGACGTAATTCTTCTGTGCAGCAATGAGGATAATCCTCAAGTTACGGACCCAGTCCGTGTAGTTGCTACCATCATCTTTCGACTTAGCTTTCTCTAGGAACGCATTAAAATTCAAAGGAACAGTAGCATGGGCCATTTATCTACAACAACATAGACATGCAAAATACTATCAGGTAGTAAGTTCATGATAAATTAAAGTAAAATGAATCATATTACTTAAGAACTCCCACTTAGATAGACATCCCTCTAATCATCTAAGTGATCATGTGATCCATATCAACTAAACCATGTCTGATCATCACGTGAGATGGAGTAGTTTTCAATGGTGAACATCACTATGTTGATCATATCTACCATATGATTCACGCTCGACCTTTTGATCTTAGTGTTTTGAGGCCATATCTGCATACGCTAGGCTCGTCAAGTTTAACCCGAGTATTATGCTTGTGCAAAACTGGCTTGCACCCGTTGTATGTGAATGTAGAGCTTATCACACCCGATCATCACGTGGTGTCTCGGCACGACGAACTGTAGCAACGGTACATACTTAGGGAGAACACTTATACCTTGAAATTTAGTGAGAGATCATCTTATAATGCTACCACCGTACTAAGAAAAATAAGATGCATAAAAGATAAACATCACATGCAATCAATATAAGTGATATGATATGGCCATCATCATCTTGTGCCTTTGATTCCGTCTCCAAAGCACCGTCATGATCACCATCGTCACCGGCTTGACACCTTGATCTTCATCGTAGCATCGTTGACGCCTCACCAACTATTGCTTCTACGACTATCGCTACCTCGTAGTGATAAAGTAAAGCAATTACATGGCGATTCCATTTCATACAATAAAGCAACAACCATATGGCTCCTGCCAATTGCCGATAACTTTGTTACAAAACATGATAATCTCATACAAAAATTTATATAATCATGTCTTGACCATATCACATCACAACATGCCCTGCAAAAACAAGTTAGATGTCCTCTACTTTGTTGTTGCAAGTTTTACGTGGCTGCTACAGGCTTCTAGCAAGAACCGTTCTTACCTACACATCAAAAACCACAATGATTTTTTGTCAAGTGTGTTTTTTCAACCTTCAACAAGGATCGGGCATAGTCACACTCGATTCAACTAAAGTTGGAGAAACAGACACCCACTAGCCACCTGTGTGCGAAGCACGTCGGTAGAACCAGTCTCATGAACGCGGTCATGTAATGTCGGTCTGGGCCGCTTCATCCAACAATACCGCCGAATCAAAGTATGACATGCTGGTAAGCAGTATGACTATTATCGCCCACAACTCTTTGTATTCTACTCATGAACGCAGTATTTCAAAAAAATCCTACGATCACGCAAGATCTATCTAGGAGATGCATAGCAATGAGAGGGGAGAGTGTGTCTACGTACCCTCGTAGACCGAAAGCGGAAGCGTTAAGTAACGCGGTTGATGTAGTCGAACGTCTTCGCGATCCAACCGATCAAGTACCGAACGCACGGCACCTCCATGATATGCACATGCTCAGCTCGGTGATGTCCCTCGTACTCTTGATCCAGCTGAGGCCAAGGGTGAGTTACGTCAGCACAACAGCGTGTTGATGGTGATGATGAAGTTACCGACGCAGGGCTTCGCCTAAGCACTACGACAATATGACCGAGGTCGAAAACTGTGGAGGGGGGCACCGCACATGGCTAAAGATCAACTTGTGTGTCTATGGGGTGCCCCCTTCCCCCGTATATAAAGGAGAGGAGGAGGAGGAGGAGGAGGGCCGGCCTCAAGGGGTGCGCCCAAGGGGGGATTCCTACTCCTAGTAGGAGTAGGTTTCCCCCTTTCCTAGTCCAAGTAGGAGAAGAAGGAAGGAGAGGAAGAAGAGAAGGAAAGGGGGGCCATCCCCCCTAGCCCTAGTCCAATTTGGTTTGGGCTAGGAGGGGGCACGCCACCTCTTGGCATGCCTCCTCTCTTCCACCACTAGGCCCATGAGGCCCAATAACTTCCCGGGGGGTTCTGGAAACCCCCGGTACTCCGAAACTTATCCGAAACGACCCGAACCATTCCGGTGTCTAAATGTAGCCTTCTAATATATGAATATTTATCTCTCGACCATTTCGAGACTCCTCGTCATGTCTGTGATCACATCTGGGACTCCGAACAACCTTCGGTACATCAAATCACATAACTCATAATACATATCGTCATCGAACATTAAGCGTGCGGACCCTACGGGTTCGAGAACTATGTATACATGACCGAGATATATCTCTGATCAATAACCAATAGCGGAACCTGGATGCTCATATTGGCTCCTACATATTCTACGAAGATCTTTATCGCTCAAACTGCATAACAACATACGTTGTTCCCTTTGTCGTCGGTATGTTACTTGCCCGAGATTCGATCGTCGGTATCATCATACCTAGTTCAATCTCGTCACTGGCAAGTCTCTTTACTCATTCGGTAATGCATCATCACGTGACTAACTCATTAGTCACATTGCTTGCAAGGCTCATAGTGATGTGCATTACCGAGAGGGCCCAGAGATACCTCTCCGATACACGGAGTGACAAATCCTAATCTCGATCTATGCCAACTCAACAAATACCATCAGAGACACCTATAGAGAATTTTTATAATCACCCAGTTACGTTGTGACATTTGATAGCACACAAGGTGTGCCTCCGGTATTCGGGAGTTGCATAATCTCATAGTCATAGGAACATGTATAAGTCATGAAGAAAGCAATAGCAATAAACTAAACGATCATAGTGCTAAGGTAATGGATGGGTCTAGTCCATCACATCATTCTCTAATGATGTGATCCCGTTCATCAAATGACAACACATGTCCATGGCTAGGAAACTTAACCATCTTTGATTAACGAGCTAGTCAAGTAGAGGCGTAGTAGGGACACTCTGTTTGCCTATGTATTCACACATGTACTAAGTTTCTAGTTGATACAATTCTAGCATGAATAATAAACATTTATCAAGATATAAGGAAATATAAATAACAACTTTATTATTGCCTCTAGGGCATATTTCCTTCAAAGGGTCTTTTGCCCATAGTGCACACAGGCACGGGTGGAGGGGGCCGGGCACCCGAGGTAAATGGGTCCGGGCATGTGGGGGTTGCTGGGAGGAGGAGGCCGGGCACTCGGGGGTGCGGGCACCAGGGGTGGATAGAGGGGCCGCCCCCTTTGGGGCCGGGGGTCAGGGCACCCGGGGCGTAGGAGGACGGGCACCCCGCGTCTTGGGGTCCCTGTTCCTTCTCCTTCTCCCTTCTTGGATGGTGTAGATGTTCTCTTGCGCTGGTAATACCTATGCATGCACACGAGAGGGATGTCAAGTAGTATACCATCCTCGAAGGGTCAAGTGAACATGTGTAAAGGAGATGATTAACCTTTATGTATGTGAAGTATATGTCACATGTGTCACTTGCCAAACGGAATCTTGACATGGTGATGTCCGTAGGATGCTCCGCATCATCCCCTCCCCCTTGGGAAAGATCCGACCTCGGATCGAAAACCAAATCACCATGGAGGGATGGCATCGCCATGTAGAAGTGAACGTTCACCAAGTACTCATAGTCTTCAAGCTCGAAATGGGCACTCTCCAATGTCGCGCCGTCTAGTGATTCCGTCAAAAGGAGCAAGAACAACAAACACTTGGGAAAACGAATATGGTTAGCATTAGTGCAAAACCAAGCATTCAAGTGAGATTCACCGAACAAGTGTTGTCATCATGCATAGCATATGGTGTAACAAAGCATTGTGACATGGCATGAAAGCATATAAATTGAGCATAATCAAGGTCATCATGAAAACAAGCGTGTAAATGTGAGGTAGTGATGCAAATATGTGTGACAAGAGAATAAGCATCTACCTCAAGTTCATAGCAAACATGCATTAAGCGCTCAACAAATGGTCTATGGTATGCATATGAATCATTCACAATACCAAATAAAATCAAGTGTCTAAACACATGGATCAAGTGCAAGACAATCCAAGCATAATGTGCATATGGTGTATTGAAGATAGTGTGGCACTCAAAATAATAGAAAGAACAATTGTTCATCATGTGTGAGGCAATCAAGTCAATCATGTGACAAGCATGGAAATGGATACCATTAACCACATGAAACGAGCAAGTATGAATCATGGGTGATGCAACATAGACAAGCATAGAAATCAAGTCGTGCAAGCTAGTAGTGCGAAGATGCAACATACTAGAACAAATCAGGGCAATCATGTCATGTGAGAAAAAATAGGCATAGACAATGCGCATGACATATCGCAAGCACGATCACAAAGCAAGATCAATGTATCATCATAGGAATGGTTCATAAATGGAACATGGCAATAACAAGCAATATCTCCACCAAGCGTGCAAATACACATACAAGTACTACAATCAATCATCACATGTAATGCAAAGCATGGGTCACAAATGCATGGCAAAGGTATAGAAATGAGCATATCACATGCAAAGTGAACATGGCAATATGGGCATAAAGTGAGAAGTAGTATATAACCCATAACCATGTGAGGGCCATGTAGAAGAAATGCGCGAAGTCTTGGCGTGAAGGGAGCAGTGGGTGAAACATATCACGGGTTCCCAATTCATCGTTGCTCTCTAGAGATCGTTTCGTCAACTCATGTGTTTGTGAGGTTGACGAGTATTCATTGGTACCTACACAAAAGAGACACAAGCCAAAGAAAGTGTGTGCATGGTAAATGTACACATCATCCATCATGATGTGTATGTGCACGTGAGAGTTAGCACAAGATAAGCAATGCTCAAAGAAATTTGAGGCATGGTAGAGAAATTTGCCATCCATCATGAAAAAATAGTTGTTATGCATAACACGATAGGGACACAAATTGATCATACAAGTATATGACACATCAATAGCATGTTTATTCATGAGATGCATATGGTGCACACAATCATGGGAATCATGCAATCACTAGTACAGTGAGGTGCTATACAAACGGTTTTTAACCCCTTTCCGCGATGGCATTTGGAACCGTCACCTAGTGAGTGTGGGCGATAGGGGGGTCCTTCCCACACGACCCAGAAACCATCGGGGATATGCCCTCCTGGCACACACGCTTGGAAAAATGAGGTCGTGTGCGACCGACGAGCGCTCAAATACGGAAATACATAAAGTAGAGCTAAGAATACAATTATACAGGAGAAATTGTTTCCGGTCGCAAGTACATCCCACACAGTCAGTCCCCGCTAAACGTTTCCGTTTGTATGTACATCCCACACAGTCGCTCCAAGGAAAACGTTTCCGTTGATAGGTACATCACACACAAATTTCCCGTTAAATCGTTTACGTTATTGAATGTATCACACACGGTCCGTAGAAGAAATTGTGTGGCAAAGGTTGTCCATCACACACAGTTGTTACGTGGTAAACGTTTGCGCAAGGTGGCCTAACGCAAATAGTTTTCAATAGAAAGTCGTGTGTGATTGTTCATTGATCCAACGCGGTTTATTCCTAGAAATTGTGTGCGTTGCCTGAGGTTATCGCCCATGGTATTTTTTCAATAACTGTTTGCAATATCAAAACCCAATTAGCAGGCTAATTCATCATTAGCATGCTAATTGCCCTATTATTAATAATCCATTTATTAATCTAATTGACATTCATATTAAGCACATAATATATTTCATTTCCATATTAAGGAAGCAAAATTTCATAATTGAAATACATTAGAGTACAACATGATATAGCTTCAGCACTCAGCTACCCCCTTACACAACTGCACCAGCACCAAGTTTCACATGCAACATGTAGAACCTTTCGAAATTAGCATCATAAACAGTATATAGACAGATGCATCTCATCTGGAAAACTGCTAAAGCGGAAGGGGAATATTGAGCCTTCATTCATGTTGAAGGTCTTTGCAACTTTAGGCCAGTGCATGTGGATGATTGACCAGCCGTCCTTTGTCCTCTTCAGGAACACTTCAATATTGAACCGTGGGTGTTGTATGAAAACCTTCCTCGCCTCCTGACCATAGAGGTGGTTTGAGAGGTAATCATCACTGAACTGCTTTGGAAAGGCGTGAAAACAAGGATTTGCATAAATATCTTCTCTATATTGGAAATGGGGCAAAGGAATAAAAAAGGCAAGGTATAATAGTTAGTACCATCATGTAGTGAACTGATGTCTTCTTCATTGTGCAGACAAAGATATTCATGGACAACTCATTGTTTTTTGTCGCTAATTTCTTTATCCTAACAATCTTTATGAGTTTCTTGACTTGACTGATATTCATGGACAACTCATTTCCCCATATGCAAAAAGGGTCGAACAGTGGGTCAAAACCTCTGACAGCAGGACCTACATGTGCAAGACCAAATTGTTAAAAACCTAAGTATTAGAATGGTTCCTGCAATTGCATAATAATGTGCTATTAGACAACAGACCATGCACGTGCTAACCTCGATTGTAAACCTCAGTGCTTCCCATTGTTTCCCTGCAACACATATAAGGTAGTTAGTCATCAGGTTAAGTAAGGGTTCACATGCTATCAGTAAAATATGTTTATGAACAATAAGCACATTGCAGATTCATCAGATTAACTCAAGCCACATGGAAAACCCATTTATCCAAACCAAGCATGATTAAGAACTAGGAAATATAGCACTTGTATATGTTTTTCATGTATTAAGTGCAACCAAATTCAATTTATTCCTCACATGCACAACAATACAAAATTCTAGCCATGACAATTGGACATCGCATTGCAGAATTGAACCAAGCAGTTAGCTAAACACCACAACAAATGAACCAAATATTAACTGAGCACCACATTGCACAATATAACATACTCCTAATAGAAGATCATACAGTTAACCAAACCAAGCATGCTTAACAACTTGGAAATATAGCAATTGTATTTTTTTCTCATGTATTTACTACAGCCAAATTCAATTTATTCCTCACATGGTACACAATAACAGAATACACCCACAACAATTGAACATCGCATTGCAGAATTGAACCAAACAGCAAACCGCGTCGCTTCATTGGTGCACAGGGCGTCGACGGTGGCCTCGACGGCGAGGTGCTCCTCCAAGATCTGGGGGTCGACACGAATGGCAGCCATCGCGACCTCATCCAGGCGTGCGGCCGTGATTTGCTTCTCCGTTGCCACATGGTCCTTGGGATCCTGGCTATACTGCGCCCACCATGGCTTAGGGCGGTGCTTATTTGGTGGAGGGGTCGGTGATTTGGGTGGAAGGTGTCGCGCTGGCGGTCGGGGCATGTGGGATGTGGAAGGAGAAGGAGGATGGGGGTCGGGTGTGGATTACCTGCCTGGATAGGCGAGGCCGAGCAGCATGGAGGAGGGTCGCCGGCGAGGAGGCGGCACTGCAAACAAGGAGTGAAGGTTTCAACTTGGAAAGGAAGGCGGAAATAGGGGAAATGTGGCTTTTGGTAAGGGGGAGGAGGCGAGAGGTAGATATTTCTGCGGAAGCCAAAAATTGGGAATCGCTTCAGCAAAAAAACTGGGGCGCAAAGTGTCATCAGACATGGTCCCTTATTCAGAACTGTGTACAATATGTGAACATCACAAACGATTCAGATAGCTTAACTCGTGTGTGTTGAGTTTGAACGTCAAAAATTTTGGTTCGAATCTCCCTGGTTACAGTAGTCATCCACGTCATTGCATAATTTGAAGGAAATATGCCCTAGAGGCAATAATAAAGTTGTTATTTATATTTCCTTATATCATGCTAAATGTTTATTATTCATTCTAGAATTGTATTAACCGGAAACTTAGTACATGTGTGAATACATAGACAAACAGAGTGTCCCTAGTATTCCTCTACTTGACTAGCTCGTTAATCAAAGATGGTTAAGTTTCCTAGACATAGACATGTGTTGTCATTTGATGAACGGGATCACATCATTAGAGAATGATGTGATGGACAAGACCCATCCATTAGCTTAGCATAATGATTGTTTAGTTTTTTTGCTATTGCTTTCTTCATGACTTATACATGTTCCTCAGGCTATAAGATTATGCAACTCCCGGATACCGGATGAACACCTTGTGTGCTATAACGTCACAACGTAACTGGGTGATTATAAAGATGATCTACAGGTGTCTCCAATGGGGTTTGTTGAGTTGGTATTGATCAAGATTAGGATTTGTGACTCCGTGTATCAGAGAGGTATCTCTGGGCTCTCTCGGTAATGCACGTCACTATGAGCCTTGCAAGCAATGTGTCTAATGAGTTAGCCATGGGATGATGCATTACGGAACGAGTAAAGAGACTTTCCAGTGATGAGATTGAACTAGGTATGATGATACCGACAATTGAATCTCGGGCAAGTAACATACCGATGACAAAGGGAACAACGTATGTTGTTATGCAGTTTGAGCGATAAAGATCTTCGTAGAATATGTAGGAGCCAATATGAGCATCCAGGTTCCGCTATTCGTTATTGATCAGAGATATATCTCGGTCATGTCTACATAGTTCTCTAACCCGTAGGGTCCGCACGCTTAACGTTCGATGATGATTTGTATTATGAGTTTCGTGTTTTGATGAACCAAAGTTTGTTCGGAGTCCCAGATGAGATCACAGACATGACGAGGAGTCTCTAAATGGTCGAGACATATATATTGATATATTGGAAGGTTATGTTTGGACACCGGAATGGTTTTGGATAGATTCGGGCATTTTCCGGAGTACCGGGGGGTTACCGGAACCCCTCGTGGGGTTAATGGGCCTTCATGGGCCCTAGTGGAAGAGAGGAGGCGACGGCTAGGTGGAGGCGCCCCCCAATCCCAATCTGAATTGGGTTAGGGTTGGGTGCGGCCCCCCTTTCCTTCTCTCCCTCTCCTGTTTCCCCCCTTCTCCTTGTAGGAATAGGAAAGGGGGAGCCGAATCCTACTTGGATCGGGAGTCCAAGTAGGACTCCCCCCTTGGCATGCCACACCTTGGCCGACCTCTCCTCCTCCCCCCCCCTTTATATACGTGGGGAGGGGCACCCCAAATACACACAAGTTGATCTTTTAGCCGTGTGCGGTGCCCCCCTCCATAGTTACACACCTCGGTCATATCGTTGTAGTGCTTAGGCGAAGCCCTGCATCGGTAACTTCATAATCACCGTCACCACGCCGTCGTGCTGACAGAACTCTCCCTCAGCCTCAACTGGATCAAGAGTTCAAGGGACGTCATCAAGCTAAATGTGTGCTGTTCGCAGAGGTGCCGTGCGTTCGGTACTTGGATTGGTTGGATCACGAAGACGTTCGACTACATCAACTGCGTTACTAAACGCTTCCGCTTTCGGTCTACGAGGGTATGTAGACACACTCTCCCCTCTTGTTTCTATGCATCTCCTAGATAGATCTTGCATGATCGTAGGTAAATTTTTTGAAATACTGCGTTCCCCAACATAATTTGGGTACACAAAGGAGACTACAGCACACCCACACTTCTTAATCGAGCAAGTTCAGCAATTAAACAGAGCTAGCTGACCTAAACTTTACTCTAACAAATTAAAGATTGGCGCTCTTAATTAAACAAAACAAAGAGTACTACTACGGCTGGTGCTCGTAGATCTCTGCCACTGCCTCCATGTCTAGCTCGCGCCCGACGGCCTCCTAGGGAAGGGGCTCCATGGCATCAATTGCACCATACTCGGCAAGCATCTCACCATCCGTGTCCGCCATATATTTGGAATAGGCCACCACGAGCTGGGCGTGGGCGGCCGCGATCTGGGCTCTGGCGGGCTTCGTCGTGGCAAGGTATGCCGCACAGGAACGGACGGCTGCTCGAACTCTCTCGGTGATTGCTAACTCTTCGACCGTGGGTTGTCGACCATTGTCGGAGAAGCTTCGTTGGATTTGTGGGGTGAACGCCATGAGCTTGGCGTGGACGGCCTCGATATGGTAGTGGTCGGCCTCCATCAAGGCTAAGGCCGCCGCTGCGGAACGGACAGTTGTTGTGCCGCTCTCGCCAGTTGCTATCCCCGAGGCAGATGCTACTGCCGCCGCCTGAGAAGCAACAGCGGCCGTTTGGGCTGCCTTGGCTGCCCGGACGCAGGCTACGGTCGCCCTCAATAAGCTTGTTAGCACGCACCTGGCGGCTGCGGCCGCGCTCTCGCCGGAGTGGGCCGCCAAAGTTGCCCTCACGACGTGGGTCCAAGTCCCCATCTTTCACCGGCGACGAATGAACAATGAAATGATATTTGGGGAGTGAACTAGTGTGCTTGACACGCCGGCTGTGGACTGTAGACGACGCACCTTCTCGCGTAAGCCATAGGCGTACTATACACCGACGGTGCTCCAAGATATTTCGTGTTGCATCTCACACGGTTGGTGATAATAAACTCTGTGCGATCTACTTGATTTATCGTCTTGATTTGAATTACGTAATGGGGTCACAGCTGCAAAGGATGGTGTTTGAATTGCTAGAACTTTCATCTGAAGTGAACATGCAACTATAGGTGTGTCGTCAAAAAAATTGGAATTATTCAGGGTTCATTTGGACGTTTTTATACATTAACTTGGTTTTGTAGGCATTTCAGGTGCATAATTCAATTTTGAACTACATGCACATGCTCCAGTGCATATAAACGGGTTGAAAAATCAAATATGTGTCATTGGTTGCATGCTTAGGTCCCATGCAAGAAATGGGAATAAATGTCACACACCCTGCCACCGTCACTCGGCCGCAAACATTGAGATACCTGATTTTTAAATTCTAGTAAATCCAAAACTCATTTGATATTCATGAAACTTGGCATGCTATCATGGAGTGGCATCAACATGACGTGGTAAAAAAATTGTCCCATTTGGGGCAGGTTTGGGTATAAGCTTCTCACAAACTAGAGTTTTCACAACAAGCGTGATGGTTTCGGTAGGGAACGTGCCACCTTTGGGGACGAAACGATATCTGTTGCCTCTTATTGCTTTCAAATTTTTCGAGTGTGAACGTGCAACTATCCCTAGGTGGTTTTGGTAATTCTAAAGAACATATAGCTCATTGAGCAAATGCTACTTGAAGATAAATATTTCAGGAAAATCTCAATGATTGGCATGGCATGGATTAGAAAGTGGACCCCTCAAAATGCTAAGGACAAAAGGATTGGCTCAAGCTCAAAGCACAAGACTCTACATTTCATTTTTAGTGATCCAAGATCACATTGAGTCGATAGGAAAAGCCAATACTATTAAGAGGGGTGAAGTGTTTCTTAATGAGGTTCTTGCTCAAAGTGCTTAGTGATATGCTCCACAACCCTCAACCACTTTCTCATATCCAAATATATCCCAAACCAAAAGTCAAACTCGGCCCCACCGATTTGATCTATCCGGCGCCACTGAGTTCACTTGACATAGCCACTGCCACAAACCCTAGTATTTTCGGTCCCACCGAGTTGGGATTGTAATCTCTCGGTTTACGAAGGTTTCCCTTTGTAACGTTTCGGTCCAACCGAGATGAGCGATCGGTCCCAGCGAGATTGCAATGCAAACTCTCTGTTTCCCTTTCGTAATGTTTCGTCCCTACCGAGAGAGCGAATCGGTCCCACCGAGATTGTCTGGCCAACTCTCTGGTTAGTCTATTACCAAAATCGGTCTCACCGAGTTTGTGTAATCGGTCTCACCGAGATTACGTTATGCCCTAACCCTAATGATATCGGTCCCACCGAGTTAACATGTCGGTCCCACCAAAAACCCTAACGGTCACATTATGAACTAGATCGGTCTGACCGAGTTGTATGATTCGGTCCCACCGAGTTTGTTGATTTGTGTGTAACGGTTAGATTTTGTGTGGAGGCTATATATACGCCTCCACCCACTCTCCATTCGAGGAGAGAGCCATCAGAACATGCCTACACTTCCAACATACATTTTCTGAGAGAGAACCATCTACATTTGGGTTAAGGCCAAGATACTTCATTCCAACCACATAAATCTCGATCTCTAGCCTTCCCCAAGTTTCTTTCCACCAAATCCTATCCTATGAGAGAGAGCTTACTGTTGGGGAGACTATCATTGGAAGCACAAGAGCAAGGAGTTCATCATCAACACACCATTTGTTACCTCTTGGAGAGTGGTGTCTCCTAGATTGGTTAGGTGTCACTTGGGAGCCTCCGTCAAGATTGTGGAGTTGAACCAAGGAGTTTGTACAGGCAAGTAGATCGCCTACTTAGTGAAGATCTACCCTAGTGAGGCAAGTCCTTCGTGGGCGATGGCCATGGTGGGATAGACAAGGTTTCTTCTTCGTGGACCCTTCGTGTGTGGAGCCCTTCATGGACTCGCGCAACCGTTACAATTCGTGGGTTGAAGTCTCCATCAACGTGGATGTACGATAGCACCACCTATCGGAACCACGCTAAAAATCTCCGTGTCTACATTGCATTTGCTCCCTCTAAACTCCTCCCTTTACCTTCATATGCAATTGTTTTACATTCTGCTGCTATACTCTTAGAATTTCATGTGTAGGTTGTTTGCTTGAATTGTGCTAAGTTGCTAAAATCTGCCAAGAATTAAAATTGGGAAAAGGCTAGATTTTTATTTGGTCAAGTAGCCTAATCACCCCCCCCCCTCTAGACATACTTTCGATCCTATAAGTGGTATTGGAGCTTTGGTCTCCATTTGCCTTGATTTCCATAGCTTTGGTGATCATAGCCTTGGTTTCACAACCTAGGAGAGTATGGTGTCTAGTGAGGGAAATTACTACCATAGAGGTCCTTATTTTGATGGTACTAATTTTGCTAGTTGGAAGCATAAGATGAAAATGCATATTCTTGGACATAACCCCGCCGTTTGGACTATTGTGTGTATTGGCTTGCAAGGTGAATTCTTTGATGGGAGGGAACCGAACCATGAGGCTAGCGCGGAAGAGTTGAAGATGTTGCAATACAATGATCAAGCTTGTGATATTCTCTTCAACGGATTGTGCCCCGAAGAATTCAACAAAATCAGCCGTCTTGAGAATGCAAAGGAAATTTGGGATACTTTTATTGATATGCACGAAGGTACCGACTCCGTCAAGGAATCCAAAATGGATGTGCTTCAAAGTCAACTTGACAAGTTCAAAATGAAGGATGGTGAAGGTGTCGCTGAAATGTACTCTAGGCTTTCTCTCATCACAAATGAGATTGTCGGCTTAGGAAGTGGAGAGATGACCGATAGATTCATCATCAAGAAGATCCTAAGAGCCTTGGATGGAAAATATGATACCGTGTGCACATTGATCCAAATGATGCCCAATTACAAAGATCTCAAGACAACGGAAGTCATTGGAAGGATTGTTGCTCATGAGATGTCACTCAAGGATAAGGAAGAGCTTCACAACAAGTCAAGTGGTGCTTACAAAGCCTCATGTGATGCTCCCACATCATCAGGTGAGAAACAAAACTTCAATAAAGAACTGAGCCTAATGGTGAAGAACTTCAACAAGTTCTACAAGAGTAGAAGCAAGGAAAGAAGTTCCAAGTCAAGGTCCTACAATGACAAAAGATCTTCAAGTCATGAACATAATTGCTACAATTGTGGAGGACCCAGACACTACTCCAATGAGTGTGCGGCTCCCTACAAAAGAAGAGAAGGTTATCCCAAAAGAAGGAGTAGGAGAGAAGAATCACCACCAAGAGAGAGGAGTAGAGATGACCGTTATGAACGAAGAACATCACGGAGAATCAAGGATTCGTAAAGGAATGACAAATCATAAAGGGGCTACACAAAATGAAGACATCAAGCTCACGTTGGTGAATGGCTATCCGGCTCCGACTCCGACGATCACTCCGAGACAAGTTATCACTCCGACTTCGGATATACTCAAGATGAGGGTATTGCCGGTCTAGCACTTGTGTCAACCAACTTCTACGACATATTTGAGTCACCAAATGAAGGAATTGGAAGATGCTTCATGGCTAAAGGCCCAGAGGTATCACACCCCGAGTATGTTGATTTCATAGTGATGAAGATGACTTGCTAGGTGATGATGATTTACTTGTTGACAATTCTAGTGATGAAAACTGTGATGAACTTGCTATTAATCATGCTAATCAAGACAAAACGAATGATGATGATAAGAAGGAGATTGAGCATCTAACTAAAGAGCTAAACACTCTTAAGTTAGCTCGTGAAACTACCTTGGTCATCGAGAGCTTTTAAAGACTCATGAGAAGTTATGCTTCGAAAAGATCACCCTTGAGCAAGAGCATGGGTTCTTAAAAGCGATCAATGATGATCTTCGCAAGAAAAGTTCTTCTTACATTGCCAAGCATTTACTTTTGTCTACTTACATGCCACAAGTTAAATCTAGCAACAAGAGTATGAAAGATTCTTCTTCTAGTAGTAACAATAATTATGCTAAACCCAATGATGTTGCTTCTAGTAGTTCTCTTGATTCCACTAATGATTCTCTTAGCCAAGTTACACTTGAGCAAGAAAATAGCTTATTGAAGGGAATTATAGAGAAAGGTGTTTACAAGAGCCTTATTGGAAGTATACAATTTGAGGAGCAAGGAAGACACCGGAAGAATCATGGTGTTGGTTTTGAATGAAAGTTCAATGCCAATGGAGTTGAGTGGGAAGAAGATCAATACCCCAAGACGAAATTTGTTCCTTAACAAGAAAAGTATGATCCTACTTCTTTCCAAGGGACACCAGCTCAAGATGATCTTCCACCACAAGACCACAAGCAAAAAGGCAAGGACAAGCTTCAAGAGGAGATTGATGAATTTGAAGAAGCTCCCAAAGCCTTGGTCAACTGGGTTCCCAAGACTACATCAAGTTCTACTTCATCAAGTATGACTACAACTCCAAGGATTCCCATCAAGATGGTGTGGATCCTGAAGAAGAAGAACTAGAGAGTTCTTGAGGGTGACTCCGCCAACACACTTCACTCATATCATTTTGGCGAGGACAAGTGCAAACAACTTCCATATCTTGCATTAGTTCAAGGAGTCACAAACCCTCTTGTTGGTAAGACAATGGACAAGGTAACCTAATGCATTCATGGACATCATCTCATGTGAATATCACTCTATGCCTATGGATATCCTTGTTTGTTCCTTATGGGACTAACCCATGTAGGTATTGAAAGTGCAACTCACTCCAAAGGATTGCTCCAAAGGATCTACATCAACATTGAGCATCTACATCTTCAACACCTACATGAAGTCATCATCGATGGAACCCAAGGTTAGTGCATCCCTCTTAGGGGGGATATCACATCTAGGGGAGCTTTACTCTAATCAATTGAGCTAAAGCAACTCCAATGGTGTGAACACAACAATGCTTTATGTAAAATTGGCAAGCCCACTTGTGCTTAAACGATGAGTATGGCCTACGATCAAATGTTCTCATTTGACTCCTAAGTCAATATACTCATATATAGATGACCTAGTCATGGCCAAATTGCTTGATAGATGCTAGAGTGTTTGTGCATGCTCTATCACATATTTCTTTTGCCATCTTATTGTGTGAGCATGTTGGTTGCATATTTTACTCATTCAAGGACATCCATTTGTTGCTTTGATTGTTTGGTTTTTTCTCTTTTGCCAAATGGATGGACAAGAATGCCTAAGAAATCCCACTACCTATCTATGCTTTCCTCGTGTCAAACTCTATTGATGCTACATCACAAAGTTTGATCACGTCAGATTCGAACCACTCTGTGTGAGGAGCACTCGGAGTCCCCGATTCGTCATAGACTTAAACTTCCAAAACCTCTTTGTGCATTTTGGTATGACTGAGTCATCCATCTCGGTCACACCGAGATCACTAAGTTGATCTAGGTTTTCAATCTCGGTGCAACCGATTAGAACTTTTCGGTCACACCGAGTTGCAGTAACCGCTTGCAGTTCTGCATCTCGGTGCCACGGAGTTGTTCCACTCAGTCACACCGACATGGTCAGGTTATATATATTGACGGGTCAAATTTTTGGAATTTTTCCAAAACCTTTCACCCGCGCGTGACCTGCTCTACCTCCTCGGGTCTCCGAATCATCCTCTTGCCGCGAGCGACCTCCCACCGCTGGTCTCTGCCGCCGTCAACGGCAATCTACCCCGCTGTTGCCACCGTAGCAAGTTCACCGCTGAAGTAGGGTATGAACTTGATCTTTGTGCTATTCCTTAACTTAGCACATTGCTTTGCCATGATTCTTGCCACATATGAAATTATCCTATCCAGCGAGCATCCCGTAGAATAGATTTGATTTGAAAATTTAGGGTTAGGTCTCCGCCGAACTCATCTCGGACCGACTGAGTTGTAGAAATCGGTCTCACCGATTTGGCTTAGGCCATTGTACATGCATTTTCGGTCTGACCGAAAATTGCAAATCAGTGTGACCGAGTTTGATTCTCTATGAAACCCTAGCAGTCTCGGTGCCACCGAACTATGACTCGGTCTGACCGAGTTCACTAGTTTAGGTTCCAAAAACTGCTTCGGTATCACCGAGTTTACAAATCGGTAGATCCGAAATGCTTTCTATGAAGAACTAAAACTAAGTTTTTAAGTCATTTGTTTTGTTAAAATTCTGCACTTTGTGATGCTCATCTACTCTACGTCATCTACAACCTATTCACAGGGTCTGCTGACAGTTTGCCTGCAAAATTTCTGATCAAAGTGACAGCCAGAACAAGTCTGATGAGCAGGTTCATATAAGTGAGGGCACTAGTCCCTCTAGCACTTCGGACGAGGGAAGCAGGAGCACACCAAGAAACTTGCCCAAGGCAGCCACCAGAACAAGGAAGAAGAAGACCTCAGATTCTGAGGATGAGGATTATGTGGCTGTTGAGGAAGAAGTCAGCTCCAAGAAAAAGGTGCTGAAGAAAGAGTATGGCATAGTTGCATCAACTAAGCCTAGATTGCACAAAAAGGCCCCTGCCAAGAGGGTGCCAACCTTAAAAGTTAGAGCCTCAACTGCTCAAACCTCCAAGCCAACTGGAGAGGCTGCTGGAGAAGGAAATAAGATAAAAGAAAGGGTCAAGAAGACCACTGCCAGAGTACTTGGTGGATCCTCCATTATGAGAGATTCAGAAGAGGAGGAGGAGGAGGAGGATGCACTAGCTCCTAAGGCTCATAAGCTTATCGGAGATGCAATCAAGTCATGGCTGCTCCATCTAAGCCCAAATCTGCTCCCAAGGCTGGTGCTCAGAAACCCCCACGGCCCAAGAGGAACACCAGAAGTATTCCTGCTGAGGAAAAGAACAAGGCCCCAGTGCCTCAAGCTGAAGAAGAGGAAGATGATTCACTTGTCTTGAGAAAGTTGAAACCCAAGATCCCAGACCATAATGATACTCATCCAGTCGTTGAGGACATGCACATCAGGAAAGATGCAGGACTGGCGTTATGGAGATAGTCTGATCCCTATGCTGTTAGGAGGAGGACTGCAGTTTACTACAGGTTCCATACAAAGGAACAACAAGATTTCTATGAGACCATTCTTCTTGACAAGAAGCCCATTGTTTGCGACATGAAATGGATTTATTGGGAATACATCAAGGAAAATGAAGATCACTTCCCTGGAGTGTATGGCAGCTTTAAGGCTTGTGGAGTAGATGAATTCTTTGGACAAAAGATCACCAAATGGAATGATGAGTTGATCATGCAGTTCTACTCCACTGCCCACTTCTATTCAAATGGGAGGATAGTTTGGGTGTCTAAGGGTACCAGGTACCAGTCCATAGTTGATGAATGGGCTAAGCTAATCAATGCCCTAGAGGAACATGAAGATGACTTGGATGTGTATGCCAAGAAAAATAAAGACCACAACTCAATGGCAAACATGTATAAAGAGATCCCTGATAAGGCTTTGGAAACTCACAAGCTTGGATCTGTGCATTTCTTATTGTCTGGTCTGCCTACCATTAACTGGATCTTAAGGCACACATTGCTACCCAAGTCAGGAGATCACAAGATGATGAGAGGACACTCCATCAACATGCTGCAAATTTTTTATGTTCCCCAGAAGTTCAAAGTTATGAGCTTGATTGTAGAAACGATCAAAAGGACTGTTGCTAATCAAAAGAGGAGTTGTGGGTATGCTCCACATATTCAGGAGCTCATCAACTCTAAGATGGGCACAGGGACTTACTTGCTGGACAAGGAGCATCTACCTCTATATCCTGAGTTTGAAGACAACACTAATGTGATGAATGAGGAAGAACCATCATCAGCTCAAGTCCAGGAGAAGAGAGCCAAGGAAAAGGATGAGAAAGTTGCCCAGATGCCAAGTGTTGAAGAGGCATCTCGAGTCTTCCTGAAGAGCAAGCAAGATCAGTTAGGCTATCTGATTCAAGCTACACTGAGGATTGATAAGGGCTTGGCCACCCTGACTCGGAATTAGGAGAGCCTGGAGAGGATTGTGGAAACAAAATTCTATGATCTTGATCTAAAGGTGACTGAGATTCAGACTGCAGTTACGCAGCTTCAGGAGGAAGTAGAGGAGAGGAGAGGAGAAGAAAAGCAACCACTGATGCTTTTAAGCGTGTGCCATGAGGTCCAAGGTCTGCTGCAGTGCCAGTCTCAGATGCTAGAGCTTCAGTGTCAGCACCAGCAGCTACAGCTCCAGTGCCACCTCTAGCACCCACTCCATCAGCTCCAACTACATCGTCGGAAGCCTTCATCCTTGGAGTTCTATCTACACCACCTCCCGAAGACCAAGCCTAAGATACGTATAGCACTATGCATTTCCAAACTTTTTGGTAACTTGTTGCCAAAGGGGGAGAAATATGTATATATCATAGGCTTCGAGAGAGAGTGTCTTGCTTTTTATCTCTCTTGCTATTTTGGTTGAACTACTTTATTGTGTGCTTGTGTGAGATACTTATATGATCATGTGGTTGATCATATGCTACCTTAATGTTTGGTTGAATGATGCTATCCTTTATATTCCATATATGATCATTCATTTGCTTGGTGATGAGTCATGCTTTTAATTTCTATCATTTTGAGCGCTCCACCAAGATGTATGTGATATGGAAGAGTAACCCATGATCCTAATCGATCGTGCATTTGCATTCAAAAGCAAATTTTAAATAATGCACAAATTTAGGGGGAGCTCTTGCTTATCACATACTTCTCAAAGCGATGATGTTTTTCCATCTTATAATCTTTTGTCAAAGCTTTGATCTATATGTTGTCATCAATTACCAAAAAGGGGGAGATTGAAAGTGCAACTATCCCTGTGTGGTTTTGGTAATTCCTAACAACATATAGCTCGTTGAGCTAATGCTACTTGAAGATAAATATTTCAGGAAAAGCTCAATGATTGGCATGGCATGGATTAGAAAGTGGACCCCTCAAAATGCTAAGGACAAAAGGATTGGCTCAAGCTCAAAGCACAAGACTCTACATTTCATTTTTAGTGATCCAAGATCACATTGAGTCCATAGGAAAAGCCAATACTATTAAGAGGGGGTGAGGTGTTTCTTAATGAGGTTCTTGCTCAAAGTGCTTAGTGATATGCTCCACAACCCTCAACCACTTTCTCATATCCAAATATATCCCAAACCAACAGTCAAACTCGACACACCAATTTGATCTATCCGGCGCCACCAAGTTCACTTGACATAGCCACTACCACAAACCCTAGTCTTTTGGTCCCACCGATAGGGATCTTGGTCTCACCGAGATGGGATTGTAATCTCTCTATTTCCCTTCGTAACATTTTGGTCCAACCGAGATGAGTGATCGGTCCCACCGAGATTGCAATGCAAACTCTCTGTTTCCCTTTCGTAACGTTTTTGTCCTACCGAGAGAGCGAATCGGTCCCACCAAGATTGCCTGACCTACTCTCTGGTTAGTCTATTACCAAAATCAGTCTCACCGAGTTTGTGTAATCGGTCTCACCGAGATTACGTTATGCCCTAACCCTAATGATATTGGTCGCACCGAGTTGACATGTCAGTCCCACCGAAAACCCTAACGATCACATTATGAACTAAATCGGTCTGACCGAGTGGTATGATTCGGTCCCACCGAGTTTGGTGATTTGTGTGTAACAGTTAGATTTTGTGTGGAGGCTATATATACCCATCCACCCACTCTTCATTCTAGGAGAGAGCCATCATAACATGCGTACACTTCCAACATACATTTTCTGAGGGAGAACCACCTACACTTGTGTTGAGGTCAAGATACTTCATTCCAACCACATAAATCTTGATATCTAGCCTTCCCCAAGTTGCTTTCCACTCAAATCATCTTTCCACCAAATCCTATCCTATGAGAGAGAGTTGAGTGTTGGGGAGACTATCATTTGAAGCACAAGAGCAAGGAGTTCATCATCAACACACCATTTGTTACCTCTTGGAGAGTGGTGTCTCCTAGATAGTTTAGGTGTCACCTGGGAGCCTCCGTCAAGATTGTGGAGTTGAACCAAGGAGTTTGTACGGGAAAGGGGATCACCTACTTCGTGAAGATCTACCCTAGTGAGGCAAGTCCTTCGTGGGAGATGGCCATGGTGGGATAGACAAGGTTGCTTCTTCGTGGACCTTCGTGGACTCGCGCAACCGTTACCCTTCGTGGGTTGAAGTCTCCATCAACCTGGATGTACGATAGCACCACCTATCGGAACCACGCCAAAAATCTTCATGTCTACATTGTGTTTGCTCCCTCTAAACTCCTCCCTTTACCTTCATATTCAATTCTTTTAGATTCCGCTGCTATACTCTTAGAATTGCATGTGTAGGTTGTTTGCTTGACTTGTGCTAAGTTGCCAAAATCTGCCAAGAGTTAAAGTTGGGAAAAGGCTAGATTTTATTTGGTCAAGTAGTCTAATTACCCCACCTCTAGACATACTTTCGATCCTACAGAGTGTCAACATAGAACAACATGAGTGTTGTGATTAATTTTGGAATTTTTCAGGGTTCGTTTGGACATTTTTATACATTAACTAGGTTTCCTAGGCATTTTATGTTCATAATTCAAATTTGAACTACATGCACATTGTCCAGTGCATATAAACTGGTTGAAAAATCAAATATGTGTCATTGGTTGCGTGCTTAGGTCCCATGCAAGAAATGGGAATGAACTTCAAACACCCTACCACCGTCACTCGGTCGCAAACATTGAGATACCTGATTTTTAAATTATAGTAAATCCAAAACTCGTCTGAAATTCATGAAACTTGGCATGCTATCATGGAGTGGCATCAACATGCCGTGGTAAAAATTTTGTCCCATTTGGGGCAGGTTTTGGTATAAGCTTCTCACAAACGAGAGTTTCTCACAACAAGCGTGATGATTTCGGTAGGGAACGTGCCACCTTTGGGGACGAAATGATATCTGTTGCATCTTATTGCTTTCAAATTTTTTTCTAGTGTCAATTTAGAACAACATGAGTGTTGTGTTTAATTTTAGAATTTTTGGGGTTCGTTTGGACATTTTTATACATTAACTGGGTTTTCCAGTCATGTTATGTCCATAATTCAAATTTGAACTACATGCACATTGTCCAGTGCATATAAACTGGTTGAAAAACCAAATATGTGTCCTTTGTTGCATGCTTAGGTTCCATGCAAGAAATGGGAATGAATTTCAAACACCCTGCCATCATCACTCAGCCGCAAACATTGAGATACCTGGTTTTTAAATTCTAGTAAATCCAAAACTCGTCTCAAATTCATGAAACTTGGCATGCTATCATGGAGCGGCATCAACATGCTGTGCTAAAAATTTTGTCCCATTTGGGGCAGGTTTGGGTATAAGCTTCTCACAAACCAGACCTTCTCACAAGAAGCGTGATGGTTTTGGTAGGGAACGTGCCACCTTTGGGGACGAAACGATATCCATTGCCTCTTATTGCTTTCAAAATTTCTAGTTTTAACATAGAACAACAGGAGTGTTGTGTTTAATTTTGGAATTTTTCATGGTTCGTTTGGACATTTTTATACATTAACTGAAATTTCCAGGCATTTTATGCGCATAATTCAAATTTGAACTACATGCACACGCTCCAGTGCATATAAACTGGTTGAAAAATCAAATATGTGTCCTTGGTTGCATGCTTAGGTTCCATGCAAGAAATGGGAATGAATTTCAAACACCTTGCCACCGTCACTCGGTCGCAAACATTGAGATACCTGGTTTTTAAATTCTAGTAAATCCAAAACTCATCTAAAATTCATGAAACTTGGCATGCTATCATGGAGTGGCATCAACATGTCGTGGTAAAAACTTTGTCCCATTTGGGGCAGGTTTGGGTATAAGCTTCTCACAAACCAGAGCTTCTCACAACAAGCGTGATGGTTTCGGTAGGGAACGTGCAACCTTTGGGGATGAAACGATATCCGTTGCCTCTTATTGCTTTCAAAAAATTTCTAGTCTCAACATAGAACAACAGGAGTGTTGTGTTTAATTTTGGAAGTTTTCGGGGTTCGTTTGGACATTTTTATACATTAACTGGGTTTACTAGGCATTTCATGTGCATAATTCATATTTGAACTACATGCACAAGCTCCAGTGCATATAAATTGGTTGAAAAATCAAATCTGTGTCTTTCAGGGCATGGTTAGGTCCCATGCAAGAAATGGGAATGAATTTCAAACACCACGACACTATTGATTGCCGGAAAAACGTTGAGATACTTTGTTTTTAAATTCTAGTAAATCCAAAAGTCGTCTGAAATTCATGAAACTTGGCATGCTATAATGGAATGTCACCCGACATGCTGTGGTATTTTTTGTGTCCATTTTGAGAGAAGGCGCACTCGAATAACAGCCAACAAAGGCATTTTGAAACAAATAGCTGCCATTGTAACATCTCAAACGTTTTGTATAATTTAAATTGTGTGTATTCTGTTAACCATTCACGTGACGCCACGCCTCACTCTTTTAATGGATAGGAGGTGTCGTGGGGAGAGGTGCTTGAGTGCTTGACTAAACGGAAGGTGTGCAAGCTATACTCCAGTGTGGAGGCTCACCGGGAAGTGTGTGAGCTATACGCCGCGCAGGCTCACCGGGAAGCGAGCCCTTTGACTTCCATGGCCGCCCGCCTTGCTCGCATCCCCTACATTAGTGGCGCCCAAGCCACAGTTTAATATGGTTTTTAAATACAAAACACTCATCGCAAATGTTTTAGTTAGAACACCCGTATGAAAAACTGACAATTTCCCCAGGAAGCCAAGGGAAAATGTGCCTAGCAGGATTTGTGCAGCTCTTGATTGCAAACGTTTTAGTTAGAACACCTGTATGCAAACCGACAACTTCCCCAGGAAGCCAAGAGAAAATGTGTCGAGCAAGATTTCTGCAGCTCTTGATCGCAAACGTTTTAGATAGAACACCTGTATGCAAAGTGAGAGCTATGGTCTTCCCCCTTAAGTCGAGGGAAACTCCGCAGCGCAGGATTTGTGCATCCCTTCAACGCAAATGATTGTTTTGGATGACCCGTGTGCAACCACGTACAAACAATTTGGTAAGATATGCATCTATCATATTGGGTATGTTGCCATTTGTCAAACTGGAAAGATTGGCATTTGTTGATCTAGTAACATTGCCATTTATCAATCCTTGTAACACTGCGATTTGTCAAAATATGCAGCTAAAAATCACTAGCAGCATCTAATTTTTGGAACTAAAATTCAGTAATTAAGCATAGATTTCATTCATAGATTAAGCAGTCGTTCTTAATTTATACAAACAGTTCAACTCGACAGCTGAACCGACCAAACTTTTCCCCAATTGTTGCCAACCATGTACTGAAATAGCTAGTTCAACTATATATACTGGCTAATTTTAAGTACGTTGTATAGTTCGACCACACATCTATAGTCAGATGAACTGAAAAAAATAGCCCCTAAATACTACTACTACCACGGAGGGGCTTTGTGCTACTTCCGGCAGCCTCTCCTCTGTCAAGCACGCTCAATATGAGGCGGAGGAGGAGGAGCCTACCGAAGAGCTGGAGAAATGCAATACAGTTCCTGCCGCTGCTGCACGTTCAGCGACGCTCGCCAGCTCGAATGCACACTGCCGCTCCAGACGATCCCTCTCGAAGCGGCTAGACTGCTCATAGATCTCCTGATTCCTCGCCTCTGTGTCGGCGTGTGCTGCAGCCACGACTGTGGTAAGGCTCTTTGCATGCTTGACGAGGCGCTCCTCGTCCTCCCGCAGGAACTCGATGTAGCGCGCAAGGTCGCTAACGCACGTGCGGGCCTCCACCTCCGCCTCCCTCCTTTGGGTGGCGGTGGCAGAGCGGGTGATGATCCCGGCGGTCGACGGTGGGCTGGCGGCCACGGTGGCCGACGATGGGGTGGCGGGCACGACCACCACCTCCCGCCTTCGGGCCACGGTGGCGGAGCAGGTGATGGCCACGGTGGCCGATAGTGGGGTGGCGGCCATGACGGCCACCTCCTGCCTTTGGGCCGTGGCGGGGGAGCGGGAGATGGCCCTGGCTTTCGACGGTGGTGTGGCGGCAACGACGGCCGGCAATAGGTGCCGACGGGCAAGGGCGGCGGAGCGTGTGGTGGGTGTTGCACGCACACCCAACAGGGATGCCACGCGCACTACACTACGTCGGGGACTGCGCCGCCGCCGCGGTGTAGCCTGCCAGCTGGAGTTGTCCTCTGATGACGGCGGAGTGGCTGAGCGACGATGACGGACCGGTGCCATTGGCGATTGTGGGAGAAGCACACGAGATGAGCTACATGGAGGGAGAGGAAAATGCGATGCAAGACTGGCCGGCCCTGAGGGCTTTTATAGCAGGCCGGTAAGCATTGGGATTTTGGGGGATTTCACTGAGTCGGGTAGGAAGCTTGCGCGGGAACCTGCGAGGTTGCACGGGAACGGCCTCACCGACGATTCATTGGCGCCACTTCGAGCCACCGTTTGGCAAAAAGAACGCCCCCGCGCGCTGCGCAAGCTTGCGTTGTAAGCCGTCTACGGCAGCGGGGTGGCAAGACATGCGAGAGGAGGACGAAAGGACACATACACATATGGTTAATACAAAAAAATGTTTGCGATTTAATTACCTACTATACCCCGTCCTGGTTTATAAGTAGGATTTAACTAATAAAATACGAATGCATGTCGCCAAAGATTATATCGTTGGAGTCGTATTTGAACATAGTTTCCAGCTATACAATTTTTGTAACATGCATTAACACTTTTTTGGTTAAATTTAGGGTTATATACCAGCAAGCGTTTGCCCGAAACACACACGGATTATTCCATCACAAACAGCTCGGATGGATCAACGGTATGCCACGTATCGCACACGCAACTCTAATCTGATTCGTGCTTGATGTTTCCGACATCGCTTGCACAGTTTGTCTTATTTGCCACATATCACTGTGTCGACCTCTACTCGCGTCCCTTGGCAAGCTCTGCTCGCTGTTAGGCACCGCAGCGCACTGTGCTCGCTGATGTCTACTACACAACCTTCTTCTTGTAGACGTTGTTGGGCCTCCAAGTGCAGAGGTTTGTAGGACAGTAGCAAATTTCCCTCAAGTGGATGACCTAAGGTTTATCAATCCGTTGGGGGCGTAGGATGAAGATGGTCTCTCTCAAGCAACCCTGCAACCAAATAACAAAGACTCTCTTGTGTCTGAAGGAAATATGCCCTAGAGGCAATAATAAAGTTATTATTTATTTCCTTATATCATGATAAATGTTTATTATTCATGCTAGAATTGTATTAACCGGAAACATAATACATGTGTGAATACATAGACAAACAAAGTGTCACTAGTATGCCTCTACTTGACTAGCTTGTTAATCAAAGATGGTTATGTTTCCTAACCATGAACAATGAGTTGTTATTTGATTAACGAGATCACATCATTAAGTGAATGATCTGATTGACATGACCCATTCCATTAGCTTAGCACCCGATCGTTTAGTATGTTGTTGTTGCTTTCTTCATGACTTATACATGTTCCTATAACTATGAGATTATGCAACTCCCGTTTACCGGAGGAACACTTTGGGTGCTACCAAACGTCACAACGTAACTGTGTGATTATAAAGGAGTACTACAGGTGTCTCCAAAGGTACATGTTGGGTTGGCGTATTTCGAGATTAGGTTTTGTCACTCCGATTGTCGGAGAGGTATCTCTGGGCCCTCTCGGTAATGCACATCACTTAAGCCTTGCAAGCATTGCGACTAATGAGTTAGTTGCGGGATGATGTATTACAGAACGAGTAAAGAGACTTGCCAACAATGAGATTGAACTAGGTATTGGAATACCGACGATCGAATCTCGGGCAAGTAACATACCGATGACAAAGGGAACGACGTATGTTGTTATGCGGTCTGACCGATAAAGATCTTCGTAGAATATGTAGGAGCCAATATCGGCATCCAGGTCCCGCTATTGGTTATTGACCGGAGACGTGTCTCGGTCATGTCTACATTGTTCTCGAACCCGTAGGGTCCGCACGCTTAAGGTTACGATGACAGTTATATTATGAGTTTATGCATTTTGATGTACCGAAGGTTGTTTGGAGTCCCGGATGTGATCACGGACATGACGAGGAGTCTCGAAATGGTCGAGACATAAAGATTGATATATTGGAAGCCTATGTTTGGATATCGGAAGTGTTCCGGGTGAAATCGGGATTTTACCGGAGTACCGGGAGGTTACCGGAACCCCCCGGGGAGCTAGATAGGCCTTATTGGGCCTTAGTGGAAAAGAGAAGAGGCAGCCCATAGTGGGCCGCGCGCCCCTCCCCTCCCTTGGTCCGAATTGGACAAGGAGAGGGGGCCGGCCCCTCTCTCTCTTTTCCCCCCTCCGCGAGTCCTATTCCAACTAGGATTGGGGGGGGGGATCCTACTCCCAGAGGGAGTAGGACTCTCCTGGCGCGCCCCTCATGGCCGGCCAGCCTCCCCCCTTTAGTCCTTTATATACGGAGACAGGGGCACCCCAGAAACACACAAGTTGATCCACGTGATCTTTTCCTTAGCCGTGTGCGGCGCCCCCAGCCACCAAAGTCCTCGATAATATTGTAGCGGAGTTTAGGCGAAGCCCTGCTGCTGTAGTACATCAAGATCGTCACCACGCCGTCGTGCTGACGGAACTCTTCCCCGACGCTTTGTTGGATCGGAGTCCGGGGATCGTCATCGAGCTGAACGTGTGCTAGAACTCGGAGGTGCCGTAGTTTCGGTGCTTGATCGGTCGGATCATGAAGACGTACGACTACATCAACCAAACGCTTCCGTTGTCGATCTACTAGGTATGTAGATCACACTCCCCCTTCTCGTTGCTATGCATCACATGATCTTGCGTGTGCGTAGGAAATTTTTTGAAATTACTACTAAACCCTTCAGTGGCATCCAAGCCTAGGTTTTATATGTTGATGTTATATGCACGAGTAGAACACAAGTGAGTTGTGGGCGATAAAGTCATACTGCCTACCAGCATGTCATACTTTGGTTCGGCGGTATTGTTGGACGAGACGACCCGGACCGACATTACGCGTACGCTTACGCGAGACCGGTTCTCCCGACGTGCTTTGCACATAGGTGGCTTGCGGGCGACAGTCTCTCCAACTTTAGTTGAACCGAGTGTGGCTACGCCCGGTCCTTGCGAAGGTTAAAATGGAGTCAAATTGACAAACTATCGTTGTGGTTTTGATGCGTAGGTAAGATTGGTTCTTGCTTAAGCCCGTAGCAGCCACGTAAAACTTGCAACAACAAAGTAAAGGATGTCTAACTTGTTTTTGCAGGGCATGTTGTGATGTGATATGGTCAAGACATGATGCTGAATTTTATTGTATGAGATGATCATGTTTTGTAACCGAGTTATCGGCAACTGGTAGGAGCCATATGGTTGTCGCTTTATTGTATGCAATGCAATCGCGATGTAATGCTTTACTTTATCACTAAACGGTAGCGATAGTCGTGGAAGCACAAACTTGGCGAGACGATAACGACGCTACGATGGAGATCAAGGTGTCACGCCGGTGACGATGGTGATCACGACGATGCTTCGGAGATGGAGATCACAAGCACAAGATGATGATGGCCATATCATATCACTTATATTGATTGCATGTGATGTTTATCTTTTTATGCATCTTATCTTGCTCTGATTGACGGTAGCATTATAAGATGATCTCTCACTAAATTATCAAGAAGTGTTCTCCCTGAGTATGCACCGTTGCCAAAGTTCGTCGTGCCCAGACACCACATGATGATCGGGTGTGATAAGCTCTACGTCCATCTACAACGGGTGCAAGCCAGTTTTGCACACGCAGAATACTTGGGTTATACTTGACGAGCCTAGCATATGCAGATATGGCCTCAGAACACGGAGACCGAAAGGTCGAGCGTGAATCATATAGTAGATATGATCAACATAACGATGTTCACCATTGAAAACTACTCCATATCACGTGATGATCGGTTATGGTTTAGTTGATTTGGTTCACGTGATCACTTAGAGGATTAGAGGGATGTCTGTCTAAGTGGGAGTTCTTTAAGTAATTTGACTAATTGAACTTAAATTTATCATGAACTTAGTACCTGATAGTATCTTGCTTATGTATGTTTGATTGTAGATAGATGGCCCGTGCTGTTGTTCCGTTGAATTTTAATGCGTTCCTTGAGAAAGCAAAGTTGAAAGATGATGGTAGCAATTACACGGACTGGGTCCGTAACTTGAGGATTATCCTCATTGCTGCACAGAAGAATTACGTCCTGGAAGCACCGCTGGGTGCCAGGCCTGCTGCTGGAGCAACACCAGATGTTATGAACGTCTGGCAGAGCAAAGCTGATGACTACTCAATAGTTCAGTGTGCCATGCTTTACGGCTTAGAATCGGGACTTCAACGACGTTTTGAACGTCATGGAGCATATGAGATGTTCCAGGAGTTGAAGTTAATATTTCAAGCAAATGCCCGAATTGAGAGATATGAAGTCTCCAATAAGTTCTATAGCTGCAAGATGGAGGAGAACAGTTCTGTCAGTGAGCATACACTCAAAATGTCTGGGTATAATAATCACTTGATTCAATTGGGAGTTAATCTTCCAGATGATTGCGTCATTGACAGAATTCTCCAATCACTGCCACCAAGCTACAAGAGCTTCGTGATGAACTATAATATGCAAGGGATGAATAAGACTATTCCTGAGCTCTTCGCAATGCTGAAAGCCGCGGAGGTAGAAATCAAGAAGGAGCATCAAGTGTTGATGGTCAACAAGACCACTAGTTTCAAGAAAAAGGGCAAAGGGAAGAAGAAGGGGAACTTCAAAAAGAACGGCAAGCAAGTTGCTAATCAAGAGAAGAAACCCAAGTCTGGACCTAAGCCTGAAACTGAGTGCTTCTACTGCAAGCAGACTGGTCACTGGAAGCGGAACTGCCCCAAGTATTTGGCGGATAAGAAGGATGGCAAGGTGAACAAAGGTATATGTGATATACATGTTATTGATGTGTACCTTACTAGAGCTCGCAGTAGCACCTGGGTATTTGATACTGGTTCTGTTGCTAATATTTGCAACTCGAAACAGGGACTACGGATTAAGCGAACACTGGCAAAGGACGAGGTGACGATGCGCGTGGGAAATGGTTCCAAAGTCGATGTGATCGCGGTCGGCACGCTACCTCTACATCTACCTTCGGGATTAGTATTAGACCTAAATAATTGTTATTTGGTGCCAGCGTCGAGCATGAACATTATATCTGGATCTTGTTTGATGCGAGACGGTTATTCATTTAAATCAGAGAATAATGGTTGTTCTATTTATATGAGTAATATCTTTTATGTTCATGCACCTTTGAAGAGTGGTCTATTTTTGATGAATCTCGATAGTAGTAACACACATATTCATAATGTTGAAGCCAAAAGATGCAGAGTTGATAATGATAGTGCAACTTATTTGTGGCACTGCCGTTTAGGTCATATCGGTATAAAGCGCATGAAGAAACTCCATACTGATGGACTTTTGGAAACACTTGATTATGAATCACTTGGTACTTGCGAACTGTGCCTCTTGGGCAAGATGACTAAAACACCGTTCTCCGGTTCTATGGAGAGAGCAACAGATTTGTTGGAAATCATACATACAAATGTATGTGGTCCGATGAATATTGAGGCTTGTGGCGGATATCGTTATTTTCTCACCTTCACGGATGACTTAAGCAGATATGGGTATATCTACTTAATGAAACACAAGTTTGAAACATTTGAAAAGTTCAAAGAATTTCAGAGTGAAGTTGAAAATCATCGTAACAAGAAAATAAAGTTTCTACGATCTGATCGTGGAGGAGAATATTTGAGTTACGAGTTTGGTGTACATTTGAAACAATGCGGAATAGTTTCGCAACTCACGCCACCCGGAACACCACAGCGTAATGGTGTGTCCGAACATCGTAATCGTACTTTACTAGATATGGTGCGATCTATGATGTCTCTTACTGATTTACCGCTATCGTTTTGGGGTTATGCTTTAGAGACGGCCGCATTCACGTTAAATAGGGCACCATCAAAATCCGTTGAGACGACGCCTTATAAACTATGGTTTGGCAAGAAACCAAAGTTGTCGTTTCTTAAAGTTTGGGGCTGTGATGCTTATGTGAAAAAACTTCAACCTGATAAGCTCGAACCCAAATCGGAGAAATGTGTCTTCATAGGATACCCAAAGGAGACTGTTGGGTACACCTTCTATCACAGATCCGAAGGCAAGACATTCGTTGCTAAGAATGGATCCTTTCTAGAAAAGGAGTTTCTCTCGAAAGAAGTGAGTGGGAGGAAAGTAGAACTTGACGAGGTAACTGTACCTGCTCCCTTATTGGAAAGTAGTACATCACAGAAACCTGTTTCTGCGACACCTACACCGATTAGTGAGGAAGCTAATGATAATGATCATGAAACTTCAGAACAAGATACTACTGAACCTCGTAGATCAACCAGAGTAAGATCCGCACCAGAGTGGTACGGTAATCCTGTTCTAGAAGTCATGCTACTAGATCATGATGAACCTACGAACTATGAAGAAGCGATGGTGAGCCCAGATTCCGCAAAATGGCTTGAAGCCATGAAATCTGAGATGGGATCCATGTATGAGAACAAAGTCTGGACTTTGGTTGACTTGCCCGATGATCGGCAAGCAATTGAGAATAAATGGATCTTCAAGAAGAAGACTGACGCCGACGGTAATATTACTGTCTACAAAGCTCGACTTGTCGCAAAAGGTTTTTGGAAAGTTCAAGGGATTGACTATGATGAGACCTTCTCACCCGTAGCGATGCTTAAGTCTGTCCGAATCATGTTAGCAATTGCCGCATTTTATGATTATGAAATTTGGCAGATGGATGTCAAAACTGCATTCCTGAATGGATTTCTGGAAGAAGAGTTGTATATGATGCAACCAGAGGGTTTTGTCGATCCAAAGGGAGCTAACAAAGTGTGCAAGCTCCAGCGATCCATTTATGGACTGATGCAAGCCTCTCTGAGTTGGAATAAACATTTTGATAGTGTGATCAAAGCATTTGGTTTTATACAGACTTTTGGAGAAGCCTGTATTTACAAGAAAGTGAGTGGGAGCTCTGTAGCATTTCTGATATTATATGTGGATGACATATTACTAATTGGAAATGATGTAGAATTTCTGGATAGCATAAAGGGATACTTGAATAAAAGTTTTTCAATGAAAGACCTCGGTGAAGCTGCTTACATATTAGGCATTAAGATCTATAGAGATAGATCAAGACGCTTAATTGGACTTTCACAAACCACATACCTTGACAAAGTTTTGAAAAAGTTCAAAATGGATCAAGCAAAGAAAGGATTCTTGCCTGTGTTACAAGGTGTGAAGTTGAGTAAGACTCAATGCCCGACCACTGCAGAAGATAGAGAGAATATGAAAGATGTTCCCTATGCATCAGCCATAGGATCTATCATGTATGCAATGCTGTGTACCAGACCTGATGTGTGCCTTGCTATAAGTCTAGCAGGGAGGTACCAAAGTAATCCAGGAGTGGATCACTGGACAGCGGTCAAGAACATCCTGAAATACCTGAAAAGGACTAAGGATATGTTTCTCGTATATGGAAGTGACAAAGAGCTCATCGTAAACGGTTACGTTGATGCAAGCTTTGACAGTGATCTGGATGATTCTAAATCGCAAACCGGATACGTGTTTACATTAAACGGTGGAGCTGTCAGTTGGTGCAGTTCTAAACAAAGCGTCGTGGCGGGATCTACATGTGAAGCGTAGTACATAGCTGCTTCGGAAGCAGCAAACGAAGGAGTCTGGATGAAGGAGTTCATATCCGATCTAGGTGTCATACCTAGTGCATCGGGTCCAATGAAAATCTTTTGTGACAATACTGGTGCAATTGCCTTGGCAAAGGAATCCAGATTTCACAAGAGAACCAAGCACATTAAGAGAAGCTTCAATTCCATCCGGGATCTAGTCCAGGTGGAAGACATAGAAATTTGCAAGATACATACGGATCTGAATGTTGCAGACCTGTTGACTAAGCCTCTTCCACGAGCAAAACATGATCAGCACCAAGGCTCCATGGGTGTTAGAATCATTACTGTGTAATCTAGATTATTGACTCTAGTGCAAGTGGGAGACTAAAGGAAATATGCCCTAGAGGCAATAATAAAGTTATTATTTATTTCCTTATATCATGATAAATGTTTATTATTCATGCTAGAATTGTATTAACCGGAAACATAATACATGTGTAAATACATAGACAAACAAAGTGTCACTAGTATGCCTCTACTTGACTAGCTCGTTAATCAAAGATGGTTATGTTTCCTAACCATGAACAATGAGTTGTTATTTGATTAACGGGATCACATCATTAAGTGAATGATCTGATTGACATGACCCATTCCATTAGCTTAGCACCCGATCGTTTAGTATGTTGTTGCTGCTTTCTTCATGACTTATACATGTTCCTATAACTATGAGATTATGCAACTCCCGTTTACCGGAGGAACACTTTGGGTGCTACCAAACGTCACAACGTAACTGGGTGATTATAAAGGAGTACTACAGGTGTCTCCAAAGGTACATGTTGGGTTGGTGTATTTCGAGATTAGGTTTTGTCACTCCGATTGTCGGAGAGGTATCTCTGGGCCCTCTCGGTAATGCACATCACTTAAGCCTTGCAAGCATTGCGACTAATGAGTTAGTTGCGGGATGATGTATTACAAAACGAGTAAAGAGACTTGCCAACAACGATATTGAACTAGGTATTGGAATACCGACGATCGAATCTCGGGCAAGTAACATACCGATGACAAAGGGAACGACGTATGTTGTTATGCGGTCTGACCGATAAAGATCTTCATAGAATATGTAGGAGCCAATATGGGCATCCAGGTCCCGCTATTGGTTATTGACCGGAGACGTGTCTCGGTCATGTCTACATTGTTCTCGAACCCGTAGGGTCCGCACGCTTAAGGTTACGATGATAGTTATATTATGAGTTTATGCATTTTGATGTACCGAAGGTTGTTCGGAGTCCCGGATGTGATCACGGACATGACAAGGTGTCTCGAAATGGTCGAGACATAAAGATTGATATATTGGAAGCCTATGTTTGGATATCGGAAGTGTTCCGGGTGAAATCGGGATTTTACCGGAGTACCGGGAGGTTACCGGAACCCCCCGGGGAGCTAGATGGGCCTTATTGGGCCTTAGTGGAAAAGAGAAGAGACAGCCCATAGTGGGCCGCGCGCCCCTCCCCTCCCTTGGTCCGAATTGTACAAGGAGAGGGGGCCGGCCCCTCTCTCTCTTTTCCCCCCTCCGCGAGTCCTATTCCAACTAGGATTGGGGGGGGGGAATCCTACTCCCAGAGGGAGTAGGACTCTCCTGGCGCGCCCCTCATGGACGGCCAGCCTCCCCCCTTTAGTCCTTTATATACGGAGACAGGGGCACCCCAGAAACACACAAGTTGATCCACGTGATCTTTTCCTTAGCCATGTGCGGCGCCCCCAACCACCAAAGTCCTCGATAATATTGTAGCAGAGTTTAGGCGAAGCCCTGCTGCTGTAGTACATCAAGATCGTCACCACGCCGTCGTGCTGATGGAACTCTTCCCCGACACTTTGCTGGATTGGAGTCCGGGGATCGTCATCGAGCTGAACGTGTGCTAGAACTCGGAGGTGCCGTAGTTTCGGTGCTTGATCGGTCGGATCGTGAAGACGTACGACTACATCAACCAAACGCTTCCGTTGTCGATCTACTAGGTATGTAGATCACACTCCCCCTTCTTGTTGCTATGCATCACATGATCTTGCGTGTGTGTAGGAATTTTTTTGAAATTACTATGAAACCCTTCAGTGTCCCCAACACACCCAATACAATGGTAAATTGTATAGGTGCACTAGTTCGGCGAAGAGATGGTGAAACAAGTGGTATATGGATAGTAGATAAAGGTATTTGTAATCTGAAATAATAAAAACAGTAAGGTAACTAATGATAAAAGTGAGCATAAACGGTATTGCAATGCTAGGAAACAAGGCCTAGGGTTCATACTTTCACTAGTGTAAGTTCCCTCAACAATACTAACATAATTGGATCACATAACTATCCCTCAACATGCAACAAAGAGTCACTCCAAAGTCACTAATAGCGGAGAACGAACGAAGAGATTATGGTAGGGTACGAAACCACCTCATAGTTATTCTTTCCAATCAATCCGTTGGGCTATTCCTATAGGTGTCACAAACAGCCCTAGAGTTCGTACTAGAATAACACCTTAAGATACAAATCAATCAAAACCCTAATGTCACCTAGATACTCCAATGTCACCTCAAGTATCCGTGGGTATGATTATACGATATGCATCACACAATCTCAGATTCATCTATTAAACCAACACATAGGACCTCAAAGAGTGCCCCCAAAGTTCTACCGGAGAATCACGACGAAAACTTGTGCCAACCCCTATGCATAGGTTCATGGGCGGAACCCGCAAGTTGATCACCAAAACATACATCAAGTGAATCACGTGGTATCCCATTGTCACCACAGATACGCACGGCAAGAAATACATCAAGTGTTCTCAAATCTTTAAAGACTCAATCCGATAAGATTACTTCAAAGGGGAAACTCAATTCATTACAAGAGAGAAGAGGCGGAGGAGAAACATAGGATCCAACTATAATAGCAAAGCTCGCGATACATCAAGATCGTGCCAAATCAAGAACACGAGAGAGAGAGAGATCAAACACATAGCTACTGGCACATACCCTCAGCCCCGAGGGAGAACTACCCCCCCTCGTCATGGAGAGCACCGGGATGATGAAGATGGCCACCGGGGAAGGATTTCCCCCTCCGGCAGGGTGCCGAAACGGGTCTAGATTGGTTTTTGGTGGCTACGGAGGCTTCTGGCGGCGGAATTCCCGATTTAATCTCTGTTCTGGAAGTTTTAGGGTACGACAATATATATGGGTGCAGGAAGTACGTCGGAGGAGCCACGGGGGCCCCACGAGGCAGGGGGGCGCGCCCCCCACCCTCGTGGGCAGCCCGTGTCTCCCCTGACGTGCACTCCAAGTTCCCTGGGTTGCTTCCCTTTCAAAAATAACTTCTCCAGTTGATTTCGTTCCGTTTCGACTTCGTTTGATATTCCTTTTCTTTGAAACACTGAAATAGGCAAAAAAACAGCAAATCTGGGCTGGGCCTCCGGTTAATAGGTTAGTCCCAAAAATAATATAAAAGTGGATAATAAAGCCCAATATTGCCCAAAACAGTAGATAATATAGCATGGAGCAATCAAAAAGTATAGATACGTTGGAGACGTATCAAGCATCCCCAAGCTTAATTCATGGTCGTCCTCGAGTAAGTAAATGATTAAAAAGAATTTTTGATGCGGAGTGCTACTTGGCATAATTTCAATGTAATTCTTCTTAATTGTGGTATGAATATTCAGATCCATAAGATTCAAGACAAAAGTTCATATTGACATAAAAATAATAATACTTCAAGCATACTAACTAAGCAATTATGTCTTCTCAAAATAACATGGCCAAAGAAAGTTATCCCTATAAAATCATATAGTCTGGCTATGCTCCATCTTCACCACACAAAATATTTAAATCATGCACAACCCCGATGACAAGCCAAGCAATTGTTTCATACTTTTGATGTTCTCAAACTTTTTCAATCTTCACGCAATACATGAGCGTGAGCCATGGACATAGCACTATAGGTGGAATAGAATGGTGGTTGTGGAGAAGACAAAAAGGGGAAGATGGTCTCACATCAACTAGGCGTATCAACGGGCTATGGAGATGCCCATCAATAGATATCAATGTGAGTGAGTAGGGATTTCCATGCAACAGATGCACTAGAGCTATAAGTATATGAAAGCTCAACAAAAGAAACTAGTGGGTGTGCATCCAACTCGCTTGCTCACAAAGACCTAGGGCATTTTGAGGAAGCCCATCATTGGAATATACAAGCCAAGTTCTATAATGAAAGATTCCCACTGGTATATGAAAGTGACAACATAGGAGAATCTCTATCATGAAGATCATGGTGCTACTTTGAAGCACAAGTGTGGTAAAAGGATAGTAGCATTGCCCCTTCTCTCTTTTTCTCTCATTTTTTTATTTGGGCCTTCTCTCTTTTTTTATGGCCTCTTTTTTTATAATTTTTTTATTTGGGCTTCTTTGGCCTCTCTTTTTTTATTCGTCCAGAGTCTCATCCCGACTTGTGGGGGAATCATAGGCTCCATCATCCTTTCCTCACTGGGACAATGCTCTAATAATGATGATCATCACACTTTTATTTTTCTTACAACTCAACAATTACAACTCGATACTTAGAACAAAATATGACTCTATATGAATGCCTCTGGCGGTGTACCAGGATGTGCAATGATGCATGAGTGACATGTATTAAAGAATTATGAACGGTGGCTTTGCCACAAATACGATGTCAACTACATGATCATGCAAAGCAATATGACAATGATGAAGCATGTCATAATAACGGAAGGGTGGAAAGTTGCATGGCAATATATCTCGGAATGGCTATGGAAATGCCATGATAGGTAGGTATGGTGGCTGTTTTGAGGAAGGTATATGGTGGGTTTATGATACCGGCGAAAGGTGCGCGGTATTAGAGAGGCTAGCAATGGTGGAAGGGTGAGAGTGCGTATAATCCATGGACTCAACATTAGTCATAAAGAACTCACATACTTATTGCAAAAATTTATTAGTTATCGAAACAAAGTACTACGCGCATGCTCCTAGGGGGATAGATTCGTAGGAAAAGACCATCGCTTGTCCCCGACCGCCACTCATAAGGAAGGCAATCAATAAATAAATCATGCTCCGACTTCATCACATAACGGTTCACCATACGTGCATGCTACAGGAATCACAAACTTCAACACAAGTATTTATCAAATTCACAACTACTCAACTAGCATGACTCTAATATTACCATCCTCATATCTCAAAACAATCATCAAGTATCAAACTTCTCTTAGTATTCAACACACTCATAAGAGAATTTTATTATTATTGAATACCTAGCATATTAGGATTTTAAGCAAACTACCATGCTATTTAAGACTCTCAAAATAATATAGGTGAATCATGAGAGTTCATCTATTTCTTAAAAATAAAACTACCACCATGCTCTAAAATATATAAGTGAAGCACTAGAGCAAACGACAAACTACTCCGAAAGATATAAGTGAATATCAATGAGTAGTCGAATAATTATGCAACTATGTGAAGACTCTCTAACATTTAATAATTTCAGATCTTGGTATTCTATTCAAACAGCAATCAAAGAAAAATAAAATGACATTTTAAGAATGGCAAACATCATGTGAAGAAGCAAAAACTTAGGATCAACCGAAACTAACCGATAATTGTTGAAGAAGAAAGGTGGGATGCCAACCGGGGCATTCCCAAGCTTAGATGCTTGAGACTTCTTGAAATATTATCTTGGGGTGCCTTGGGCATCCCCAAGCTTGAGCTTTTTTGTCTCCTTAATTCCTCTCATATCACGGTCTCCCTAAATCTCAAAAGCTTCATCCACACAAAACTCAACAAGGACTCGTGAGATAAGTTAGTATAAACCATTGCCAAAACCTTATCATAATCTACTGTAGAAAATAACTAAAATTATTATTCAACATTGCATACTAAATGCCTCTGCATATTTAAAAGTCCTATCCTCAAATAGAGTCATTAAAGAAGCAAACATATGCAAACAAGGCAAACATAACAGCAATCTGCCTAAACAGGATAGTCTGTAAAGAATGCAGCAACATCCATACTTCCCTAGATCCAAAAATTATGAAATAAAATTACCACTGTAGTAAATTTATCAGAACTTAATATTCAAAAGGTTTCAACATTTTATCACATTCTGACTTTTCTAGGGAATTATTGCAACAGCGGTAAACTTTCTGTTTTCAAACAGCAACATGTATACTTGTAACATAGGCATAGTAAAGGCTATCAATGCCTCTTTTATTGAAATAAAAGATGTAAAACATTATTATAAATAACAGAAAGCAAATCCTAACAAAATAAATTGACACTCCAAGCAAAACACATATCATGTGGCGAATAAAAATATAGCTCCAAGTAAAGTTACCGATGAACGAAGACGAAAGAGGGGATGCCTTCCGGGGCATCCCCAAGCTTAGGCTCTTGTAAATACTTGAATAATATCTTGGGGTGCCTTGGGCATCCCCAAGCTTAGGCTATTTCCACTCCTTATTCCATAGTCCATCAAATCCTTACCCAAAACTTGAAAACTTCACAACACAAAACTTAACAGAAAACTCGTAAGCTCCGTTAGCGAAACAAAACAAAACACTACTTCAAGGTACTGTAATGAACTCATTCTTTATTTATATTGGTGTTAAAACTAATTTATTCCAACTTATCTATGGTTTATAAACTATTTTACTAGCCATAGATTCATCAAAATAAGCAAACAACACAATGAAAACAGAATCTGTCAAAAACAGAACAGTCTGTAGTAATCTGGATCAAACGTATACTTCTGGAACTCATAAAATTCTAAAATAAATTTCTGGTCCTGAGGAATTTATCTATTAATAATCTGCAAAAATAATTAACTAAATATCACTCTCCAAATAAAAATGGCAGCAATTCTCGTGAGCGCTAAAGTTTCTGTTTTTTACAGCATGATCATAAAGACTTCACCCAAGTCTTCCCAAAGGTTCTACTTGGAACAAACACTAATTAAAAGCATAAAACCACATCTAAACATAGGCTAGATGAATTATTTATTACTAAACAGGAACAAAAATCAAGGAACAAAAATAAAGTTGGGTTGCCTCCCAACAAGCGCTATCGTTTAACGCCCCTAGCTAGGCACGATGATTTCAACGATGCTCACATAAAAGATAAGAATTGTAACATAAAGAGAGCATCTTGAAGAATATGACTAGCACATTTAAGCCTAACCCACTTCCTATGCATAGGGATTTTGTGAGCAAACAACTTGTGGGAACAAGAATCATCTTGCATAGGAAGGTAAAACAAGCATAACTTCAACGTTTTAAGCACATAGAGAGGAAACTTGATATTATTGCAATTCCTACAAGCATATGTTCCTCCCTCGTAATAATTTTCAGTAGCATCATGAATGAATTAAACAATATAACCATCACATAAAGCATTCTTTTCATGATCTACAAGCATAGAAAATTTACTACTCTCCACACAAGCAAAATTCTTCTCATGAATAATAGTGGGAGCAAACTCAACAAAATAATTATCATGTGAGGCATAATCCAATTGAAAACTAAAATCATGATGACAAGTTTCATGGATATCATTATTCTTTATAGCATACAAGTCATCACAATAATCATCATAGATAGCAACTTTGTTCTCATAATCAGTTGCAACCTCTTCCGGAATAGTGGATTCATCACAAAATAAAGTCATGACCTCTCCAAATCCACTTTCATCAATATAATCATCATAAATAGGAGGCATTCTTTCATCATAATAAATTTTCTCATCAAAACTTGGGGGACAAAAAATATCATCTTCATCAAACATAGCTTCCCCAAGCTTGTGGCTTTGCATATCATTAGCATCATAGATATTAAGGGAATTCATACTAACAACATTGCAATCATGCTCATCATTCGAATATTTAGTGCCAAACATTTTATAGATTTCTTCTTCTAGCACTTGAGCAAAATTATCCTTTCCATCATACTCACGAAAGATATTAAAAAGGTGAAGTGTATGAGACAAACTCAATTCCATTTTTTTGTAGTTTTCTTTTATAGACTAAACTAGTGAGTGCTATATCCATGGCTCATGCTCATGTATTGCGTGAAGATTGAAAAAGTTTGAGAACATCAAAAGTATGAAACAATTGCTTGGCTTGTCATCGGGGTTGTGCCTGATTAAATACTTTGTGTGATGAAGATAGAGCATAGCCAGACTATATGATTTTGTAGGGATAACTTTCTTTGGCCATGTTATTTTGAGAAGACATGATTGCTTTGTTAGTATGCTTGAAGTATTATTATTTTTATGTCAATATTAAACTTTTGTTTTGAATCTTTCGGATCTGAACATTCATGCCACAATAAAGAAAATTACATTGAGAATTATGCTAGGTAGCATTCCACATCAAAAATTATGTTTTTATCATTAACCTACTCGAGGACGAGCAGGAATTAAGCTTGGGGATGCTTGATACGTCTCCAACTTATCTATAATTTTTTATTGTTCCATGATATTATATTATCTGTTTTGGATGTTTAATGGGCTTTAATATACCTTTTTATATTATTTTTGGGACTAACCTACTAACCAAAGGCCCAGTGCCAAATGTTGTTTTTTGCCTATTTCAGTGTTTCGCAGAAAAGGAATATCAAACGGAATCCAAATGGAGTGAAACCTTCGGGAGAGTTATTTTTGGAACAAACGTGATCCAGGAGACTTGGAGTGGACGTCAAGAAAGAAGCAAGGAGGCCACGAGGCAGGAGGGGGCCCCCCACCCTCGTGGGCCCCTCACGTCTCCACTGATGTACTTCTTCCTCCTATATATACCCATATACCCCGAAAACATCCAGGAGCACCACGAAACCCCATTTCCACCGCCACAACCTTCTGTACCCGTGAGATACCATCTTGGGGCCTCTTCCGACGCTCCGCCAGAGGGGGAATCGATCACGGAGGGCTTCTACATCAGCACCATAGCCTCTCCGATGATGTGTGAGTAGTTTACCGCAGACCTTCGGGTCCATAGTTATTAGCTAGATGGCTTCTTCTCTCTCTTTGGATCTCAATACAAAGTTCTCCTCAATTCTCTTAGAGACCTATTCGATGTAATTCTTTTTGCGGTGTGTTTGTCGAGATCCGATGAATTGTGGGTTTATGATCAAGATTATCTATGAACAATTTTTGATTCTTCTCTGAATTCTTTTACGCATGATTTAATATCTTTGCAAGTCTCTTTGAATTATCAGTTTGGTTTGGCCTACTAGATTGATCTTTCTTGCAATGGGAGAAGTGCTTAGCTTTGGGTTCAATCTTGCGGTGTCCTTTCCCAGTGACAATAGGGGTAACAAGGCACGTATTGTATTGTTGCCATCGAGGATAAAAAGATGGGGGTTTATATCATATTGCTTGAGTTTATCCCTCTACACCATGTCATCTTGCCTAATGAGTTACTCTATTCTTATGAACTTAATACTCTAGATGCATGCTGGATAGCGGTCGATGTGTGTAGTAATAGTAGTAGATGCAGAATCGTTTCGGTCTACTTGTCGCAGATGTGATACCTATATACATGATCATGCCTACATATTCTCATAACTATGCGCTTTTCTATCTATTGCTCAACAGTAATTTGTTCACCCACCATAGAATTTGCTATCTTGAGAGAAGCCACTAGTGAAACCTATGGCCCCGGGTCTATTCTCCATTATATTATTCTCCCGTCAACAAGCTATTTCTATTGCCGTTTATTTTGCAATCTTTATTTTCCAATCTATACAATAAAAATACCAAAAATATTTATCTTATTATCTCTATCAGATCTCACTTTCGTAAGTGACCATGAAGGGACCCCTTTATCGCGTTGGTTGCGAGGTTCTTGTTTGTTTGTGTAGGTACTAGGGACTTGCGTATTACCTCCTACTGGATTGATACCTTGGTTCTCAAAAACTGAGGGAAATACTTATGCTACTTTGCTGCATCACCCTTTCCTCTTCAAGGGAAAACCAACACATGCTCAAGAGGTAGCAAGAAAGATTTCTGGCGCTGTTGACGGGGAGGTTGCACCAAGTCAAGTCAAGATTTGATCTCCCGTCAACAAGCCATTTCTGGCGCCGTTGCTGGGGAGATCTACGCACAAGTCAAGACATACCAAGTACCCATCACAAACTTTTATCCCTCGCATTACATTATTTGCCATTTGCCTCTCGGTTTCCTCTCCCCCATTTCACCCTTGCCATTTTATTCGCCCTCTTTTCTGTTCCCCCTTTTTCTGTTCGCCTTCTTTTCGCTTGCCTCTTGTTTTCTTGTGTGTTGGATTGATTGTTTGTCACGATGGCTCAAGATAATACTAAATTGTGTGATTTTTCCAATACCAACAATAATGATGTTATTAGCACTCCGATTGCTCCTCATACCAATGCTAAATCTTGTGAAATCAATACTGCTTTACTGAATCTTGTCATGGAAGATCCGTTTTCTGGCCTTCCTAGTGAAGATGCCGCTACCCATCTAAAACAACTTTGATGATTTGTGTGATATGCAAAAGAAGAAAGATGTGGATAATGATATTGTTAAGTTGAAGCTATTTCCGTTTTTGCTTAGAGATCGTGCTAAAACTTGGTTTTCGTATTTGCCTAAAAATAGTATTGACTCATGGAATAAGTGCAAAGATGCTTTTATCTCTAAGTATTTTCCTCCCGCTAAGATCATCTCTCTTAGAAACGATATTATGAATTTTAAGCAACTTGATCATGAGCATGTTGCACAAGCTTGGGAAAGGATGAAATTAATGATACGCAATTGCCCTACTCATGGATTAAACTTATGGATGATCATACAAATTTTTTATGCTGGATTGAATTTTGCTTCTAGGAATCATTTAGATTCGGCCACGGGAGGCACTTTTATGGAAATCACTTTGGGAGAAGCTACTAAACTCCTAGATAATATTATGGTTAATTATTCTCAATGGCACACCGAAAGATCTACTAGTAAAAAGGTTCATGCTATAGAATAAATTAATGTTTTGAGTGGAAAGATGGATGAACTTATGAAAATGTTTGCTAATAAGAGTGTTTCTTCTAATCCTAATGATATGCCTTTGTCTACTTTTATTGAGAATAATAATGAATCTATGGATGTGAATTTTTTTGGTAGGAACAATTTTGGTAACAACGCGTATAGAGGAAACTTTAATCCTATGCCGTTTCCTAGTAATTCCTCTAATAATTATGGTAATTCCTACAACAAATCTTATGGAAATTTTAATAAGATGCCCTCTGATTTTGAGACTAGTGTTAAAGAATTTATGATTTTGCAAAAGAATTTCAATGCTTTGCTTGAAGAAAAATTGCCTAAGATTGATGAGTTGGCTAGGAACGTGGATAGAATTTCTATTGATGTTGATTCTTTGAAACTTATATCTATTACAACTAAGCATGGTATCAATGAGTCTCTCAAAGCCATGAGAATTTCCATTGATGAGTGCAAAGAAAGAACCGCTAGGATGCGTGCTAAAAAGATTGCTTTATAAAAGTGTGTTCTTCTAGTTTTCACGATAATAAGGATGAAGATCTAAAAGTGATTGATGTGTCTCCTATTAAATCTTTGTTTTTCAATATGAATCTTGATAATGATGGGACTGGAGGTGAGTCAACTTTAGCTAAAAGGTGTCCCAATGATTCAGAGTTTTTAGATCTTGATGCAAAAATTGGTGAAAGTGCGATTGAAGAGGTCAAAACTTTACATATCAATGAACCCACTATTTTGGATTTCAAGGAATTTAATTATTATAATTGCTCTTTGATAGATTGTATTTCCTTGTTGCAATCCGTGCTAAATTCTCCTCATGCTTATAGTCAAAATAAAGCTTTTACCAAACACATCATTGATGCTTTAATGCAATCTTATGAAGAAAAGCTTGAATTAGAAGTTTCCATCCCTAGAAACTTTATGATGAGTGGGAAACTACTATTAAAATTAAAATTAAAGATCATGAATGCTATGCTTTATGTGATTTGGGTGCTAGTGTTTCCACGATTCCAAAAACTTTGTGTGATGTGTTAGGTTTCCGTGAATTTGATGATTGTTCTTTAAATTTGCATCTTGCGGATTCCACTATTAAGAAACCTATGGGAAGGATCAGTGATATTCTTATTGTTGCAAATAGGAATTATGTGCCCGTAGATTTCATTGTTCTTGATATAGATTGCAATCCTACATGTCCTATTATTCTTGGTAGACCTTTCCTTAGAATGATTGGTGCAATTATTGATATGAAAGAAGGAAATATTAGATTCCAATTTCCATTAAGGAAAGGCATGGAGAAATTTCCTAGAAATAAAATTAAATTACCTTATGAATATATTATGAGAGCCACTTATGGATTGCATACCAAAGATGACAATACCTAGATCTATTCTTGTTTTTATGCCTAGCTAGGGGCGTTAAACGATAGCGCTTGTTGGGAGGCAACCCAATTTATTCTTGTTTATTGTTTTTATTCCTGTTTAGTAATAAATAATTCATCTAGCTTCTGTTTATATGTGTTTTTATGTTTTTAATTAGTGTTTGTGCCAAGTAGAACCTTTGGGAAGACTTGGGAGAAGTCTTTGCGATCTTGCTTTAAAAAACAGAAACTTTAGCGCTCACGAGATTTACTGCCATTTTTTACTGGAGAGTGAGATTAGGTTGATTCTTTTTGCAGATGATTAATAGACAAATTCCTCACGTCAAAAAATTTATTTCAGAATTTTTGGTATTACAGAAGTATTCTAAACCTACAGATTACTACATACAGTTCTGTTTTTGACAGATTCTCTTTTTCGTGTGTTGTTTGCTTATTTTGATGAATCTATGGCTAGTATAGGGGGTATGAACCATAGAGAAGTTGTAATACAGTAGGTTTAACACCAATATAAATAAAGAATGAGTTCATTACAGTACCTTGAAGTGGTGGTTTGTTTTCTTATACTAACGGATCTCATGAGATTTTTTGTTGAGTTTTGTGTTGTGAAGTTTTCAAGTTTTGGGTAAAGATTTGATGGATTTTGGAATAAGGAGTGGCAGGAGCCTAAGCTTGGGGATGCACAAGGCACCCCAAGTTAAAATTCAAGGACAACCAAAAGCCTAAGCTTGGGGATGCCCCGGAAGGCATCCCCTCTTTCGTCTTCATCCATCGGTAACTTTACTTGATGCTATATTTTTATTCACCACATGATATGTGTTTTGCTTGGAGCGTCTTGTATGATTTGAGTATTTGATTTTTAGTTTACCACAATCATCCTTGCTGTACACACCTTTTGGAGAGACACACATAAATCGGAATTTATTAGAATACTCTATGTGCTTCACTTATATCTTTTGAGCTAGAAAATTTTGCTCTAGTGCTTCACTTATATCTTTAAGAGCACGGTGGTGGTTTTATTTTATAGAAATTATTGATATCTCATGATTCACTTATATCCTTTTGAGAGTCTTTTAGAACAGCATGGTAATTTGCTTTGGCTATAAAATTAGTCCTAATATGATAGGCATCCAAGATGGGTATAATAAAAACTTTCATAAAAAGTGCATTGAATACTATGAGAAGTTTGATACTTGATGATTGTTTTGAGATATGAAGATGGTGATATTAGAGTCATGCTAGTTGAGTAGTTGTTAATTTGAGAAATACTTGTTCTAAAGTTTGTGATTCCTGTAGCATGCACGTATGGTGAACCATTATGTGATGAAGTCGGAGCATGATTTATTTATTGATTGTCTTCCTTATGAGTGGCGGTCAGGGACGAGAAATGGTCTTTTCCTACCAATCTATCCCCCTAGGAGCATGCGCGTAGTACTTTGTTTCGATAACTAATAGATTTTTGCAATAAGTATGTGAGTTCTTTATGACTACTCTTGTAACACCCCGGATGTAACTTTCCCCATTTGTACTCCAACTCTTGCCGTTTCCGGCGTTAAGTTTTATTTATTTCCTTGGGTTTGGGTTTTGTCTCCGTGTGTTGTTGTCGTTGTCATGCATCTCATATCATGTCATCATGTGCATTGCATTTGCATACGTGTTCGTCTCATGCATTCGAGCATTTTCCACGTTGTCCGTTTTGCATTCCGGTGCTTCGTTCTCCTCCGGTGGTCATTTCTAGCTTTCTTTCGTGTGTGGGGATTAAACATTTCCGGATTGGACTGAGACTTGCCAAGCGGCCTTGGTTTACTACCGGTAGACTGCCTGTCAAGTTTCGTACCATTTGGACTTCGTTTGGTACTCCAACGGTTAACCGAGGGACCGAAAAGGCCTCGTGTGTGTTGCAGCCCAACACCCCTCCAATTTGGCCCAAAACCCACCAAACTCTGCTCCATGTCCTAGAGCGTTCGATCATGATCGCGTGGCCGAAAACCGCACCTCATTTGGACTCTCCTAGCTCCACTTATGCCTATAAATAGACCCCCCCGTTTTTTGGATCTCTCTCCCCCTCCGAAACCCTAAATCCCCTCGCGCCGGCCGGACATTGTCCGCGCCAGGCCGGACAACGTCCGCCGCCCCGCCGCCCTCTCAGCACGTGCCACATGGCAGCCGCCACCTCGCCGCCGCCGCGGGCCGGGGAGCCCGAAGCCGGCCCCCGC